>NC_056731.1:843346738-843404897 GCF_019279795.1 Protopterus annectens
TTGATAGCTTCTTAAAGATATATACACACATATTGATCTACATCCTCCCTCTTAAAAAGATTGCCCTTTATACAAAACAATATCAGAGATAGACATGCATTAGTATATACACTGGAAACAAAACACAATGTTCACATCCAAGTTGCTTTGTATCTGCTGCAAGGTTTACAGATTCCACCATATCTCGTAACATAACAATCTGGACCAAATTTAGCAACAGATACAGGCTGTGGTGCACAACTTATATCAAGAACTTCTGAGTTAGTCACATGAACGTCCTCTGGAATGTCCTCTGGAATTGGAACACTGGACAACTCACTCTGAGATAAAGAGTCTTTCTCACAGGCTATGTGCTGCAGTATAGGCTCAGACACCAGTCTCAAATGCTTCCAATTCCACCTAAAAATGGCTCCTTCTGATTCCACAGAGTACGATCTCAGCTCTGGACCAATATTCTTCATATCAATCCGATCATAACCTTTGGACGTTTGCATCCTTATAACTTCTCCCTCTCGTAATGGATTGAGCAGTTTACTGGTTTTACCATAGCAGGACTTTTGGGTTAAATGTGTCTTCAGCAGATTGCTTTTTACTAACCTGTTATTCTTGACACACTGAATGGTAATGTGGTAATGTGGTTCTGTTTGTCTTGACAAAAGTCTCTGTGTAAGTAAACCAAGATGTTTATAACGAGGAATATTTCTGATATTCAGCAGATTCAGGAAAACATCTTTTATCGTGTTTTGATTACTCAAGTAACTATTTTGCACTTTGCACTGTGCATTCTGCCAAACCATTTGACTGTGGGTACTCTGGACTACTTGTGACATGAGTAAAGTCTCATTTTTCAGCAAACCTTTTGAACTGTTGTGTTGTAAACTGTGTGCCATTGTCAGAAATAACTTTGTGTGGCCTACCATGGACTGCAAAATGATGTTTCTTCTTAGTAATGACAGTACTGGATGCTAGGTTTGGAAGTAGGTCAATCTCGAACCAATTGGAGTAAGAGTCTACTAATACCAAATAATGTTGACCATTTCACTCAAAAATGTCTGCGGCTACTGTCGACCAAGATAGTTCCAAAATTTGGTTAAGCTGAAGTGTTTCCTTCTGTTGATGTGTCTTTCTACTATTACAGACTGAACAAAGTAAAATTGCTCTCTCAATGTCTTGTGACATATAAGTCCAAAATAGTAGGTCTCTCACCCTTATTTTGGTAGATTTGATTCCTGGGTGACCACGATGCAAGATAGTAATATACTCTGGTTGCAAGGACTTTGGAACAATTACTTTTATACCTTTCATAATGATACCTTTGTCTGAAAAAATCTTATATTTGTATGGAAAGTAAGGTTGCACTTCTTGAGGTAAACTAGATTGTTTTGATGGCCATCCTTGATTGATAAAGTGGCTGAGCCTCTGTAAAGCTGGATCTGTGGCTGTGTGATCTCTCAGCTCATCAAGATGTATGGAAGAAAAATGTCTTACTTCCATGACTTCAAAATCAAGGTTCTCATTCTCATGCTGTTCTGTGGTATTTCTGGGTGTTCTGGATAGTGTATCAGCAAGATAAAGAAGTTTGCCTTTCTTGTAGACAAGATTGAAATTGTACTTTTGCAGTCTCAGCATCATACGTTGCAGTCGGTCTGGAGCTGAAAGCATAGGCTTTCTCAAGATAGTGACTGTTTGTTGGTGGTCTGTTTCAACCTGTATAGGTCTACCATAAACATAATCATGGAACTTTGAATATGCAAACACAATTGCCAAAAGCTCTTTCACTATCTGGGCATACTGCATCTCAGTTTGGGTAAGAGTTCTTGATGCGTAGGCAACAGGCTGATCCTCTTGTCGAATGACTACACCTAAACCAAATTTTGAAGCATCACAGGAAAGTGTAATTGGTTTGTGAACATCATAGTATCTGAGAATTGGTGGACTAGCAATTCTCTGTTTCAGGACATCAAGTGCTCTTTGGTGTTGCTCTAACCAGACCAGGATGCATCTTTACATGGCAGTTCTCTGAGTGGTGCTGATATTTGAATCAAATCTGGAATGAACTTGCCTCAGTACTTGACCATGCCAAGAAAACGTTACAAGGCTTGTACAGTCATTGTCTGATACTGGCATCTTGAGAATGGCTGCTTGTTTTGATGGGTCTGTTCATAGATCTGTACTCATAAATAAATAACCAACATAAGTAACGTCTTGTACCTTGAACTTGCATTTCTGTGCATTGAGCTTAAGCTTCACTAGATGTGCCCTTTCCAGAACTTTTCTGAGGTTTCTGCCATGCTCAGCTTCACCATCACCTCCTACCAGTATGTTGTCTAATATAATAGCACAAGGAAACCCATAAAAAATTTGCTCAATTGCACGTTGAAAGTCTTCACTCTTAGAATTTATCCCAATTGGTTTTCTCAAAAATCTGTACCTGCTAAATGGAGTACTAAATGTAGTGAGCAATGATGACTTCTTGTCAAGTTGAATTTGCCAAAATGAACTCTTTGCATCTAAGACAGAACAAATAGTGGCAATCATCATCAAGGCTGCGACTTCTTCGACTGTGCACATTGGATGATGAGGTTTTTTTACCGCTTTGTTCAGATCTCGTGGGTCAATACATATTCTGATGTCATTTGAGCTTTTTTATGAGCTACTACAATGGAAGATAACCATTCAGTTGCAACTGGACAAATCACACCTTTTTGCAGCATTTTATCTAACTCAGCTTTGACTCTGTCCTGCATGGGTATTGGAACTTTACGTGCTGACCTGATAATTGGACTGACCTCTGGGTCTAACTTCATACAGTACACAACTGGAAGTTTGGCTAGTTTGTCTTCAAACAGATCAGCATAGGTAGAAAAAAATGTACTGGGCAAAATTAATGTATTTGTCTTTTAAGCTAACTTGGTGGACTACCTTATTAAATGAAATCAGTCCCATTTTCAAACTGTGTCTGAGCCCTGATAATGACTGGACGTGCCTCTTGACCACATAAAATAATAAGTCGTAGTTTCTTCCAGATGAGTAACATGAAAGCACTACTGAACTTCAGTTTGAATTTCTTCACCTCCATAAGCAGCAAACTTCGCACACCTTGCCAAATTAAGCCTTTTACCTTTACACACTCTGGCAAATGTTTCTGCTGACATGGCATTGCACTTAGAACCTGTATCAACATTGAGCTCTCTTGGTTTGCCACTTAAGAAAACAGTACAAAATACTTCACTCTTTGCCCTTAAATCTACTGCATTGACCATTTCATGAAGTATTGACACACCATCAACATAAAGAGTAGGCTTGCCACTGTCTAGCTGATCAACTGTTTTCTTAAAATGCTCCTGTTTAATAAAAGAATGTGGACCTTTTAACTTAGAAAATCTTTTGAAATTATTTCATATATTCCATTTGTGGCATTGTTGACCAAAAGCTAAACACTTCTCCCTTTTAGATTCATGGCTTCCACCACAGTTACGACAGTTAGCAATGAAACTGGATTGGGGCCCATGCTTTGAGTTTGCTGACTCTTGTGCTTCACTGAGACTGTGCAACCTCTGGAATTTGTTAGAAAGTTCTGGGATTTACCAGTGAGTGCTGCAGGGGTTAGAGCTGCCATGTGCTTGGGCCTGTTTCTATAATGTGCTGCATACTGTCAACATGAGCTTTATCAATGTAAAACACAAAACTTGCAAGTGTAGTGATAGGACAAAGCTTGTAAAAAGAGCAACACTGCAACCACTATGAGCAAAATAATTTATTGAGGTAAGCGCTTTCGGTGGTGAAAATAGGGCTTCTAGGTCTGCTCTCATTTATAAGCATATTTGTGTGTTTTTCTGTGAGCTTGTATATCTGACAAATCTCAGTGGCCTTATTGAAAGTTAAATCACTGTCACAAAGCAAAATATTTCTTACAGCATCATAATTAATAATACACATAAGTCTGTCCTTTATCAATTCATCCTTGAAATCACCAAATCTACATGTTTTAGCTTTATTTCCTCAGGTCAGTAATATATGCTGCAAAAGTTTCACCAGGCTTTTGATCCCTTGTATAAAATAAGTGCCTTTCAATTGTAAAATTTGTTTGGGGGTTACACTTTTTTCTAAATGTATGTTTTAAGCACTCTGGGTCCTCCCTTGACTCAGCCTGTACAACGATATGATGGTTTCTCCCTCTCTGATATAGATAGCAGGTGCATACAAAGATGAGCATTCCCTTTCTATAGCTTCTGGCCCAGCTAGATTAAGCAGAATAAATGCCTTTGTATGGTCATCTTTATCAGAAAATACATCCTGTATGAAAATGTTGTACTCTTGCTCAAACACTCTCTAGTTCTAAGCAATATTATTGTCAAACACAAGTGCACTGGGTTTTCGAAATCCATCTGCCATGCCCACAAAGTATGTAAAAATACACTGAAAATATGGCCCTTGTAATTATGTATGAACAAACAGTTTCACAAGCTTGTAACAACATTCAAATGCACAATAAACTCTTCAAAATACTGTACTTAGCGAAATATGCTCTGTAATGGCTGTACTCTGTGAAATATGCCCTGTAATGACTGTACTTTGTGAAATATGCCTTGTAATGGCTGTACTTTGCACAATAGCTTTACTGTAACACTACACAAACATGTTAACACTTTATACACTTCTTTTAAGTTGAATATCTTTGCTTAATACAAATACATATGCTTTGCAAAAATGCTGTCATTTCCCCTCCCACCCCAATATCCCCTTTTATTTTATTCTTTTTATGCAGTTCGGACTTTATTTCAAACATTTTCTGTAGTAATTCGAATATTTTTATCAATATCGTGCATATCTGTTTATGCAAACATTATTTAGAGCATTCTATATGCCTTGTTTCATACTATATAAAAAGAAATAGTGCTGAGCAAGTTTTAATACCTGAAATTTGTTTCTGACCTGTTTTGCAAAGTTTTGCACATTTAGGAATGATTCACTCCTGTATAATCCACCAGCTCCTAGCAAGTAACTTAAGTCATTTTACCCAGGCTGCCTTTGAGTTCATGCCCTTTGGATATGCCAGTTCTGATTCCTTGTCCTTTAGACATGCTCTTTCTTATACCATGCCCTTTTAGATATGCCTCTTCTGACACTATGTCCTTTAGATAATCCACAAAAAATGTGCTGAAAAAACGGAGCGGAGATCGAAAACCAGTCTGTTTCAGTAAATTTATTCAAGCCACAAAGAAAACAGACACCAAAACAATAAAGCATAAACGCCTTAGCTCATACCAATGCGTTTTTGTCTTATTAAATTCGACTTCATCAGATGACCAGTACACTCATATGTTTCTCATATTTATATAAACTCCAATTAGTTAAAACCAATAAAAATACATTCTCCACATTTGAAATAACCAATTATGTCATGTTAAAATCTTGATATTTAAATATTTAAATATTCAAATATTCAAATATTCCAATTTTACTTTATTGGTTTACTGGTGGCGTTTAGCAGAACGGAGATGGAGAGACCATCACTTCCTGAACTAAGAGGGCAGGACGATGTAGGTCAATCCCGTAAGCTGATTGGACAGCTTACTGAACTGATTGACTTACTAACACAGCTCAGCCACTCGCTGGTGAGAATTCATGACAACCTTAACACTCAATGTTCCTCAGGAACCAAAGGGTTTCTAAGTCAAAAAGACAGTGGGAACTGTAGGCAAAGGGAGCTTATTGGTGGTTCGAAGGACACCGGCGACCCAGCCGAAGACAATGGAGGAACTTTTAATGCCTTATGTACACCTAGCATCTTTAAAACTAATAAAAAGGAGGTGAGACCAAAAGAAGTTCGGGTATTGAACCGGGCCAGAAGTCACCTTCACATATGCAAAATGTTTCAGGTACTGTGAGCAATACTTACGTAAAAGAAACAAAAGACTGGTTAAAGACTAAAGTTATTTTTAAACTAGATGGTAGCAGTAATATGCAACCTATTATTAATGACTCTTATCGTACAAAGTTGGACAAATTAGCCAAACTGATGTACAAATATAGGAAATTGAACACTGAAAACGAATACTTAAAGTATAACTAGGGAAATAATCCCAAAGGGACTATTTGTCTGGAAATTTCCTAATAATGTTCTTATAGGTTCTGTTTTTCATAAAGAACTTATTGATGTTTTTAATAAATGTGGACTAGATGTTTTGAGACTAATTATCAGAGAAAATATAAGATGTCAAGAAACTATTCAGAAAGACATAGATGAAATAGACCAGTGCATTAAAAATGATTTGGTTTTTACCATTCAGGAAGAAAAAGTAAAATATTTTAACATTAGAAAGGATATTGATTATAAATGTGAGGAAGTGGTGAATAGAAAACTTAAAAAACTTGAAAGAGACATTAAGGAATACGACAGTAACACTAGTTACCCCAAACCCCCATATGGAATTTATAAACATATTAGTGAAAACAGGCAGAGTTATGAAACAACTAATCAGGAGAAAGGGGGAAATGAAGGTTTTTATCATGAAGAAAGAGATCAGGATTATGATGAAAACTTCCCACCCCTACGGAGGTCAGAAAGACTTATGAATAAAAAAGGACCTCAAGCGACAAATTTTCAATGGAGTATGAGAAGGGGGAGGGGGAGATTTTAAAAGATACCCACGTTGCCACAGGGTACAATAAAGGGATAGTAGTCACAGATGGAATTAAGAACACATATAATAATTTTTCTATCTACAATTTTAGTAACATTGATATAAAGAAGGGGCATTTTGAGTTATTTTCAAAGGGTTTGAAATTCATCCCATACAAAAAGGGAGATATAACTAAAACCTTACTTGATATCAAAATGTTTTTAAGGAAAGTTAACCTAAGTATCATGTTCCCTACAGTAACAACTGTAAATAATAAAAATGGGGAATTAAAACGTAAAACCACCTATAATCCGCTATTACATCTTCAATTAAAAAATCTTGAGAAAATAATGTAGAAAGAGGTGAGGAAAGAACAAATTAATACTAAATATAAGGTTAATTTGAGTAAAAATGAAAAAGAATGCTTGTATGAAATGAAGAAAAATACCAATATCAGGGTGATGAAACCTGATAATGGCGGTGGGGTGGTAATAATGGACAATATTCAATATGAAAGTAAGATGAACATGATATTATGGGATGATACGAGATACTCCAGTGTTTCAAAAAATGAGGTGAACGTAGCCTACTATAAAATTGATACAGGTTTATGGGATATGGTACAAGAGGAACGTATAGACTACAATAAGTACAGATTTTTAAAGGTAGACAAGCCAAGAATTCCTTCTACATTTGGTATCCAAAAAAGTCACAAATGTGAGACTGACCCGCCCCTAAGACCCATAGTATCTGCAGAGGGATCAAAAACATATTCCCTTGCCAAATATGTAGATACAAAATTAAAAAGGTTATGGGTAGGAAGAGAGTTTATATTAAAGGACTCCTGGGATCTATTAAAAGAAATTTCCAATGATTTATACCATGATGATTTATTATTTATAACTATAGATATAGTAAACTTATTTTCATCCATACCTTATAAAGATGGTATGGAAATGTTTGAAGAAATAGTCTATGAAGACCGGGGATAAACGCAAAATGAAAAACTAGTAAATACTTGGTTAATGGATATGGTTTTAAAAAATAACTTTCTATATTTCAATGGTGAATTTTTTCAGCAGATTCAAGGGGTAGCTATGGGGGCGGCTTGTGCCCCGACTTATGCCAATTTAGTTTTGGCTAAGTGGGAAGAAAGATATATTGTTAACACAGAATTTAAAAACTGTTGGAAATTATATCGTAGGTTTTTGGATGATATAGTCATTTTTTGGATAGGAGGAAAAGAAAAATTTGAAGAGTTTATGGTGTATCTCAATAACACTACTAACTTTCTAAAATTTACATATAAGATTTCTAACAAAAGTTTGCAATATTTAGATATAGAAGTATATAAGGTAGATAAGAAATTTGAAACTAAGATTTTTAGAAAAGAGACCTTTTGTAATTCTTTTTTGCACTATAATAGTGCACACCCCTTGCATTGTAAGAAAAATATAGTGAAGGGTCAGTTTGTGAGGGGGTGCCATATGACTATTGCAGACAA
Organism: Protopterus annectens; assembly: GCF_019279795.1. Classification (NCBI taxonomy): domain Eukaryota; kingdom Metazoa; phylum Chordata; order Ceratodontiformes; family Protopteridae; genus Protopterus; species Protopterus annectens. Next base: position 843,354,869 of record NC_056731.1, read on the forward strand.
AGACTTTGTAGTAGAATGTGACCTATTGGAAAAAATGTTTCTTGAAAGAGGTTACCCTCTAAAATTCATCAAAGACATAAGAGAAGAAGTAGAAAAAGGTAGAATTAATAAGTTTAAACCAATTCTAAACAATGGTGAGCAGAATAAAGGAAGACAGATCAATAAGGAAAATAATAGAGATAACTATGAACAAGTATTTGTTTTGCAGTATAACACAACTAATAATAACATCAAAAAGATGTTCTTAAAAGAGTGGGAGAGATTTGTTTCCATTACAGATCTGGAAAATATATCTAAAATTCCACACAAAGTGGTATATAAAAACTCCCAGAGTATTAGAACTATTTTGGAGAATAAACACCAGGTAAATAATAATAAAAATAAGGTGGGCACATATAAATGTGGTCGTTGTATCCAATTCAATTATATCATGAACACTGATAGATTCTACCTAGAAAGTAGAAAGAGATGGCTCACTAGTTTTGACTATTATAATTGTGAATCTACGGGTTTAGTTTATTTAGCTACCTGTTCAGTTTGTAAATCGTTCTATGTAGGAAAGACTGAAAGAATGTTAAAAAGAAGGATTTATGAACACATGTATGAGATGACAGTAGGTAAAGACACTAATGCCCTATTCAAACATTCAAAAGTATGCTTGAATTCTAAATTTACTTTTTTGGTTTTGGAACAAGTCAAACAAGACATCAGGGGTAGCCCATGGGAAGAAAAAATAGAGTTCAGGGAATTATAGTGGCAATTGACCCTGGAGGCAAGGAGTTACCCTGGAGTGAATGACTATGTTTCAATTTTACCTTTATCAAAATTAAGATCAGCTAAACCTTGAATGTAACTTATGTTAACATCCACAAGATGGCAATATACTCATTTATCTACTTGTCATGTTACTTCATCCCTTATTGATTTTCACCACTTTAAAACCAGAGTAAATGACATTTTTATAAAAAGGCTTTAATATACTTAAACTATGGTAATTTAGTACATTTTTATAACAGAAAGGATTTTTATACTGTGTTTAATATATTATTTGTATTTAAGAAAGTATTTACACCTGAATATTTTCACTACGTAAGGGAGGGTAAATAAAAACAAGGTGGGATGTATTTGAATATTTAAATATTTAAATATCAAGATTTTAGCATGACATAATTGGTTATTTCAAATGTGTAGAATGTATTTTTATTGGTTTTAACTAATTGGAGTTTATATAAATATGAGAAACATATGAGTGCACTGGTCATCTGATGAAGTAGAATTTAATAAGACGAAAATGCATTGGTATGAGCTAAGGTGTTTATGCTTTATTGTTCTGGTGTCTGTTTTCTTTGTGGCTTGAATAAATTTACTGAAACCGACTGGTTTTCGATCTCCCCTCCATTTTTTCAGCACATTTTTTGTGGATTATTTGGTTGATTTTGTGCTGGTTCTACTACTTTATTGGTTTACTATGTCCTTTAGACATGCCACTTCTGACACCAGGTCGCGTGTTCATCTCTAACATGTATAACAAGAAGGCTTGGGTTTTTGTTTAGATGCTTTAATACATAGAAGCACATCAGGACAGGTAGCAGCATTATTAAATATGAATCAACTAGTTAACAGACTGACCTTACATATGTACATGCTTACATCTCAACTGCTTACTACAAAATGGCAGTCAGGCTCGCACGTGCTCAGTATTTATACACTTGTGCAAGCCCCTGGATAGCTTCTTAAAGGTATATACACACATATTGATCTACAATTATTATTCTTATGACCATCTGAAATAAGCTGATGAGCTGAGGCTACCACATGTCTGGTATACGTGAAGACACAGCCAGCCTCTTTTCCAGCTGCCAATCCACAGGTTAACAGGCCCATCCCCCTGCCCAATCCCAAGAGTTTTGCCATGTGTACAGCATGAATTTATGAGAATGTAGCATTTTGACTACTCAAGCCATTAAGTGCTCAGTTATTGAGCATAAGTGAAATAGAAAGGACCCAAGTGAGCCAGTAAAGAATGTGAATATGCCCAAAATGTTGCATGGTTCTTATATTCTTAACTGTCTAACTGAAGTGTTACAGTATGGGATTATAAGTACATGTGCCTCACCCATAAATACATGTGATATGTGCTTTAGAACAAACAGATTTAATTTGGGGAGGGGTAGCAGCATGGAAGTTTCAATCTCAAACCTTAAATTTCTGACTACACCCCTAGCCAACCTCCCTTCTTCATCCCATCATTGTTCTTATTGTCCAATGAAGAAAAGGGTAAGACACTGAAGATGTCTATTTTAAGGTCTTTGAAAAAGTTCAACATTTATAGTAACGTTATGTGTGATGCACTTTTGTTTACATATTACTTCTAATTCATGAGGTACAATAAATCAACTTTTTGTACCTATTACTAATTGGTCTGTATATCATATACTGGTTACTTTGTACTCACTACCAGTATTTATAATCTATACTTGCTAGGTCCTTCTTGTTGTCAATCATGGACTATAATCTTTGTATTTATGTTACTTGTTCTAGGATTGATATGATATGAACAAATTATAAACTCTATATTATTATGTACTCTACAATATTATTAGGCTTATTTATTTTACACTTCACCACTATTTGTATGCAGAGTCTGATAAACTTGAGTGGTATGACAAAGCTGATGCAAGGTTCTATGACTTGCAAAATTATTCTTGGACCATTGCCAAGCTTTCCTTACTTTTCAAGCCAAACACAAGCACTGGACTATCTGCTACTTCTATTTGGGAGATGTTCTATTCTACTAAAGCTAAATCATTAAACTGATGTTTTTTGATTTACAAAACAATTCACCGTATTAATTGTCGCCTTTTATTTTAGTTATTCTTGGCAATATTTTAAATATGCCTTTAAGACTTTTCTTGATTCCCTTTTGTTGTAATTGTGTATTGTAAAGCTGTTGTTATATATATATATATATATATATATATATATATATATATATATATATATATATATATATATATATATATGTTGGCACTACAAAAAAGGTGTTGCCTGTGAGTAAATGAAATTAAAAGAATTAAATATAGAAGAGTAACATGCAGAAGAGGAGAGTTAATTTCACTTGCTTTGGGGGTGGTGTTAAAGAAAATGATCAAACAAGCTGTGCAAAACTTTAAGATATGCCGAGCAATTTATTTTGTTTCCCATGCAGCTGACCTTTTGCTGCTTCGAGTGCCTCTTCATTCACTGGTTTTACCAAACCTGCCTTCCTTGCCTGGACTAACTCTGTCAATGTTTGGTGCAAGTGAGGAGGTCTGGGTATCCCTGAGCAGGGTTACAATACTGAAAAGGGAGTATTATCCTTTTAAGGCCTACCTCCTTATCCTACACACATGTATTAAGGGGTTGGTGTGCAATGGACTCATGATATATTGTCAATACCTCCACATCTGATTAAGCTAAAGCCAGCCAGAAGTATAAGGAAATAGACAAGAGTGGAGGGTTAACAATAACGTATGTTAGTATTTATACTGAGAAAATGTTATCTTCATTAAATATTAGCAGAATCAAAGGGGTAAATCTTAGACAAGTTTTACTATCTTACAAAGTTTTAGACATAATTGATTTTAGAATTGTTCCATACTATCAGTATCTCACCTGAATTGTAGATATTTTTGAATGCTGAGATTCTCGGGACTGATTCCTTTTTTTGGAATATCTGCAATTTAGAATAATGAGGAATACTGTCCTTTTGTTCTACAGTTTAATCCATAATTTTTAAAACTGAACCGTTGACTATTTATTTAGATTTTAAGCTTAAACAATTGTTAAATGTTTCCATCATTTAACAGTGATTCCTGGAAATTTCTGCAGGAAAAAAAATGACGTTCATTGGGATGAATTTTTTCTTTTGCTGTTTGATACTGAAGCTTTATAGTCATGTATGCCATTGAAAAAAGATGTGGAATTATTTAGGCACCATTTAGTGAACACACCTACTTGGCAATCTAAATAAATTGAAACTAAGAATTATTTTAATTTCAACAAAAATATTACCTACATCTTAAGAGTGTCGCCATGAGGTTGTTATGGTACCCAACCTTTACTAACAGTGTGTTTGAAGGGAAGGAGGACAATCATTTATACACACGTTCTTTAGGATAACATAGTGTTATATACTTGCTTCATTGAATCTGATGATTTTGTAATTACTAAACATCACTATGCCATTTCTAAAATTTATTTATCCATGGGCAAAAAGAGTTATTCATTTTTTAGATGTAGAAGTTTTAGCAAAGTTCTAACAGACTGACTTCAAAGAGGCCTGGAAAACCAACCTTTTCCAACACGTACATGCAAACAGTGGTAATAATCCAAGATATGCCAAATAAGTTTGGCAAGGATTAGATGAATTGTAATTATTGTTTATTAAGTGATATTATCAAGAAAATTATTGAAAATATTTTTGAGAAAGTGAAAACTAGAAGACAAATTGTAGACCTTTTTTGTTTTCTCATGTTTATCCAGAGAATACATCACTGCTCCTAGAGAGCCAATATCAGAGGAATTAGAGGAATTATACATACACTATTGCATAGTATAGATTTGAGGGGCATTAGTGGCATTCTTGTTAATAGCTGAAATTTTATACAAAGTAATACAGAGTATGTAGAGCTGTATAATATCCTTAGACAGTTTGTAATGATAAAATGAGTTTTAATCTGAAAAGATATTGGATAATAATTGAGCAGAAACTAATTTTAATAGTGGAAAACAAAAAGGAACAGGCTCATGTATCTGGAGTTATGACTGCAATTATACTAATGAAGGACTCTTTATTTTTAAGTCTTTTGAATGAATCTTTTGGCTCAGACATTTATTTAATTGCAATTCAGTAGACTAGTCTGTGTTGCTGCTTGCACAATGTGGCACATTTAACGTGGAGAAAATGGACAGAAAATTAACTCAGAATATATATGAAAGCCATTTAGAGATAGTCTCTCAGCTGTAGTACTTTTAAAAAGTTTACATTTTTGCATGCTGTAGACAGTATTTGAAGAGACAACATTGGTGGTGATTTAGAAGGATGCTGGAATGCAAAACGTTATTATGGCAGATAATGCTTAATGTCTATACTGCTGCCAGCATTAATGAGAGATGTAGCATCAAACATTTATTAAAGTTATATTATGTTAAATAATGTTTATCATTATAGTTTTGGTTTGTGTAAATTATTATGTGTGTTTCTAAACTGATTTTATTTTACATTGCAAAGCAAGAAAAGATGCTTCAAACATATACAAGGTAAGAAAGGAGTAAGCAGCTAGTCTGTAGAGAGCATAGGTCAGCACATGCCTCACATTCATTGGATCAGATGCAGGTGTGAATGAGACATTGTTTACATCCTCTGCATTAAAGGGACAATCCCAGGGATTTTTTGTTTTGATTCAGCCTTTGTTTACTTTTCAAGTTTGTCTTTCTGAGCATGCTCACCTGTGGCTGAGGGGGGTAGGGGAAGTGTGCCTGCAGGAAGCTTCAAAGGAGTTAGCCACATTCCATCTCAAATTGCAGCTCTACTGACAACAGCTTTCCATGTGAGCCATTCATTGGTGTAATCTGTGCATTTTATCCATTCAGAAAAGTAGCCTTTCAGACATTTTACGACCAGACTGCTGCTGCTACTCTAGAAAGCACAGCAGTAATGCAATTCTTATAAAGAGACATTATTTTGTTTCTAAAATCAGTTGTTTACCAGACTATTTTGTTTACCTTTTAGTGTAGTGTAAGTCACATATTCACACAGAGTCAGAATTTTCAGACAAGCTTGTGTGCATACTGCAGGTTAGATTTCACAAACTTCACTGTTGGATGTTTATGATAGGAACTGCTTAGAATTTACAGTTTGTTGTTTTGAACTTCCCCTCCCCTACCCAGAGACTATTAGTTGAATGACTGGTTTAGCATTAGCCTGAGATGCTATCTAGTCAAACTCAAACCTGCAGCCTTTGCAGCAGTGAATTACATCTTTAGTATGTGCTAGCTTTTTGTAAAACTTAGTGGAAAGCTTATCCCAACTTAGGCAATTGTATTTTCTTTTGTTTGCTTTTGTTTTATGTTAGTTGCTACATGCTTTTTTCCCTTCACTGGTAATTATTTGTCATATGTTCTGCAACAGTGTTGCTTATTAGTGCATGTACTCATGCAGACATATATTTATAACACAGTTTCTCCACATTTCACAGGAAGCATTGCTTTGGACATTTCGTCTTGGAAACAAATCCCCTGAGTTGCAAATATCCTAAGATTCTAGAAGAATAAAATCTTATAATAATAGTAAAAAAAAATGTCAGACAACTGTGAAATTGAATCTTGTTACTGTACTAAAAGTATTTTCCCATTGGGTGACACCCTTCATGAATCACTCGCAGTGACTGTCTGTATAATATGGATTCCATTCCACTGAATTTATTTTCTTTATCTATCTCTTTCTCTTTATCTTTCCTGCATTGTGGTAAAATGTTTGGATCGTTCACTCTTTTGCTGAATATTTGACTGCAGTAGAGTTGCACTGGTTACCATTTGAAAGTTGAGGTAAATGCAGTCTCTCTATTTTCCTATCTGTGTGCATAAGTATGTATGAAATATGTAATCTAAGTTTATATTCATGTGGTTGTAAAACCACAGCCTTGCTATGCCTTACTGACCGCTTGTAATTCAAGGCATTCTTGACTGTCAGTCAAATTTGTATATGCTGGATATTTAATTGCTGTTGTTTGTCTTTCGGCTTTTTCCCGGTAAGGGGTCACCACAGCGGAACTCCGGTCTGCTAATGATTGGCAGTAGATTTTTATGAAACGCCGAGGTGCCAACTCAACGCCCAACCTTCAACAAAGGCTCGCCCATTTATGCACGCATGTCTTTCGAACGCTACCCAACTGCGGGGAGGACATGCAGACTCCACACAGAAGGCACTGCCAAGCCAAGCTGAGAATCGAATGGGAGAACCTCTTACTGTGAGGTAACCACACTACCACTGTACCACTGTGGAATCATGCTGGATATTTAATAATGTGTGTATTTTATTAGACCTTTGTATGCAGCGACCTACTTGTTGTAGGCTGGATATGTAATAATGCATGCATTTTATTAGACCTTTGTATGCAGCGACCTACTTGTTGTAGGCTGGATATGTAATAATGCGTGCATTTTATTAGGCCTTGGCATGCAGTGCACCTACTTGTTTTAATGGTATACTTCACCTGTAATATTAGAATTCACATAACTTTTCTCAAACTTGCCCTTATCAAGATGGAAATAGATAATAATTTAAAGAAATAAATGCATATGCCATGTCATTATGTGTTTATCATATGCATTGCTTTGGTTGATTAAAATGGATTTGCTGTATATCTTTGTTATAGATCAATATATATATATATATATATATATATATATATATATATATATATATATATATATATATATATATATATATATATATATATATATATATATATATATATATATATATATATATGTGTGTGTGTGTGTGTGTGTGTTTATTTATTTTCTTATTTGACATTTGTTATAACTGAGCCAAAGGCCCATTTCAGTGGAGACCCATAAAAAAGGCTAAAAAATCACACACACACACACACACACACACACACACACACACACACACACACACACACACACACCTGTCTCTGAATTTGTTTGTGTCTCTGTTTATATACACAGATGTACACACACCTGTACATGTGGTGTGTTTGTGAATATATATACATGCAGACACTCATTCACTGTCATGCAGGAGGCATTTTGACTAAGGTGACAGTATAGCTGCTCCTTACAACATTCGTGCCACTGACCCTTTATTGCTAGTTTTACAAGTAATAGTTTTTTCCATTTGTCATATGCCACTTGACAACAATATTAAAAGTGTGGTTCAGACTATAGAAACTACAGATCCATAAGCTTAGCCAGCCTTATCTGTAAGGCCATGGAACAAATCATCATGAACCCTATAAATAAGGACATAGATGACCTCCATACCCTTAATCTGACACATTTGCTTTTGTCAAAGAGGTCATACCTGTTAAACCTGGTAGACTTCTTCAAAAGCATCACCAAGGTGAGGCATAAATGAAGACCAATCTGTGCATACAACCTACCTTGACTTAGCAAAGGCCTTCAATACACTTCCACATTCAGGCACCACTGATAAACTCTCCCAGTTGAATATAAACCTTTACATTGTCAGGTATGTTGCTAACCATCTGACTTTCAGATAACACTCAGTCAAAATTGGGGACTTTACCTCGACCAGCAGAGCTGTCAGCAGTGGAGGTCAGTGCTGTGCCCCTATTGTTTAGAATATACTTCTCAGAACTTCAGGCTAAAACTGAGGGCCTGTGCCTAACTTTGCTGATGACTGCAAATTAGGTGTAATCATTTTATGCCCAGAAGATGTCAATATACTTTTAGAAGGACTTACACAAATGAATGATTGGTGTCAAAGCCATGGACTCCAACTCAATGCTAAAAAATGCATTGTCATCCCATTCGGTAAAAATTATATCCATGCAGACTACCATATAGATAATAATACCCTAAGTAACAACTCAGCACTGATAGAATTGGTAATGCAAGCTGACTGTAGCCTAATCTTTGACCACCATGTGTCTACTGTGGTAAGGAAGGCCTTCTACATTGCTCACCTCATTAGCAAAGGCATTGCCTCAAGAGCAAAACAGGTCATAACTCCCTGTACTCGACCCTCATCAGGCCAATAACTGAGTACAATGCTCCCTTTGTATGTACCTCACCTGGCACCTGCAGCAACTTGAGAGACCCCAGAGATTTCTAACCAAGAAATTACAGGGTCTCCATCACATGTCATGCATTGACAGACTCAAGTCATCGTCACTGTACTCAGTAGCATACAGACTACTTAGAGAAGACTTGTGCCTGGCCTATACAGCAATCTCAGATCCAAACTTAATCGAAATGCTGCATATCCGCAAGACTAATGGGATAAGGGTCACTTGCTCCAGGGACCTTTACCTGGCCTTCAACATAAATAGAACCTGCTGGAGAGACAGATATGTCTCTGAGGTTGCCACTCCTCATGAATAGGAAACCAGTTCACATCAAACATAGCCCCTCCATGAGCCTGTTTATGTGTAGCCTGGATGACTGGATGGGAAACCATAAATTTCTTGCCAGGATTTCACCTATGATCCTCCTAGATATGTGCAGCCATTGTTAACTAAGATTTTGAGTTTAGGCTAGATCCTCTATATTGGGTTTCTCTAGTATTATATCGGGTACACACGGAAAGGCTTATAAAGACCTTTGGGTCAGTATCCTAGTAACCACCAATGAACCTATCAAGTAACAAGAGTATTCTTTCCTTCAGTCACCTAAGTTTTTAGAGATCGTAATTTTACTTGAGTGTTGGCACACTCTCATACTGCACTGGATTTTTTTTTTTCAGGATAACTGTTGCCATATTCCTAAGAATTGGGTCGGGAGAGGAACTTAGGAGAAAGCAAGCTCAGCAGCAGGTGGCCAAGAGTAATTACATGTAAACATTAATTGCCACTACATAGTTTGAGTTATTCCTGGATATACAAACAGAAGGCAAACAAGGCACTCCAAACTCAAAATTGGAAAACAGATGTATAGTTCAGGCAGGGAGCAATCAACAAAAAGGGTGAGGTGAAGAATACTTGAACATTCTACACTATGTTGCTTTCACAGTGGGTTCAATTCAAGAGAGTGGCACTGGAAACAGCAGCAGTACAGTGCGGATACAAATTCATTCACAGTACAGTGGCTGTACAAAAATAACAGATAATTAACACCCACAGTAATGGTAATTAGGCGGCTTACAGAAGGGGCTTACAGAGGGTACTAGCAGTTAGAGACACCAGGAAGGTGCCAGGTTGTCCAGTTGTGTGGCTCATAGCAGTAAAATAATGGAGGGCACACACTCTGCTACTGTTAGAGGCTGAATCAAACAAGTTGAAGGCAGCATTATACTTTGGAAGGAAGATAAATTTGTCAGTAACATATTAAAGAGAAAGTAATTATACTGAAATAAATTATGTAGGGATACAATGTTAGATTAAAATTGTGTGTGTCAACTTAAATAAGATCCAGAAAAAAAAAAACAGGAATATAAAATAAACAGACTCTTAAATAGCGAAAATATCAATTTGGTAAAATAGAGAAAAGAAAGGAAAAAGAAAACAATTTATTTGAATAAATATTAGTTGTCATGGATATCAGATGGTATGGCAAATATTTTTGAATAGTAGATGGGCAGGTGGATTGATGAGAAGGAGCATTTTCAGGCATAGCTCAGACTAGTGTCGACTTTGGCTCAACTTTCTCCTTACTGGTAGAAACAAAGAAGAAAATCATTCTATATCACACAATTTATAAGTAAGGGCATGGTATACAGATCTAAGGGGAACACAGTCCTACTATACTCAGCCCTCATTAGACCAGTGATTAACTACAATATACCCTTCGGCATATACCTGACCAGGAATTTGCAACAGCTGGAGCAGGCTTAGAAGTTCCTCACTAAAAGATTACAGGGTGTAAATAATATGTCCTGTGTGGACTGCCTCTAAAGCACTGTCCCTGTACTCTGTCTCCTACAGATTACTGATTGATAATCCATGTTAAACCTACAAGACATTCTCTGATCCAACCCTGATGGATCTGCTACACAAAGCAGAAAGTACCAGAATTACCCGCTCTAAAGATCTACATTGTAAACAACCATGTTGGAGGGATAGGTATATGTCTCAAAGATTACTCCTTCTCTGGAACAGACTCCTCATTTATGTGAAGCCTATAGATGCCCTAAGGCATTGATATATACCAAAGTCATTCTAGTCCTTGGGCATTGATAACTGGGAAAATTGAGGCATGAATAACTCGGCTTAAAAAGACTCTAGGACTGTTAGCTTACTAACCTCATATGATCCTATGATCTTATGATGTGAAATCATTTACAGGGAAGTATAAAAATAAATGAAAGGCAGAGAACACAAATATCACTTACCTGTGTATATTTAAACAAAGGTAACATTATGTGTTGTTGTCATTCACTGATTCTTATAGAGGGTGATTTTCATCAACATAAACATGTTACTGCAACTAGAGTCTGTTACAGTGTCACTGTATACAGTGTATATTGAAATTCCATTAGTTGCAGTGGGTTGCCATAAAAGTCATACCAAGACAATTGATAAAGCATGGCAGGGAGGATGATTAAAGCACTCTCTTGGGAGGTTATTCACATCTTCAGCAGAGACTTTTTTTATATGATAACTCTGGCTAATCAGTGGTAATCCTAGACTTGGATTGGAATTCAAAAATAAATGTGCCTCAACAGAACTTGCATTACACATATAAGCTAAATTGTGCTGTTCTTCTATTAAATTATTCATATTCATGCACATTCCATGTAGCATGACATCTAATTAGAAGAAAATATATGTTGCTATGAATCACTCAAGTCAGTAGTTTGAGCAATTAATCAGTTGAGATGCCTATTAATGTGCATTAGTAAACAGCACATGCAGTTATCAGACCACACACATACCCCCACACATGTGCATGCAGGCAACAGCAGACAGTAGCACAAACACACACACAAACACACACACACACACACACACACACACACACACACACACACACACGCACACATACACACACACACACACACACACACACACACACACACACACACACACACACACACACAGACACACACACACACACACACACACACACATGAACATACAATCATGCACAACTTGCATTCTGTACTTATTCCAGTTGCTATCATACAAGAAGGGAGGCTAGTTAGAACAGAGCTGCAGCACTGCTCTACTTAAACTCACCTACCTGATAGAAAAGAAGACACATGCACAGAAACATAGGTAGACATACACACATCTGTTGCCTGGATACAGACACATACATGAACACAAGTAGACATACATACATCTAGTGCCTGCATACAGACACATACATAAACACAGGTAGAAATACATACATCTAGTGCCTGCATACAATCACATACAAGAACACAGGTAGACATACACACATCTACTGCCTGGATACAGACACATACAAGAACACAGGTAGACATACACACATCTACTGCCTGGATACAGACACATACATGAACTCAAGTAGATATACATACATCTAGTGCCTGCATACAGACACATACATAAACACAGGTAGCCATACATACATCTAGTGCCTGCATACAGACACATACATAAACACAGGTAGAATACATACATCTAGTGCCTGCATACAATCACATACATGAACACAAGTAGACATACACACATCTAGTGCCTGCATATAGACACATACATGAACACAGGTAGACATAGATACATCTAGTGCCTGCATACAGACACAAACATGAACACAAGTAGACATACATACATATAGTGCCTGCATACAATCACATACATGCACACAGGTAGACATACATACATCTAGTGCCTGCATACAGACACACACATAAACACAGGTAGATATACCTATATCTAGTGCCTGCATACCATCACATACATGGACACAGGTAGACATACACACATCTAGTGCCTGCATCCACAATGTCCTCATCCATTCTGATCACAGATCACATGAGACAGAGATCATCCACCACATATAGTCACTGAACATCCCCCTCCCCATCAACAGACAGACAGACACACACAAGCATGCGTGCACAACTGGCTCCCAATGCCCTGTTTATCATTTTTTTGCTCTGTTGTTCTCTTGTGCACAGTAATCTACATCATACTTTGTGGAGATTCTCTTTTCTGGGAGGAATTACACTTCTTTTTGTGGTCACACTTCATAGAGGAGTAGTGGGTGTTAAGTGTCCAATGTCATGCTGTCATCATCTGCAGGTGGTGAGAGAAAGTATTCATTGTTGTGCTTACTTTACAGGTGGCTGCGAGGTATTGAACAGACAACGCATGTAAACACTGGCTTTGTGAGATTACCATTAGCTTCTCTGTCAGCTTGCAATATGTTGTTTTCATGCAATCTCACACATCCCAATGTCCTCCCCTTGAAATAGCAGTGGTAGACAACAGTTTTCATCCTACCCATTGTGGATGATTTTCCAGGTATTGGGTCCGCTATTTGAATCATGTACACATATGCCCCATTCTAGGCCAAACCTCAATGATGCAGACATAGCTTTCTTTTTGTTATACTCATATAAAAATAATAAGAAGAAGAACCTTGCTTCTTATTAAAACAGTGGCCTATTTTCAGTGGTGTAATCCCATTTCTGTATTGCTGTGTGATACTGATGATGCAATCATGTATTGGGTCCCTTTCCCATTTTGTACCTGTAGTACAAATCTGGATTTTTAAGCAGTGATATTCAGGAAAACTTTATGCTAGGATTGTAGAGGCCAAATATATTTATAGATGCTTCTTTGCATATTCATATCAGTGTTAAGTACCTGCCTTTTATATTTACTGTAAACTACTAATCACATGATTTGGTTTTAGACTGTCTTTGCCTGGTAGCCTCAGGGCATAGAGTCTTGTATATTATGATGGGCTGCAGTGTTAATACCGATGTTAGGTAAAGTAGTATATTCAAAAATACATGGCTGAGATATATTTTCTGTGTACAACTCTCTTTCAATAGCTGTCAGATTTTTAATCAGTTATCACTTTTCTGCCTTTGTGCTTTAGTTTCTGATGTCTGGATGCTGTTTTGTACAAGTACTATAATTGTATGTATGACAGGTTTATACCAGTCTTTCTTCCATTAAATGCTAATGTTTCTTTGGCACAGTAAGTTACACCCGGTAGAGAACAATCTCTTTTTCTAAAATGTCTGTAATTTTTTCTATACTTTTAGAGACAGCTTTTGTTATAAAGCTCGTTCTTCAGAAAAAAGTAGTTGGCACTTAGTGTGGCAAGAATACTGAACAGCATACAGTATAATTATTTTGTTTTCTCTTTGTGGGTGGGGGTGAAGACTGGTCTATGATTTTAAGATTTCAAGAAAACTGAGCAGTGACATGCTATAATTCAGTGCTAATTATTAGCTGCTTGTATTCCTGTGCAACTGAAGCAATTTTCTTGAAGTGTAAAAAAGATGCATTTATATGTGATTAAATTCTTAAAGTGGGAAATAGCAATTCCATTAAAATATATATGCAAATTGCTAAAAATAAACCTGATGGCAAGTACAGTATGTTTTGAGCCTGTTAGGCTGGTTTAACTCAGTCAAAACATAGTGCGCTGTTGCAAATCTCAAAGATGAATTTGCATAGGTGTGGCATGATAATAAAGTAGGCATTTCCCAATACACTCAAAGCAATAGGCTTGACATTCACTGAAAGCTGTCCACTGTTAGTGTCACTTAGTTGAACTTCTTATATTTTTTATAGATAAAGTGTATAAGCCTATTGACTTTTTCTGTTATCATACAAGTTGATTTTCTTGAATTACACTTAGGTGGATAGTTTAAAGGGAGCACATTAATAAATATCCATTGTATCTGATTTTACATAAGTCATACGATCATAAGAAATACAAGGCAATTGTATCTTGCAGCCATTTACACCTTACTAATCCCCATCCTTACATTGTACCTCCTTTCTCAATGAGGGATAGACCAGTCAAGATAGGAGTGAATCTGTGAATACCCACCCAATAATCCAGTTCCCACATGAGGGAAGGTAATGTATCATGCTGCTTAATTTGCAGTGAGAATCTATTACAGAGTTGGGGAAGGTGCTGTGTAATGAACACATCTCTCAACCATGTTTTATTTATTTGTTGATAAAAATGTATATCCCTGATTCTGGTACTTGTGGGACAATTTGATTTGCAGAGATACAGGAGCACTGGATCTCTAATGACACAGAAGGTCCAGTATAGCTGTCCATTCAAAAGCCTGAAAAACAGTGAATAAAGGAACAGTGTGTCCTGTTTTTTCTGGTAGCTTAGGGATCTTCTTAGTTTGCAACCTCTGATGTTTTTTTTTTTTTGCTGTTTGATATATCTAGAAAGATACATCCAAAAGGGGCACTGTATTCAATAATTGTTCTCATCAATGCTGAATTTAAAGGGACAATGGCCTCTTTAGAGCTGGATGCTATTCCTTTGCAATTAACTGTGCTAAGTAGAAGGACTTTATGACTACTGCCGTTTCATGATGAGAGTGAATTATCAGCTCAAGTTCCAAGGTCTTTAACACAATTCTCATTCTGTTAAAGACCTTGACTCCATTGTTATTCCAAAAAGGATGGTCTTTCGGTTAAAGTTCAGAATGTGTATATGTTTTGCACATATTTTACATGTATTATATCGATTTGTTAGCTAGCAAGCCCACTAAGTACATGTGTTTCTTTTCAGAGCGTCCTCAGAGCACTGTATTGATAAATGATATGCCAAGAGCTGCAAAATAGTACATTGGAGACAGGTGGAATTAAACCTTGGACTACAAGGTGAAACTCAGTCACAGATGATAACCATAACCCTTAATGATTTTCTGACAAGCATTTACATAGCTATTTTTTCACTGTGAAGGAACATTGACCGTGCCTCTAAATAATCTTTTTTTTGTTGTTTTATTTTTATTTGCATAAATACATAAATCTATACATGCATAGGAATATACTAGTATATAGGTGTACAGGGTATAAGCAAATGGGTCTGCAAATAGATTACCTCTTAAAAGCAATTAATATGATGGTTGATAGTGACACAGTTCAGCTGACTATTGGTCACTGGTTGGGGATTATAAAACACTAAAGTGCATAAGGTAGGGCTGTGCTAAATAATATAGTAGCTGTATGCACTATACTAAACCTCAGAAAAACAAAAAAGTGCTCACAGATCAACTAATGCCAATGGTACCGAACACCAAATAACTTTATTAAATCCTCTGGTGACTTGGCACTGCCTTCAGAGGAGTTCAAAAGAGAAAATCTTAAACACACTTAAAATACCACATTTAAAAACTTTATAAGCAATAAAATCAGTTAAGCAATTAAACAATCATCAAATCAAAACTAGATGACTAAATACGATAGTTCCAATTACACTCTGTTCCACGTGGATATAATGTATTATATTTAAAAATAAATAGATTCTTCATATAAAAGTCTTTCCTTTATATACATGTTATCAACCAATAATAAATGACCCCATTCAAGTGCATTCATTTTTAAATAAAGAAATATTACTGTAATGCTAATTTTTAAAATTAATTGCAACAGGACTTTCTGTCTTAGATATCTTAGTGTCCCTAATATGTTCCTTTATCCTACATTTAAAAACCCCTTTAGGTGCACGAGTATGTATTAAATTACATAGACACTTGAGGACGCTGTTCTATGCACTATGCTGCCTAACGCAACTGGAACAAATTAAGAACCCACCACCCAGTGCTGCATAGTGCCACACTTAGTATGTCACAGTTACTCCACAGAATGTCGGCAACAGATATCCACCTTACATTTTGTGGACCAGCACTGTTCATAAAATCACCCACTTGTGTAGCTCTCTTCCATAATGCCATACTTCTATGGTGTTGTGCTATTAGCATACTAAGGCATACATCCGATAGCATAATCCATACCCAGAAGGAGTGCTGCAGACTGGAAAGAGAGGAAAATGAAAATGGGGAGACGGAATTCCCTCGTAACACTGTGTTTTATTACAGTGTTGTTATATTTACTTTACCATGCTCAAAAAATCCAGTCATTAAAAATAGGCTTTGACCAAGGCCAATTTCCAAACACTGAGTATCAGAAAAGCTAGCCATACTAAAAACACTGTAAGAAAATGTAATAGATTTTTAACACAGATATATATAGCAAAAGTGTTTGCTAAAGATAAGCAGTGCAGTGATGCAGCAGTAGTGTTGTTGCCTCACAGCAACAGGTTCTCCAGTTCAATTCTTGGCTAGGGTGCCTTCTGTGTGGAGTCTGCATGTCCTCCCTGCATTTGTGTGGGTTTCCTCCAGGTACTCCGGTTTCCTCCTCCATTACAAAGACATACACCTGGAACATTTCTCCCCAGGCCTCCGCTGAAAATTGGCGTTGTTCTAAGTTGAACTTTCCTGGTAAACAAATGTTAAATAAAAATGCATACCTCCTTAGCATTTTTCCCCTTTTGGCTGATGGCAGGGTGATCCATGCAGCAGGGAATGTATGCAGTGAAGTCAGAGATTTTATAACTTGGGTGCACAGCCTCTGTGTGGGGAGTGGGATATGGGGTGCTGTGCTCTTAAATAAAACAGGCAAATTATTTAAAGAGGTTCACTTTGGTTGTGGTACCCTTTGATATATGCATTATGTTTAGTGAACTGTGTGTTTCAAGTAAGTGTTTTTACTTTTTTCTGGACCAGTTTAGTTTCAGTCTGCTTATATCATTCTGTTTTTTTTGCATTATGATAATTGACAGAATGTTCTAGATCCCTGGCAGCAATTGGGGAGGGGGGGTGCAGTCTGTTAGTCATCAGACATTTTAAATCACATAGTTAAAAATGACAATCAGGCCCTGTAGAATTAGGAACCACACTACAGCTGGGCTTGCAGTATAATGTCATAAACCAGACAACAATGATGTACAGATAAACCCAGTGCTACACATGCTACACATAGGTTCATAGGTCATAGGTGTGTACTAGGCTAATGGCCCTGGAGCCTTTACAAGCCTAGCCCATAGGATTACCCTGGCATCGTGCCACTCAATCTTAGTTCCTAGTGCCTCTGTCAAGTAGGGCCACTGGACTGATCCCTGGCGTGAATTTTCTATTTCCCATCCACTCATCAAGATTTGTCTTGAAGAGGGCCAGTGAGGTGCTCTGCTTGACATGTATGGGAAGTCTATTCCATAGCATGGGCATCCTCTGGGTTATGAACCTGTCCACTCCAGCATGTTCTGTTGATTGTGGTAATGAGGTTGAGGTCTCTGGAGTGTGTTATGCAGAGGGATCGGGATTTCTTTAGATGTAGCATTTCTAACAGAGCTGGGTCAGACACAGCTTTGTAAGTCAAGCAGAGATCGCCTCTAAGTAGGCGATATGAGACAGAGACTAGTTGGACTTTTTTGTGTCTGTCCATATAGGACAAGTGTTTAAGGTCTAGGATCCTCTTTGTGAGGTACTTTTGCGGCCTCTCCAGTTGTTGCAGGTGTCTAGTGAGGTACATGCCAAATGGGGCATTGTACTAGATGATTGGCCTAATGAGGGAAGAGTAGAGGGAGACAATGACCTCTTTCTTCCTGTATGTAAAACCCTTAGTAATGAGATGTGCCACACAGAAGGACTTTCTGACCACAGTGGCAATGTGGTAGTTAAAAGAGAGGTTGCTGTCAACCTGTGTTCCCAGATCTCTTATAATGCCTTCTGTGTTCAGTTGACTACCATCAATGTGGTAATTCAAGGGAACTGGGTTTTTCCCAAAGGGGATGAAGACACATTTTTTGGCATTGAGCTTAAGGTCATGGTTCTGACACCAATCGTTGGTCTCAGTGAGGCCATTCTGTAGGATGTCAACATCACTTGTGGAGTTAATAATAACTCCCAACTTGCAATCACCTGCGAACTTTGTCAGCCAGAGTCCCTTCGTGTTGGCCTGGACTTCATAGAAGTAGATACCAAACAGGAGAGGACCCAGGACCAAACCCTGTGGGACTCCACTCATGACTGGTTAGCAGTCTGACTTGGAGTCAGCTAATTTCACATTGTGGGTTTTATCTGTGAGCCAGTTTGCAACCCACCTAGTGATATAGGGGTTGATGCCTAGCTTAGTAAGTTTTTCTATGATTTCTGAGTGGGGAATGGTATCAAAGGCCTTGGCCAGATCAAGGGAGGCTGTATGAACCACCTTACCTTCAGCCACAGCTCTGGTAACTGACTCAAAGAAGTCAAACAAGTTGAGCAGGCATGATCTACCCTTCACAAAACCAAATTGTGTAGGATCCAGAATTTGGAGAGTCCCTATATCCTTTCCTTGTTTATTAGGTCCATGATGATGCGTTCCATAGCTTTGCATATCAGATTCATCAGGCTAATGGGGCGATAGTTCCCAGGGTCTGTAGTCGCTCCTCCTTTGTGGAGAGGGATGACTGTCACAGTGCGCAATTCGGTAGGGACAAAGCCTGTGGTGAGGCTGTGATTGAACAGGGCACACAGGTGAGGTGCCAGTTCACACTGTAGTTCATGTAGAACACAGCCAGGGATACTGTCAGGTCCCATAGAAGCTGTATTCTTGGATTTGGACAGTGCTGTTTTAACCTGTGCAGCAGTAATACTGGGTGCCTAGCAATCTACTGGGATTGTGATTGGTCCTTTGGGGGGGTAAAGTTAGCACTGAATCTGTCCGTCATTATATTTGCAATATCTGTTGGCTTAGTGTAGGAGGTACCATTGTGCAGTAGCTCAGAGCAAATCTGGATATTGTCATGAAGATTATTTACATAACTATAGAAGGCCTTGTGGTTGTCTTTACTATCTGCTGCAATTCTGTTTTCATAGCTAGCTTTAGAGGATTTGATGAGGGATCCAACCTTTTGTTGAGGCTGATAGGGGAGTTTTTCCCAGTCTTGAGACTTCACTTAATTCTGTATCAGTTTCCTCCTTCTGTTGTAGTTTATTTATGGCAGGGGACCACCAGATTGGCTTCCTTTTTTTTTCAGGAGAGTGTCTTAGTTCTGTTGGGTATGGTGAGATCCATGAATTTATGTACGTGTTCATACAGTATGATTTGGTGGTCATGCAACTATTCTCCATTTGCATGGGTGCTGTGAAGTTAACCACCTCTGTTTTTAGGAGCCCAAAGTTAGCTTTGGAGAAGTTTTTCATGGTAGTTACCTTTATTGGGGGGGGGGGTGGATTTCCAAGGTGATTACCTTGTGATCAGATCTAACCAGGGAGGAGTTGATTATTGCTGTAGATTAACGGTAGCCCATGTTAGTAATGACCAGTTCAAGGATGTTGCTACCTCTAGTGGGGGTAAGAATGAGCTGGTCCAGGGCATTGGAATTAATGAATTCCAGAAAGCGTTGGGCAAGTGTATTGGTACATGAGTAGTTTTCCCAGTTAATGGAGGGGTAGTCGAAGTCGCTCAGTATGAGAGTGGTAGGTTGGACCCTAATATTCTCCAGGGTGCTTAGGAATGTGTCGTGTGAATCTTGGGACATGGGTGGGGACCTATATGCAGGCTACAACCTGAATCGCTGTCTTATCCAATGTTAGCTGCACCTGAAGTATCTCAGATATGTTATGTTGGGCTACCAGTCTGGAGGTGTGCGCATCCTTTATGAATATGGAAACACCACCACCTTTGGAGCTTCGGTCCAAGTTCTGGGGCCGAAAGGTGTGGAATGAGTTGTAGCCTGGTAGTGCAGGGGTGCTTTCTGCTGCCTTGAACCAGGTCTCTGTTACAGTACAAATGTCGATGTTCTCCATTTTAAGAGGTACTTCGAGCGAGTGCATTTTGAGATTTAGACTTCTAGCTTCAGCAGCATGACTCTCAAATTGCATTTGTTTATAGCTGTTATGGTGGTAATTTAGTCTTTGGAACACCGCCTAAAAAGGCACTATAGGGATGGCAAGAGCCTTGGCCAGTATCCGGAAGCCCAGGGGTGACAGATGCAGGTCATCTCTGGCAAGCATCGAGGTCTGTCAGTCATGTCATCCCAGGCAGACAAATACTGGATCCCCTTAGAATGACACCAGAAACTTAACCAATTGTTGAAATCAATCATTTTCTGCTTGTACTGTGGTATAATTCTGGGTGATGGTAGGATGCTTCTCAGGGCTAGGGTCATACCCACCTGAGATACATAATCCAAGAGCTCCTCCATATCTCTTTTCATGTAGTCCAGGGTGGTACGTGTCAGGTCATTCACACCCACATGTACAATGACAGAGTCATATTTGTACCTGTTGTTGAGGGACCTGAGTGCGTGCGTTATGAGGTGGATCCTGGTGCCTGACAGGCAGCTGACTGTTACTTTCTCCTTATTCAACCTAGTGAGTGGGACATCAGTGTGCCTCAATATCGAGTCACCTATGCATGCTGTTTTGCCTCAGGGGCTTTGGTTGAGTGGCACACTATTTAGGAGAGTTATGTGTCTCGTGATTAGTGTTGTGTTGTGGTGGTCGAGTGCGTTTCTGCCTTGGAGGTCTCTGCTGTTTGCTTAGATTTTTATTGAGAGCCTCTGCAAAGGTGGGTGTGTGGTTTGTGATTTTATGTGAAGGCAATGCTGGTGTGTGTTCTGGAGGGCTATGTGTTCCATGTGGTGTGGTGCAAGTGTTGACCTTCTCATCTTGACCAGCTATTCCGGTCTTGGATGGAGAGTGTGTGGCTTCCAATTTGGACATATAAGTGCATCTCTCACAAGTCTAAATGTTGGGGGGTAAGAGGAGAGGGTTGACAGTGTACATGAGGCAGTTGCTACATTGCCTCAGGATGTCCAAGTTCACCAGGTTAATAGGAGAAAGCACAGAGAACTGACCTTTAGACATGCCTGGAGGGGTGGCATTGATAAGTACTGGAGCTGTTTCCTTGTAGAACATTTAGTGTTGGTAGCAGTTCTGTGTACTACAATAATTGCTACAAGAAGTCTGGTAAAGTGCTAAACTAACAAGCTAGTAAAAGTGGCAGGAGAGGAGAGAACTAGCAGATCTAAGGGAAAAATTGAAGAGCAGACATTGGCACTACTCGGAAGCTTACAAACAGGCCTGGATACAGCAAATCTGTATCTGGACTAGATTAGTTACAGGAAAAGTGGGAAACAAGCACAGATGTGGGCTTTTAAACCAGAAAGTTGAAAGAGATGGAAAAAATGATGAAATGGTCAATAAACTACAAATGTTCTTACCGCAGGTCTTTGGACGGTCCACGCTGGCATCACCAAATTTTGATGTTTTCGTCGGGTCTTTTGCCGCATGGGTCCGGCGTCAGGCAAACAGTATGAAATAACAGAAGTTGGCGTCATTGAGGTTTTTCCTGTCTTTGCAGTATTTTAGCGATGTCAAGAAAGCGTGATTTACTGCTAGAGTTGAAAAGTTTTTCTTCACTGGGAAAAGAACTGAATGTCAGAAAAAAAAGTACCTATAACTTATTTTTTGAATTTCCTTTTGGTTTTCTTTCCTCAGTATTTTACGGATCCAATCTAAATATAAATAAATATTGAATTGTACGCAATTGAGTAAAAAAGTGGGAAAAGTCTCCACTCACTCCACTTGTCTAGTTCGATGTTTTTTGTGCAGGTATTGAGTGATAAGTCATGGATTTGAATTCATGTGTCTCTACAAGTGGCTTTTGGATCGGAATTTGCAGAGTGAAGGCTACAGCGGTTATTTGGGGTGTGTGTGCTACCAAAGAGTGTTCGAACAAGGGGGTATGCCTGAAGCCTTGCTGTAGAATTTAGCTGGAGGGGTAAGCCTGTGGAAGCAGGATGCTCAGTACAGTCTGATGTGTTGTTTGTCAATTTGTTAGAAGCAGTTTTAGCAAAGAGTTTTGGAAAGCTAAGTTTTTGCAAAAAAATTGTTTTTTGCAGGTGCAGCCAGGGGAGTAAAGTAGCTCAGACTAGTGGTGATATCCGATTTTAAGTAGGGAACAGGGAGTTTAGGTCTACAGCCACCGGGCTAAGGGGCCTGGGGCCACCTTTACTTCAGACTAGGGGTAGGAGTGGGTCTCTTCTAAGCAGGGTATTAGGGTCGTTGGGGGAGAACAGGGAGGGGTTCTTTTCCTTTTAGAACAGGGTTTGGATTTTAGAGTTTGCAGCCTTTGGGCAGAAGATCTGTCTTTTTCTCAACACAAACTGGATTTAAATACTCGCTCCCTTTGGCGTTTTTTACAGGCAGCTCACGCAGGCCTAAGATATTCTCAAGACAAAAAGAGGATTTAGAACTGCATTTTAAATGGGTGTTGGTTTCCAGTCTACAAGCACAGTTTTACAGTTACCTTGCCAGTTTCCATCCAGCCAGTCCCAGTATATTTTACAGACGCCTCCTTATTCCTCCAAGTTGGCTTTACCAGCAAGTTAAGGCATCAGATCACATTCCCTTTGGATAGATCTCAAAAGGACACAATTCTGACATTGTAAGGAGTACAAAGTTTGAGGAAAACAGTGGAGACAAATTTCTGGCAAAAATCACATGATGTTAAGGACAGATCTCGCAAAGAAGCTGGCTCTCAAGATGCAGGAATAATACTAGGTTTTCTCCCCATCTGAGGTTTCCTCACTTATCAAAAGCTCCCAGATCCCCCTCTCTATTGGCCCCTGAGTGAAATATCTGCCCAGCCATTGCTAAATTCTTCTGAGGCTCAGTGAATTGCCCTCAGGCTTATCTAATGCAAATCTATCCTGGCTTGTTTGACAGCGCAATAGCTTCCTGCCCAAGAAGTTCAATGGCTTCTACTTGGGGGTTCTGGAATCTGTTATCGCAGTGCTAAGATGCCTAGGACTTCTGCCTGGAAACAAAAAGTCATAGGCTGCTTGTTCTACACTGACTGTGAGCGAAATAGTGACACTGAATGTGCCCTCTCCCAGACTGCCTTTTAACTGTGAGAATGTCTTTAAGGTGCTGGACCTTTACTTCCATCATTAATCTCTTATACACAAGTATCTCTATCTGTTTTCTGCCGCTTCAAGCAGTAGGGTCTTGCTGTCCTATATCACAATGCTTTCTAACAAAAAAGTCTAATTGGCATGAGAGGATTTGGGGTCTATGGTATCTCAACAGCCATCAAAGGGCCAATGGCATGTCATAATGTATGTCACCAAAGCTCAAAGGATTTTCAAAGGCCAAGCCCAGAATTCTCTTGTGGATAGGGACTCTTCAGACTGCTTAATAGAGGCATCTGTAAAAAAGGGACTACAGATGCCTCGGACATTCAGGCAAGGAAGATCTGTTTCTGTGTGCCTCGGAGATGGCAGGTCTCCATTTGAACACAGTGGCTACAACAACAGTGGGGAGATGTTAGCAAGCACGTTTGGGATTAAAGACAACAAAGATGCCAGGACTTCCAGGGCAGGTGTTGATTCTAACAGACAATTTAGTGGTCCAGTCAGCACAAGGGAACACAAGGATCCTCTACACAGGCATCACTACATTTTATGGGAAGGGAACACATTCTTGTGAACCCCATCTATGGGCAACTAGGCAGGATGGAGCATGGTGACAACTCTATGCAGATGTGTCTTAGCACAATGGGGAGCTGCCAATTTCAGAAGACTGGATCAGCAGACGAAAAGGTTCCAGACAAATTCAACTAAAACTTTATGCTCAAAACTAAGCACACAAATCGTTCCACCCCAGACAGTGGAATGTGGATGCTCCAGACATGCTAGCTCTTGAAATTGGAAAAAGGGTCTTTCAGTGCCAAGATATTGCAGTGTATGCTCATCACCTCAGCCTCCAAAACCTTCACTCTATCTTTTTTCACTACAAGACTTCATGTAAATGATGCTCCAGATTTCATTGGCCTCAGGGTACTGGGTAAGGGTCAATAAAAGGAGCCAATCATAGGCTCCATGCTAACTTGTTATCTTGGAGTCAAGATCTGCCATCCTCTACTTTTGTCTCTGTAACTCTCTGTCCAGCACACCCCCCTCTGATTCCTCATTCATTGATTCTCAACTGGTCTCACCTGAGTACAAACAAGCTATTCTCTGTTCAAATAACAATTATGGAAGCTAAACACCCATTTTTACAGAAGGTGTTGGAAGATATTTTTATTTTATTTTGAGTGTGTGGAATTTATTTGGGAGTTTCAGGTGAGTTTGAGTGTTAAAATCTAATATGGAATGTTTGAAGTTAATTGAAGGTTGAAAAGTCCTTCCATAAAGATTCATGCTGCAGCAATTTCAGCTCACGCTGCAGGACTGAGTTTTCTTGTTCCTTCATAACTTTGTTCACTTAGTTTTTGCTCACTATGTTTATAACCCACCCAATGGTTCGTCCTACCTGCTTGGGATCTCAATTTTGTGTTGGAAAACAGCTTCTCTACAACCTTTGGATCTGCAGCTACTCTCAAATTTGGACTTACTTTACTTGGAAGACAACCTTGCTTGCTATGCTTTCCTGCGCCTTGGTGTCTCTGGGTTTGAACCTTTGGCCCTGCAGCCCTTTTGATTTTTTGATTCTTTGATGTATCAGCATAGCACTAAGTATGCTTCTTTGATTTCTAAGGATGGTTTCTAGGTGTTGCTTTATTCAAAACTATTCATTTAAGGTAAGATTTTGCTATACTTTCAAAAAAATTTAAATTTGCCTCGTTTGTATTTAGGCAATTACAGCAAGGAAGATTTTTTATATAAGGATTTGTACAATTTCTTTTGCGTGTTTCAGTTTAAGTTGTTTGTTTGCTTTCAAAGCCTGTGTCTTTCCAAGTGCATTCTCAAACCTTTCTAGGTGGATTGCTTTTGTCATTGCAAATTTTGTTATTCAGGGAGTGCACAGATGTTCCCAGGGGCATTTCCTCCATTCCACTGGGGGCTGCCACTTCAACAGCATTTCTAAGGGTCATAACCACTGGAAGCTGGAACTTGCTACTCAGTTTCAGTGCATACTTATCATTACCTTTTGTATCACCTTCCTATCTACTCTAAGTTCTACACAGCTGTTTTGCATTTGTTGTTGGCAGCTTGTAAAGTCTATAGCTGGCCTTATAATTTGCCAGCCTCCCTTTGCTTTCCTACCTCTTCTTTGGGACTGGCAGCACACCTTACCCAATGAAAGGTAGAGCTAAGAACATAGTACAGCAAATGTGTATGAAAAGAGATTCCATGTTTGCAGATACAATTGTCTCCTTCCACCCTCCCTACCTGGGTCCTTGGTGGGTAGGGTGGTTGTGTAGGTGAGTTTACATGCTATATTTTTTGTATATATTGTTGTATATTGTGTACATTTTGGGGTGCAGTTTTTTATTTCTTTATGTTTTCTTTCAGGTTTCTTGGGGAGGAAAAGAAAACGGCGATGCGGCATTCGCACGCAGGAGCGCCTGTGACGCCTGACGCCAGCGCCACGCGCCCCTGGCCGCGCCCTGTCGGTATTCGGGGTATTCGGGGACGCCGGGACGGCGGGACATAATAGTCAGGAGGACTGCAGCAATGGAATCCTCGAACATCTACATTTATGGTAGGTACAAAACTGTACTTTTCTGGGCCAAAAAGCACTTCTCTTGTGGTAGATAGGCTATCTAGTTCTTACCACTCCCACTAATAAGCTAAAAGGCTTCCCTCCATCACAGAAAGTATTGGGAGGCTCAGAAGCTTACAAACAGTCCTGGATACATCAAATCTGTACCTGGACTACACTAGTTACATGAAAGGTGGGGAACAAGCGCAAACATGGGCTTTTAAACCAGAAAGTTGAAAGAGATGGAAAAACTGCCCAAATGGCCAATAAACTACAATTTCTGTGCCAGAAACCACTCCTCTTGTGGTAGATAGGCTACCCAGTGCTATTTTCCATGATTCAGGTACGGACAGTATATGCATATAACAATACACTCATTAGCACTGAACGTGGCTTGGACATTACAAATCAGGCAACTTGTTCACACATTTATTTATTTATTGATATTTGATTACTGGGAAAGTCTGACTGGGTAGGAGTCCATTTTCAGCAGAGGCCAGGGAGAAAAGCTCCAAAGTATTACAAAACATTTTAAGAACAATAATTTTACAATCCTCAAAAATAGTGCAAAAATACATCGACAGTTTAAATAATTATATCAAATTAGACATAATACGAAGCCTTTGTTTAAGAATAGCTACAAGTTATATGACAGTGATTTAATATTTAGAGAAATTTTAGCCAGTTTATACAGAAATTAATGGTAAGCTATTATAACACAAACAGGAGTTGCAATACAAGGTGAGAGAAAAGCAGACTTATGATATATTTAGAGAGGAAAATCAGGGGAGAAAATATTAGAAGTAAGGAAGTGAATGAAGAAGGGAGAGCAAGGAGGTGTAAGGTATGAATAGAGGTACTTGTTCACATTTAGGGATGTAATTTATGCTGGTGTTGAGCAAGAACAGAGACAGCATTTGGCTAGGAAGTCTTTCAGCATAATTTTGAAGGATGGGAAGGATGGTGTTGACTTGATGGCTACAGGTAGGGAGTTCCAGGCCTTAGAAACATAGTACGAGTACAGACAATGCCCAGCAGATTTGATAGGTTTGTGGACAGACAGGAGGTTTTGGTCATTGGATCTTAATGACAGACTGGGAACATAGTTGTGTAGAATGTTATTTAGTGCCGGACAAGTGGATGGATGCTGGATAATTTTATAGGTGGTAAGAAGCTGTGTATATGATAGTTGATGGAGTAGT
The DNA here is from genome assembly GCF_019279795.1 of Protopterus annectens. NCBI lineage: Eukaryota > Metazoa > Chordata > Ceratodontiformes > Protopteridae > Protopterus > Protopterus annectens. Next base: position 843,382,262 of record NC_056731.1, read on the forward strand.
TTTGACCAATTTAGGCAATTTAGTGCTATCCAGTGGTGGTTTCTGAAAGGGGTATTTGCTGCAAATTTGGCAAGTTTGAGACAGCATTGCTCAAGTTTTGATTTTTGTGATTCCTGAGGGCTAGTAAGGATTGGAGCACCATAAAGTAGTGAGACGAGGAGGTAAGTAGTGGCAAGTATATTTTTTGTTGCGTTGGTGAGAATTGTTTTGGCTCTGTAAAGCATCCCTCATTTTTGATGATTTTTTTATGCAATTTTGTAAATGCAGATAGAATTTAAGATTATCAACCACTATCATCCCTAATATTATGCTACGAGAAGTGACTTCAGTGGTTATATTATCAAGAGAGAGGTCGTTACATTTTGTTTATTCATGAGATAGGGATGTGGCGAATTTTTTTAGGGTTGAGCATGAATTTTGAGTTACAAAGTCATGTTTCTATGGTTGTCAAAGCTTCCTAAGTAATTTTTTTGGAGGTGTGCTATGTTGTCATATATGCAAATGAGTGTGGAGTCATATGTGTACTTTAATAAGGAAGCCTGTTGTGTGGACGTGTGAAGGGTGTTGGTGTGAATGTTAAAGAGGAAGGGACCAATGATAGAGCCTTGTGGTACACCATTGGTGAATGGGAGGTATGGAGAGAGGGTGGAGTGCCATTTTATGACTGATACTACTTGGATAGGTAGCTTTTGAACATGGAAGGGTGGGCTGACAGAGACCTAATGAGTACATTTGAAGTAGATGTTTGCTGTGACAAACTGTGTCAAAGGCTTTCGAAAAGCCTAGAAATAAGGAGGACATATATTGAAAAACAGTTCCCTGCTTAACATGCAAGCCTAAATTCATCCACGTTTACAAATACAGAGATGTGATTTTGACAGTGGATGAGGACTATATATGCACCTAGTCTACCCATTTTTCCTGGATATGCCCCAAATATTATTCATCATACAGTATGCATCATGCATATCCATTCCTCATAAAAATGACCTTGTACCTGTCACATGCCCTCTTGAACTCATTGTTTTTTTTTTGAGACTACTTCTCTTCAAGAAGGTTGCCACAATAATTTATTACTTTTTATGTAAAATGATATGTCCATTTATCTCTTCTGATCTGCTCACTTTTTATCCTTAAATTGTGTCTTCTTTTCATCCACCTCTTTTAGTGATCACTCAGTAATAGCCTTCAGTATAACATTAACTCTTCCAAAAAATAATAATAATAAAAATAAATAAATAAAAAATAAATAAATATATATGAAAAAATAAATAAAAAACATTAACTCTTTTAACGCAGCCACCTTACCCCATTTTCATCATGGCTAAACTCTGGCAGAGAACTGACAGTCAAAATGGCAACCTCCTCTCATCAACTGGCCAGTTATTCTCATCTCCAAAGATTCTGACATAACAGCCACTTCTCTAATCAAATCTCTTAAGATACTTTGAGGTCTGTAGATTCCCACAATAACTAAGTTCAGTTAAAAAAAGCTGTGAGCCCTGCTAAAGTTCGGCAATCAGTCTTGGACCATCCAGAAACGTAATCCCATCTGTGAAAATAGAGATCCATTTATCTTTCTGAATAATCTAGTGGAAACAAACACTTTGCCATTCTGTAAGAACAGACAGATCTGCCTGCTTAACCACGCAAACATTTTTTGGAAGGTCAACAATCTAACCAGCAGATCTTCCAATATCTCTCCCTCCACTGAAACAAAATCTCTGGATCTTTTGTGTCTTCCCCCACAACTGAATTCCTCAATGACTCCATAATTATACAGAATTATGTTTCAGCAGCCCTGATGAGATTACACAAACAATGCAGTCATGAACTATTTTTCAACCAAACCTTCACAGAGGCATGTCAACCCTAATTTATAAAATCCAAAATAATATCTTTCCCTTTCTCTGATGGCTTTCTTTCTTGGTTTCCCAGGATGTTTAAAAATCGCATTACAGTACATTGTATCCTTATATTTAACCCATCTGAAAATGTTTTCACTGATATTGGAAAATTGCAGCTACTCTGTTGTTTGTACCACAAAAGTCCCACATGGTGTCAGAATAATTTGCTAACTTCCCATTCTAGTGAAAATCTTCCCAAGACTGCAAATGCACAAGCACGGTGGCCCGGCCAGTGCCATCCACATATTTTATATTCAGAAACAAGTGATATAACATCCTTCTGTATTCTCACAAATCCTGGTGTCTTCAGCCATACCCCTCTTTGTTAATCAACGTCCCTCCAAAGTTCCCAGACTTAGAATTAGAATTATTCTTTATCCAGAGGACACTGCCATCTATTGTTGTTCTTCTAAACCTTCTTCAATACCTTTCCTCCTGGCTTCTCAACAGCTGACTACTTCTAAACACCAAAAAGACCAAAGTCAGGATATTTATATTTGGAAAATACTAAAATTATAGGTGCAGTCTCCAGAACTGGAATATCTTAAATTCTTCTACTTACCCTGGTTATTTCACTTCATACTTGAAATATCTATGAATTTATCTAGAACAGTCTGTTATCTTCAAGCAACATATTAAACAAAACAATGGACAGAATTACTAAACAATTTTTCTGGGCTGTGAAGATCTTACGCTTTCTTTCCAGAGACACTGAATGGCCACTGGCAAAGAAGTATCAGTATTCTGAGTTTAGTGTCTTTCCTGTACAGGATGATTCCATTCAGAGGAATCTAACATCTTTGCACACAGTCTCTAAAAGGACTCCCAGATTCATGGCTCTCTCTTGCCACCATAACCACTACACATTTTAAGGATGGTGCAATTTCTTCCAGTTAAAGAATGTCATACCTTCTTCTGGGGGCCGGCATAATTAAACTGCTAAAGCTTGGGTCCTTCCCCTTTTTCACTGGTAAATTAATACAACTTTGAATGAAAAACAGGAGTTTATTCACTCAAACTCTTTTTCCATCTATGATCCTAAATTTTTGGGGATATTTCCCCCATTCTATGTAAATATTGACCACTACAAACAATTTTGATCAAAACTTAGATGACTCATTGCAAAAACAGCTCAGTGTCACTGTTTTATGAAGACTGTAATCACTAGATAAACCCCCCTATAAGTAACCTATGCCTCCCCCTCTAACTACTGTCTACTAGATTCCAGGTAATTACAACTCCTGTGAGATTATAATATTCGTGCATTTACTGTATATTCTGTAAATGTCATGTACTAGTTACTAAGTCAAAAATGTTACTACAACTGTTGGATATCCAATTTACTTGCTATTTTAGTGCAAATGCATGTTTTCAGTTGCTAGATCCAAGGTAATTACAGCTCCTCTTAACTTATAATATTCTTGCATGTAGTGCATATTCTATAAATATCACATACTAGTTACTAAGTCAAAAATGTTACTACAGCTGTTGGATATCCAATTTGCTTGCTATTTTAGTGCAAATGCATGCTTTCAGTTGCTGATGTTTTGATTTATTCCCTGTTCTTGATAACTGTGCCATTTTCTTGTGTACCTTGCATATCCTACCTGCCTGTACCTTGCATCCTGGTAATGAGAAGACAAGTCTATCTGGATCAGTTCATTACTTTAGTTAACAAATAAAAAAAAATAAATGAAAGCCAGGCACATAATTGGACTGTTATGTATTTTTTTCTGCAGTATTCAAATGTTTTTATAACACACATTTGTTAATCAGGTAGGTCCAGTGGACAAACAGTCCCTTTTTAGGGTGACCCAACAGCAATGTGTGGTTATGTGACTTGTTCAGGGCCACACAGTAGGAAAATGACAACTGAAGGAATCAAACCCTGTACTAGAGGAATTACAACTCATAACCTTAGTCCTCAGTGCCAACTGAGGGACAGTCATACCCTTCTGTTTTACTTCCTCAAGACAATGTCTCTTTGTATGATTTCCAATGCAGATCATGTGTCATCTTTTTGGCCTCCTTTGTTACACCAGTATCCTGCGTATGTCATTAAATTGGCGAGGTGCAGTGTGAAATCTCTATTATCATACTTACAACCCCCCAAAAGGCTTAAAATATCTGTTGTAGTAGGATACCTAAGATATCAATGCCTGTTCTGCTTCTGTTTGGCCACATTATTCAACTAAATGCATTTTGCTTAAAAAATGTTTTTCTTTTTATTTTTTTTGTCAAAATTTAAATAATAAGATGCTAAACAAGCTTAAGCTTGTACTCTTTTAAAACACACACACACACACACACACACACACACACACACACACACACACACACACACACACACACACGCACACACACACACACACACACACACACACACACACACACACACACACACACACACACACACACACAAAAAGTTATGTTGAATGAAATTGTTTAATTGTTATTGACATTCATTATTATTTATGTCTTAAGTATTTAATTCCAAAAGTTTATGTTATTGTGCTAAATAGCAAAGGTCATTGGTGCAGAGGGTCTCAAGACCTGCTTCCCTATCCAGATATAAAAAAAACAAACAAATAGATAAATGAAAGCAATTATTCATGGAAGTATTTGGCTATACTGCACAGCAATGTAGGCAGAAATTGCACATTCAAAGTGGGGCAGACAACACTTCCATGCAGGTAGCTGTACTCTAGCTTACATAAGTGAACAGTATAGCAAATGCACAAATGGATATACCTGTATACTGACATACATATACAGAAGCACAAGATGGAATCCATAGAGCAGCCATACATCTCTTGATGCGAATCTCATGAGAACTGAAAGTGCAACCTCATAGAATGCTGCACCTCAAAAATAGAGCAATACTTACAGAAGCTATGCTGTATGTGTTAGTGCACCTGTCAGTAGGACAAAAGCTGCACATAAAACAATATTGTCTTAAAGTATTTGCAACTGCAGTCCAATGGTGTCTGAATATGTGGATACATGTGAGATGCATAAAAGGGGTGAACGGAGTGTATAGAAAAGTATTCAATGGGAAAGATAGTAAGCTGAAGGGTACAGAAATGGACAGCATATTACAATGTGCAAGATGGGGAAGGCAGGGAAACTTTTTTTGTGGGGACAGGTTTTCTTTTGTTCTGTACAAAGAAAGAAAGGAAGAGAGTAAAGATGAAAGGAAAGGAAGGGCACAAAAGGGAGGCAAGTCAGTGTGCAGAAGGAGACATATGTGATACCCCTGCACTGGCCCTCTAATCAAGGAGCCTCAATCCCCAGCACTGGCAACAGTGGGGGATGTACACACTGGGAGGATGACAAGTACACACACAGTAAAGTGTAATTTCCCTTAAGAGCACACAGAGATCACAGTCAGTCTGGGGCTGGTTTCTCTCTCTCTCTCTCTCTTTCTCTAGATCAATAGTAAGACTCCCCACTGGCGCAGCTATAGGATGATATAGCTATAGGAGATATTAGATGAGTGGCCAAACCAAGATCTCTAGCACCCTCTCTGTCCAACTAGTGCTTCATTTCCCTGCCGAAGTAGCTAACACACAAACTTTTTCAGATTTGGTTTATATACAGGCACAAGTAGTCTAAGAGCTTAAATATCTTTAAACAGACCAGCCACAATTAAAAGGTTTAAATATACTTAATAATAAATAATAAAAGCAGAAGAAAATACTCAGCAAGTAATCAATTACATCAGAGTTCAAAATCACAGAAAGTATTTGAAACAACATTGCAGTTTGTCTCAAATAAATAAAGAAAACATCTAAGCTATACTTTACTACATTCATATCTGAATCTAAACAAGTTACTATGCCCTAGAAACTTACTTACAGCAAGGCGAGTGCAGATGTGGTGATGAGTTGATGTTCTTGTTAGGTCAATGACAAAATACAAAATGCCCAGTCTCTCTCTAAGAGATTTCTTAAATTAATATCAAATATTACTGCTGGGTTAGCTTGGATGACATTACTTTTTGTCACCTGATTTCAATTTCTAAGCTAAAACCCCCTTTGTCAGAAACTAACAGAATTTTAGCATCTCTCTGTAAAAATACATATCTCTCAGATGTTTGCAGATCCTGGAAGATATAAAACAATAAAACACTTTTACATCTTAAACCTAGTAATTATTTATTTTCAAGACAATACAAAAAACTTCTAGCTCTAGACATTGTGTCTTCTACTGCACTGAAACTAACTCTTATAGCACAATCATAAAACAATTAAATTTCAACTATTTTCTTGGATTTTTGCAAGTTACCTCTGTATGCTCTGATTTCTACCGTTAAAACATATACATTTTCACAGGTATATAGTTTATATACATTTCTGTTCTTTTCCAGTAGAGTACACTGTGAACACATCCTTGAAGCTCAGTACTGTACAAACCCTGTTCAATACATACTTCTGTACCAGTAATTTAATATACACATAACATATAATTCTAATACATATGTAAGATAAGCATATGAATCATGTTGATATTCACAAATGACATATGATTATTTACAAAATTCCAGATAGTTGTGCTGGCAGTATCTCCTTATGTCACACGTCTATATACATCATATTAATATTCAAAACTGACATATAATTATTGACAAAATTCCAGATAGCTGGGCTGGAAGTGTGACAACATATACACAAAGAGAGCCTAGGCAAACAGGGGTGGCTGTGAATACAGTAAGATAGGGACACATGAAATGGACATAGACCATACTGGGTGGACAAATGTTAATGGGTGGGGTTGAACAACACACAAGACATTGGACATGATACAACAGGAAGGAGTTATACGAGGCTAGGGATAGGATGCTGTATGAGCAACAGCAGCAGGCTGATAGTAACTCACTACTTATCGCTTTCAATATGTGGTCTCTTGGAATTGTGTGGCTGTTGCATCATGCTTACACCTGACCTGTTTAGTCTGCTTCTTAAACGATCAGTGGATTAAGCACTTGTGATGGATCTCTGGCTTTGCACAGCCAGGTAGCTGCTGTTCTGCATGTCATTGCAGAACTATGGCTAAAAATCTGTTGCTGTTATATCATAAAAGCCAAGGTCTACTGCTTGTCTTGCGATGTCATCATGTACAGCCAAATGCTGCTGTAGGAGTAGGACATTGAATGCCTTTCACTTTTCTGTGCTATTGTCCATGTGTGAATCTAAAGTGTAAGCAGATGTTTAGAAGGTAGTGTTTCTGTCCACCTTTCATTTTCTCTCTATTGCTTATAGCACAGATATTTGCATAGTTCTATATTCAGCTAGGTCCAGATGTTACCAATATTTGTATGGAGGCAATTTGTGGTTGCTTACCATGATTGTCTTTAAAGGCATGTGGTCCTTCTGAATCTTCAGAGTGCACTCTCAGTTATTTATTTATTTATTTTTGCCACTATAGTTTCTACTGATTTATAGTTACTTCTAATGTCAGTGTAAGAATGGACCCTATTCCTAAGCCAGAGCATACTTAAAGTTCATAAAATCAATAGTGTTTCATAATTTAATGTTTGCCAGGAGTGTTATCTTCAGTACCCAAATTGAATCCAGGGCTTCATCCTCTTCAAGTTCATATGGGGTTTCCTGTATTGGGATCATATTTAAATATACATGGACGTTCTTTTTTTATTAGCTCAATTGCTTCCAGTACTACTGGAACTATTAGGGTGTTCTTGTTCTACTATGTTCTGCTTTCTGCTTACTTATCTTACTAGTTTATAATTGTATATTTCTAAGAACAGAACAGATTAGTTATATCACTAAGTAGTTTGATCTTTTTTGATTTATCTACAAGATATGAGTTTCTCCCTTTTAGTTTCTCAACAGTTTGCATGAGAATCATGTCTTTATTTTTAAATATTCTTTGAGGTTCTCATTTCTAGTGTTTTTCAACTTCTCATATATTGTAATATCTGCACAGTTTCCAGTGCATCAGCCTTGAAACATTATAAACATCACTGGCCATAAGTAACTTCACCCAGCCAAGAAGGCAAGCAACTACTTCTAGTTTTGATTACAGAAATGATATTTATCTGTATTTTCTAGATTTTCTGTGGACTCCGTGAGACATTTCATATATATTATCATATCATGCGTTGATATAATTAACCATTCATCTTTTGATTTAAGTTCATCTTTCCTAAGCTATTCATGTGTCAGGTCCAGATTAGTATGTGGTTGTCCCACTTATTCCTATATTTGCCACCATAAGTGTGGTCTTTGCATTTTCTTGATCCTTGCATTCCTTCTGTTGCATTCTTTTGCACTTTGTGTTGCTAGCAATTTATTGTCCTCTTCTGTTTTAACTCCTACCACCACCCTGTTCCTAAATTACTATGCTAGTCTGAAAATGGATGTTTCTTTAGATTTGTTTTCTCATAGGTTCATAGGTAGGTACTAGGCTATCGGCCCAAGGGCCTACGTAAGGCAACCCAACAAGGTTCCGTGGCTTACGCCACCCAAGAAAGTTATTTTCCTGTGCCACTGTCGAGCAGAGCCACAGAAGTGACCCCCATGGTGTATTTCCTATTTCCCATCCACTCATCAAGATTTTTCTTGAAGAGTGCTAATGAAGAGCTTTGCTTGACATAGATAGGTAGCCTGTTCCAGAGTATGGGAAGTCTCTGGGATAGGAATCTATCCCTCCAGCATGTCCTGTTTATTGTGGTGACAAGGTTTAGGTCCCTAGAGCATATAGCTCGGAGGGATTGGGATTTCTTTAGGTGTAGCATGTCCAACAGCTCTGGGTTTGACATAGCTTTATATGTTAGGCAGAGATCAGCTTAGAGTAGGCGATATGCTATGGAGTAAAGCTGGAGTTTTTTAAGGCGGTCAGTGTAGGGCATTTGTTTGAGGCCAGTAATCCTCTATGTGAGGTACTTATGTGGCCTTTCCAGCTGCTGCAGATGGCTTGTGAGGTACATTCCAAAAGGGGCATTGTACTCTATAATGGGTCTAATGAGTGTTGAGTAGAGGGGAACAATGACCTTTTTTCCTGGATGAGAACCCTTTTATGATGAGGTGTACCACGTAGAAGGACTTCCTGACTACTGTGGCAATGTGACTATCAAAGTAGAGACTACTGTCCACCTGGGTCCCAAGGTCTTTGTGGTAGTTCATGGGCACAAGAGTTTTTACCAAAGGGGATGACACTACACTTTTTGGCATTGAGCTTGAGGTCATGGCTCTAACACCAGGCATCTGTCTCAGTGAGGCCGTTCTGTAGGATGTCCACATCATTTGGGGACTTGACTATGGCTCCTAGTTTGCAGTCATCTGTGAACTTCATTAGCCAGAGGCCTTCTGTGTTAGCCTGTACTTCAGAGAAGTAGATACCAAACAGGAGAGGTCCCAGGACAGAACCCTGTGGTACTCCACTTGTCACTGCTTTGAGGTCAGATTTGGAGTCTGCAACTTTTACAGTGTGGGTTCTATCAGTGAGCCAGCTGGCAACCCATCTTGTGACGTTGGGATTTATACCTAGTTTAGTGAGTTTAGGTATAATTCCAGAATGGGGGATGGTGTTGAAAGCCTCGGTGAGGTCAAGATAGGCTGTGTGAACCACCTTACCCTCTTCTATGGCTTTGGTGACTGCCTCAGAGAAGTCGATCAGGTTCAGGAGGCATGATCTGCCTTTCACAAACCCGAACTGGGTGGGATCCATGGTTCAAAACTTTTCCCAGCATTTAGATTTGAGAATGTCAGCAGAGATGTATGTACACATCCACCTGTGGACTACAGAGATAAACAATTCTGAGGAGGGCTACACTTTTGTAGATGAAAACTATCACCTGGAAGGAGCAGAATGGATGGCAACAAAGAAGGAAGAGGATCTGGAAGTGTTGGCAACAACCTGGACTGGATCCCCAAGAGAAGACTGAGACAGCAATGGAGACAGCAAATAAAATGCTGAGCTGTATGCCCTGGGTGAAAGATTGCACAAACAAACAGGCAATGTCTCCACATTAGACATACTTGATTGTCAGTCCACACCTTGAGTACTGCATGCAGTTTGCAGGCTATACAAGGAAACGGGCATCACTTTGCTAGAAAGAATTGAAAGGAATGCTACTGGAAAGAAGAGTGATGAAGATGAGGGAATATGTCCAGAGGCTTGAGACTAGAACAGATGTGGTGCATGACGTTAGTGTACAGGATTATGTCAGGGACAGATGTGGTGCATGACGTTAGTGTACAGGATTATGTCAGGAACAGATGTGGTGCATGACGTTAATGTACAGGATTATGTCAGGAACAGATGTGGTGCATGACGTTAGTGTACAGGATTATGTCAGGGACAGATGTGGTGCATGACGTTAGTGTACAGGATTATGTCAGGGACAGATGTGGTGCATGACGTTAGTGTACAGGATTATGTCAGGGACAGATGTTGTGCATGACGTTAGTGTACAGGATTATGTCAGGGACAGATGTGGTGCATGACGTTAGTGTACAGGATTATGTCAGGGACAGATGTGGTGCATGATGTTAGTGTACAGGATTATGTCAGGGACAGATGTGGTGCATGACGTTAGTGTACAGGATTATGTCAGGGACAGATGTGGTGCAAGACGTTAGTGTACAGGATTATGTCAGGAAGATACAAAGGGGTCATTCTGCACACCAAGGAAAAAGATGAGGGGGGACACAGGCAGCAGATTTTATCGAATAACTACCACTTGAACCTTTGAACCTCTGAAAGTACTTTTTCATGCAGAATGTTTTGGACCCATCAAATGAATACCGAAATGGGTAGTGTTGAGAAAATTCACAAAGGCATTGACAAAGTCATTGGAAAGGTGATACAATGGTAACAAAGAAGGTAAGAAATTTAGAAAAGCAGAGATTTCCTCCATCTTCCACCAAGCAAGTGTAATAGATTGCAACACCACAGGTTATCTAATCATGCTATAAACTATTTTTTTAATATATCAGGTAGTAGGCATAGGAATAACTGATCAAACCCTTTCTGTGGTCAATTGATCACACCAAACCTATATGTTGGAAAGAGCATGTTAATTAATAGCTTGAACTTTTATTCCGATATGTCAAAGACTTTTTCATTACTGAGTTAATTCTTCTGAAATACTGACTTACTAATCTTTGTTTATGTTATATTGCCAATTATTATTATATTTTCAGATATTTATACTGTTGTCACAACTTGGTATAGCAGGTCACAATGGTAATATTTTTGTCTTAATTCAAAGGTGACTGTACTGTATATTTCGTTTATCCATTGTTGACCATGCTAGTCCCATTGCCTAATAGTCTCTTTTCAGACACATGAAGTACTGTTTATATTCTTATGGGAAATTTGACCAAGACATCAAGGAATTTCTCTATCTCTTTTTGATAGGAACATGGGTTCTTTTATATCCATCTGAGCTTCCACTAACTCACCCAGATGAGAACTCAGTTTAATGTCTCATCTGAAGTATGACACACTCAGGAGTGCAGTACACCCCTTATACTGTACTGCAGTGTAAGCAATCAATCTGTCTGGCACAGGAATCAAACTCGTAGCCCTCTGCATGTAAAGTGAGTATGCTACCTGTTGTACCACTGATACTACTTTATGTGCCTTTTTATCTTTTTCATGTTAGAAATGACCTTTCAAACATTCAGGGCATTATTTCTTTCAGCAGAATACTCTAGCAGTGGTAACTTCTATTATCTATTTCCTCAGATGGTTCAGTTGTTGTTATTGTTTGTCTTTCGGCTTTTTCCCGGTAAATTGTCGCCACAGCGGCACTCCGGTCCACTAATGATCGGCAGTAGATTTTTACAAAACGCCGAGGTGCCAGCTCGACACCCAACCTTCATTGAAGGCACACCCATTTACGCACGGCATGTCTTTCGAACACTACCCAACCGCGGGGAGGACATGCAGACTCCACACAGAAGGCACTCCCAAGCCAAGTCGAGAATTGAACGGGAGAACCTCTTGCTGTGAGGTAACAATGCTACCGCCATACCACCGTGGCATGTCCTCTGATGGTTCAGTAAAATCTCTTATTAGTTCTGCGTCACATAGATAAGCCAGTATTCCAACATGAAACTATTTTGGCAACAACATCCATGGATTTTCATTTTGTTTCGGGTGAACATTTCCTTCTCTAACAGCAGGTTAATATTTTGTTGGTAAAAGTTTCTTCCTATAATGAATTATACCGATTTTCTTCTTGCATAAAAGTTCCTTTGAGCAGCAAAACCCAGTTTAGTCCTGGACAAAAGTGGAATCCTCAGATCTACAGTCACCATATCCACTGAATTGGACTCGATAATTATGTCTTATAATTCTGTTTTATGCTTTAAAGTTTTTTTCCTCCTCTGTCAAACATTAATTACTCCAGATACTGTTCTCTTTTCCCAGCTTCAACTGGCTTACAGCTAAATTATTTTTAATATAATGTAAAATGCAATATGTCTGTATTCCCTCAGAATCAGATAAAAAGGTTTATCTCTCACAGTAACTGCCTAACACCAGTAGGTCAAGTACTACAATGGTGAGAAAATGTAATTCAGAAATAGCTATGGCTACAATGAGAAAGAACTCATTATTGGCTCATTAGCATGTTTCGAAATTGCACACTAGCCAATATTATATGCACACAGATTTCAAATTCACAGTTATCATCATTATGAGTGTTTTCATTTCTGACCATACTCAGCTGTAAAGACAGCAGGCTGTTCTCTCTAGCAGCTTATGCATAGCACAGGTAAAGACAACCATGTTTACATACATACATACACACACACACACACACACACACACACACACACACACACATTCTGACACCTGTACACAGACACACATACACACACACACACACACACACACACACACACACACACACACACACACACACACACACACACACACACACACACACACGCGCGCACACACACACACACACACACACACACACACACACACACACACACACACACACACACACACACACACACATATATATTCTGACACCCATGCCCAGACACAGAGACACACACACACACACACACACACACACACACACACACACACACACACACACACACACACACACACACACACACACACACACACACACACACACACTTTAACACCCATCCCCATGTGTTTGCTGAACTTACTTGCACTATGACTGTGTTATTTTTTCCCTCCAGTTGTGAAATATTGTGTGGCCAAACAGTTGTCTGGCCATAAGATCACACTCCACGCTGAAGCCATTGCTAGTGGGCAACCTGAACATTATGGTAGTCTAACTGAAAAGACTTACGGGGGGGGCAGCCATAAGTTTTCCCTCTTGTGCTAAGCTTTCCTGAATCCCAACTATTGTTATTTTGAAGAAACCTCTGTTCCCATCAGCCCCTTTTGAATGGTTGGAATCAGTAACTCACTTCACTATAAGTACTAAATGTAGATTTGGTCCTGAAGGTTAATGGTAAACTTGTCAAAATTCCATGCAGAAATAGTAGCTCGCAGCTATATGCAGACTTTGCAAATTAATGACACATAGAGCATACATCTCTACAGTCACCCAAAGTAATATATGCCTCCTCTTGGATTTGCACTATTTCCGTGAAAGGGGAAAATTTGACAAAATGGGATTTTGGTGAGTTTGCCATTGATAATAGGACTGTGCACCTATTCTGGTTTAAAATATTAAACGTTCCTTTTTTGGTTTTATTATGTTACATGTGTCTGGCACTTACACATTAAAGAACCCCAGTGCTGGTGATAAGAGCTGTAATGCAATGTTACCATGAACAAAAAAATGCTGGAAAGAGGGCCAAAAAAAAAAAAACTAAATAAAAAAAACGAATTGGCTCCCTGGTAAATTCACACTATAAGATCCACACTCAATAAGCGACACTTGGAAAAAAAAGGAAAATACAAAAACTTTAATGACAACAGGTTAAGTGCTTTCATCCCTAACAAAATCTGGGACTTCATCATTTCTGAGATGGTGAAATTGCACAGGAAAGGAATCATTATCAGTTAAATTGCATATCTCTGAATCACTATTAACTATGGCAAATGTAAATCTGTATTTTCCTGCAGTAGTCAGAAATTGGGACCCATGCATCACATTTGCCCAGAGATTCACTCACTCACTGTCCCATACACACCAACATACCTCTAACCCGTGTCTGAGTTGACAGAATGTCCCTATTATATGCTCTTATTTTTTCCTTCCCCTCATACATCATGGATGATTATAGTCAGAACCGTTACAGACTCATCCTTCCTGTTAATAAGATCTGTTGCTCTATTTTCTTTTTACTTGAGTCCAAGATAGTTTGTAAATTCTCCCTGATATTGTCAAGTATTCCTGCTAGCTTTGTCTCAAAGCCTCCTCCCATGTGGACGTAGCCCCTTTCATTGCCACTGCCCCTGATTTTATTGACCACTCTTGCTGTACTTTCTTATATGTTGCCTTTCCCTCTTAATACATGGACCAATGTAATCAATTAATATTATTATATAGAAAATACCCTTGAGCACTAATTTGTTGGTTAGCATAGAAGGATAGGATTTTAACTTGCTATGCCAATTGTGCAGAATGTCAGTCTTTCAACCCCCTTAACTTTTGTGTGTGTGTCCTTGATGATTTAAGGCAATACGTCAGGTCTATTGCTGGTCTCTAGTGGTACTGCAGAGAACTAATTCTCTGCTAAAGTACTATCCAGGAGTGTCAAGGGTACAGAGTTTGAACCTTTGTAAGCGCCTTTAGTACATGATATAAAGAGTTATCCTTGGTGTCTATTGGCCTCCAAGTCTTTCATGCTGCATAACGGTCATAATGTTTTTTTAAATGTTTAACAGGCCTTTAACACTTGATATAAACAGTTATTTCTGGTGTCTAGTGTTCCCCCTGCCCCTGTGTGTTACAAACCTTTGTTCTGATACTTTTGAAATGCTTTTAAAAGTACTCCTAGCATCTTGTGTTCTGCTCCCAGTTTTGTAGGATATGCACATTAGTCTATGAGAGTGTGGAGGGATGACAACCCCTACATATATATTCAATAATTCATGCATATGCTACACACACACACACACACACACACACACACACACACACACACACACACACACACACACACACACACACACACACACACACACACACGCCCCTCAGCACACTGCACTCGTATATACATACAAATATTCCAAGCATGGGCAATAATGCCCTTCTAGCCTGAAAATATACCACAACAGGTGTTCCCAGAAGTGTCTGGGCTTTTCTGAAAAATATCTAAACTAGTATTTGCTTTAATGAAATTTGGTAGTCTATTCCATGCTTTAGCTACTATCTGAGAGAACAGTTTAGGATATTTCTCATTCCTATCCAATCTTCTACAAGGTTGTCTGATGATTTTCTACTAGTTTTTGATAACTCCAAACATTCTCAGTGGTAGTTGTCTCTAAATACCCTTTATACCTGGATAATGTCTCCTCTTAAATATGTATATGAGCACTGTAGAAGTTCAGATATTTTAGTCTTTCATAATAACAAATTTTCAAATCCATGGATGCTCTTGGTATGCTTCCGCTATACTCTTTCTTGCTTACTCATGCTTGTTTTCTTATAAGGTTTCCATATTGTTATTCCATGTTCAAGTTTGGGTCTAATATAACAAGCAAATAATTACTTCATCATTTCTGATTTCCTAGACTTAAGTCTTTTTTTACAACGTATAGTTTTATAACTCATTTGTTAATATGATTAGAAAAACTCAAAACTGGATCTACCCATATACCCAGGTCCTTAAATTAATCTACAGTTTCAATCACAGTGTGCTGTATTAAATATTCATTTTTTGTTTGTGTCTCCCAAATCTTATATGCTTAGTTTTTGATGTATTTATCAGCCTCTTGTGCCCAAATGGTCAATTTGGTCAAGCTTTTTTGCAGACATGTCCTATGTGTAACACGAATAATCAATTTACCCATTTTCAAGTCATCTGCATACAGACTGTAGAACACTTCAGATGAAAAAGATAGATGTAAAAGATACAGTCAATACAAGTATAGGTCTAGGATAGAGCCCTGTGGGATACCTTGACTGTAACATTGACTTTCACCTGTCCAATTGCTGTATGATACTTGCCATGTCATATTTGTAAGCCATGCAGTTATCCATCTTATCAAGAGTACATCAATACCTACTTGTTCTAATTTATTGATCAGTGTTTTGTGTAAGACACTATCAAATGCTGAAGTTAAATCTATATAAATTGCATCACAGCACAATTTTTCATTCATAGTTGTTATTATATTGTTATAGAACATCTTCTTACAGGTGGTAATACATCTATTTTCAACTTGCCCATACTGATATATGGTTTCACATCCCAACCTTTCCAATTCAGACAATAATTTATCCAATATAACCTTCTCCATTATTTTTCTACAACATGAAAGTAAACTTATGGGCCTGTATGACTTGGTTAGTCCTACTTCTCTTTCACTTGAAGACAGGTTTAACAAGTGCATGTCTCCAGTCATGAGGAATCTCTCCATGTGGACACAATCACAGATTCACCCATACTAACGCACACAAAGTAAAGACAGGTTTAACAAGTGCATGTCTCCAGTCATGAGGAATCTCTCCATGTGGACACGATCACAGATTCACCCATACTAATGCACACAAAGTAAAGACAGGTTTAACAAGTGCATGTCTCCAGTCATGAGGAATCTCTCCATGTGGATACAATCACAGATTCACCCGTACTAACGCACACAAAGTAAAGACAGGTTTAACAAGTGCATGTCTCCAGTCATGAGGAATCTCTCCATGTGGATACAATCACAGATTCACCCATACTAACACACACAAAGACACTGACAGACACGTACAAATGCACCTTCCCTACCTATACCCTAACTACTCCCCGTACTGTGACCACTCAGGCTCACACAAACGCACACACAAACACATACATTCACACAAACATGTTGACACACACACAAACATACACACACACATGCACACACACACACACACACACACACACACACACACACACACACACACACACACACACACACACACACACACAAGCACACACATCAACACTAGCTGTCCACTAACCTCCCTGGCACTTACCTCTAACATGATTGGGTGAATACAAGCTTTTGGCCATGTTCCTCTTTAGTATGCACCTAATCAGGCTTATGCAACAACTGGAACATCCACAAAGTTTTGTCACAAAGAGAATGCATGGCCTAAACAACAAGTCCTATGCAGACTGCCTCAAAGCCCTACCCCGGTACTTGGTCTGCTACAATTGTGAAGAGGCAATCTATGCCTGGCCTACAAAGCATCCTCTGGTTCTACTCTGATGGACCTGTTGCATATCCTGAAAACAAAATTACCCAGTCTATGGGCCTAACATATTGGAGGGACAGGTCTCTGCCTCAGAGGATTTCTGTGAAACAGGCTTCCCATCCATATGAAGTAAAGTTCTTCCGTAACCCAATTCAAGCATAACTTGTATCAGTGGATGGGGAATCAGAAATTTTGCCTATGGTCTGGCACCTATGTCTCTAGTAGACATAGGCAACCTATAAATGCTTAACCACCCATGCACAAGCCTCCATCCATCCATCCATCCATCCATCCATCCATCCATCCATCCATCCATCCAGAGCCCTTTTTCCCATTTTTGCACAAGGGTTATAAGATATCCCTGGGGTATCAAAACTTGTCACCTTTGAATAATTGAATGATTTCAGATTGTTTCCATAATGTTGAAGAGAATCTGTCTCTGAGGCTACTGCTTATTAATAACAACATAGGGTAGGCACTGTAAGGCAATATCTTCTTGATATATGCTTTCAAGACATCCACTGGGGGTAATCATGGCCTTTTGGCTTGGGGAGTAGTTTCTACTATAATTTTTACCGGTGTATGTTAAAAGCTAAATTTGGGATGGAGAATGTTTTAAAATGGCAGTGGCTATTGTTTTGCTAATGTGTTCTTATATGAATATTTTTCATTGATGGATCAGAAATAGTTTGGAAAAACTATGCTGTAGGAAACAAAAGAAATGAATCTACAGAGTTTATTTACTGTAGTTTGAATGGTATTAGTGTTTTGGGAGGAGATAAATATAATGATTTCTAAGGAATGCTCTCATTTAGGCATGTTAAGTTGAGAACTTAAAAAAAAAAAAAAGCTGTTGCAAAGTGTTTGCTATGCTAATATACTATTATAATACCACATACAAAGTGCTTCAGAACTTTAGCCATAACCACAGTTACTATATCAGCATTTCTTCCTGAATGCCATTCTGGATTACCACTCCATTAGCACCTGCTGATTGTACCCCAAAGACCTTGTACTAAGGGCATCCCCTTTGCCCCACCTAGCTATACCTCTGTATGATTTTTGTTGTGTTCATAAATATGTTATTGTTAAGCATCCAGTGGAATAGGAACGTTCTTGTACAGTTGTTAATACAATAATAGGCTCATGATTTGCACTTCATTAGATGCTTGTTTGCTCTAAAATCACCATCATGGTTGATTCCTAGTTGAAAGGAGGAGCTGCCATTGGGGGAACCAGGTATCTAACTATCCAATGACTCCTTGTTGGGCCAGTAGCAGTAATAACTGCACTAAATACAGAAGGTGGGGTCTGGGTTCAATTCCTGGATAAGGGGTGGTGTTTTTCTTTCCTGTTCATTCATTTGTGCATTCTCTCATAGCACCTCCCTCTTTCCAAAATTCTATGGCTGGGTGAATATTTCTTTACATATGCATCGTGTTATTTTGTTCTACTGGAGATCTTAGATTAATATCTTAGCATTTGACAGTTTTATTTGAGCAGCTGATTCTCTTTGTTTTGTTTTATTTCATATTCTTGTAGTACAGTGCCTCTGTGAAAATGCATTTAGTAATTGCAGCAAGACATAAGTTCTTTGTTATCTGGTATTGTCCACTTACCTATTTCTTGTTTGGCCACTGAAGTCTTTAAATTGTTGGGGACTATTTTCTTCTGACACAATGATTTCTGGGGACTGTTATTTTCTTTTGACACAATGGATTCATTAAGAATGAAATCTAACATTGTGAAATATTTTCTTCTTGTGTTGACAGTTTTACACTGTGTATATTAACATCCTTGGTTTTGAAATGCTGGGACACGTGCATCCAGTCTCTGTTTTATTTTCTTTCTTTTTTTACATGATATGGAACACTTTTGTTTTGGAGGAGTTTCTAAAGAAGAGAGTTTCACTATGTAGAGGTATCCATCAAATCTTGATGATTAATTTCTTTTCTTTTTCTTCTTCTTCTTCTTTTTTCTCACATTTTATTTATTTCTCCACCCTGAAATATTCAGTGTAGCATACATTATGAGCATAAAGGGTGAGACAGTTGAACTGTCCATTCAGCAGCTCTCTGATACCACCGTCTATGTTGCTGCTACCAGGGTCTTCATCCTCATACAACTATCAAAGGTGCTGTCACCATGGCCTTCTTACTCATGCACCTATCAAAGGTGCTTTCAGTAGGGTCTTCATCTTCATACAACTATCAGTGATGCTGTCATCAGGGTCTTCATCCTCATACAACTATCAATTTTGCTGTTACCAGGGTCTTCATTCTCATGCACCTATCAAAGGTGCTGTCACCAGGGTCCTCATCCTCATACAACATTCAAAGGTGCTGTCATCAGGGACTTCATTCTCATACAACTATCAAATGTGCTGTAACCAGGGTCTTCATCCTCATACAACATTCAAAGGTGCTGTCATCAGGGTCTTCATCCTCATAAAACTATCAAAGATGCTGTCACCAGGGTTTACATCCTCATACGACTATCAAAGGTGCTGTCACCAGACTTTTCATCCTCACACAACTATCAGTGATGCTATTACCAGGGTCATCCTCATGCACCAATCAAAGATGCTTTGACCAGGGTCTTCATGTTCATACAACTATCAAAGGTGCTGTCACCAGGGTCTTCATCCTTATGCAACTATCAAAGGTGCTGTCACCATGGTCTTCATCCTCATACAACTATCAATGATACTGTCACCAGGGTCTTCATCCTCACACAAATATCAAAGATGCTGTCACCAGGGTCTTCATCCTGATACAACATTCAAAGGTGCTGTTACCAGGGTCTTCATCCTCATACATCTATCAAGGGTGCTGTCACCAGGGTTTTCATCCTCATGCAACTATCAAAGGTGCTGTCACCAGGGTCTTCATCCTCATACAACTATCAATGATGCTGTCTACCAGCATCTTCATCGACATGAAATTCATCAAAGGTGCTGGGAAACTGCAAAACACACCCTCATGGTAGAACTATAATATCAACAAGCTTTATGATAAAAGGAAAAGAATATTGACCAAAAGTAAGAATAGTAATTCCAAGAATGTTAGAGCCCTTTTGATTTGCTGATGTGCGGTGAATCCATCAGTACTGGGTCAGAGGATGCCTTGTATACTAAACCCCAGTCACCTCTTAGCAGTCTGTAGCATACCAAGTATAGTGACATTTGAGTTGGTCCATATAGTACACATTGTTTAGGCTTGTATCCTTTTAGTAAAGTATATCTGTAGGCATTCCAGTTGTTGCATGTGTCTGGACAGATACATGCCAAAGGTGCATTATATTCAATGACTGGCCTAATGAGAAATGAGAAAAGTGGGACAATAACATCCCTAGATCTAGACACAATCTCTTTGTTTATAAGCTGTGCAATACAGAAAGACTTTCTTACAACAACGGACACATGTTGGTCAAACATTAGGGCACTGTCCACATAATTTCCCAAATCCTGAAGAGCTGGGACAACTCTTAGGAGCATATTGTCAATTTAGTAGTTCCCTGGGGTAGATGACTTCACAAAGGATACAATCAGTAGCATAGCTAGGGTGGGTAAAAGGGCAACTGCCTAGGGTGCAGCAGCCTATCCTGATCATTCTTTAATGCAATACCAATTTTTAAAAGCCGGTATTAGATTTGTGGACAACAATGAGAACTGAAGCACTCAGTGTGTGTTTAAACTATAGCAACTGCTTGCTACATTGTAGCAAGCAGTTTGCTACAGTTTAAAAGTTAAAAAATATATTTTTCCTTTTAACTAAAACCTGAGTGCTGTAGCACTCCGTGTAGGCAGGGTGTAAACTGTCGCAACTGTTTGCTACATTTGTAGCAAGCAGTTTTCTATAGTTTAAACAGAAGATTTTTAAATAACATATAACTGCTATAGCTTCCTGTAGGCAGAATATAAACTGTAGCAACAATCTGCTATATTTGTAGCAAGAAGTTTGCTGCAGTTTAAAAATAAATGTTTTTTTCTTTTTTTAAACTACAATGTGAGTGCTGAAGCACTCCATGCAGGCAAGTCGAAACTGTAGCTGGCACTGTTTAAAAGATTTTTTTTTTAATAAAATATGTTAAAGGAGGGTTGGAGGCAGACCATAGAAACAGGACCTGAATGGCTGGGGCAAGTGGGAGTGTGTGTCATGTATCTGGCCATCTGGATGGTATACTAGTTGAAGGAAAGTCAGTATGTTTTTTTTTTCCTGGGGGGGGGTGCATAAATCTAAGTATAATAAGGTTCTCACTTCATATTATAAGTCCAGGGCACTAATTGAACCAACTATGCTTCTGGATACAATAATGCATTTTTGGCATTTAGTTTCAGTCTGTGATTTTGTCACCTGTTTTTTGTTTGGGGCAAACTATTCTGCAGGATGTCTAAGTCATATGGGGATTCAATGACTGCTCCTAGCTTGCAGTCATCTGAAACCTTAACAAGCCAGAACCCTTTGGTACTGTCTTTACTTCAGAAAAGTAGATGCCAAACAGGAGAGGTCCCAGCACAGAATTCCTCTTATAAACTGCAGTGGTTGGCTGCCAGAATTTGCAGTAACATTACCTCCCACTAGACATTTATTATTTGGATGTCCAGATTGCTACTACATTCATTCTTGAATACTTTTTTACATTAGTAAACTTGGATGCGTTTTAATAGTTGTTGCTCTTTAGTTGCCAATAATTTTGTTGTCATGACTGCCATTCAGTCTTTCAGACGTACGTCTTTCTCCAATGGCCTGCATGTGATTCTTTCTAATTACTCCCCTTTTCCTCTTTTAGCTTGATTTGATACAGGTACTTGATTATGTGTTACATGCGGTGAAATTACTTTAGATCACCAGTGGATTATTCTCTTTTTGCTTTAATTTTTTGGTTGCTGGTAGGACTACTTATAGTCCAGGGTAAGCAGAGCATTTCAGCTGAGCAATGGAGTGACAGCCATCCCATGGCACATCATACAGAGAGAAATTTGAGAAGGGGAACTTTTTAACGTTTCTCTCTGGGAACCAGATTGTAAAGAAATGGCCTTGTTGCAGTCATGCTGCTTGATTCATTAGCCTAACTTGCTAATTTTGAAATAGTGAGCAGAGTCTGATCCTGCACACTGAAGACTGAATGTTGCTGCACAGTTGGATTACTTGCTAGGATCTTGCCTTGTTTATTATTTGGAAAGAGGGCAGCGAGTTTATATCTGGTGACTTACATACTGAATTCCTTCCTATGTATTATTGATGTTTCTCTAGCATTCTTTTTAAAGGGCAGAAAATGAATTAAATATAGTTATAATTTATTCAATGATGGGGTTGGAAATTTACATAATGGTTAATGTGTTTACAATGAAAACCCAAAG
>NC_056731.1:843405397-843427897 GCF_019279795.1 Protopterus annectens
CATTCATGAGTCTTGATACTCACCATTCTATGTTGCTGCTACCAGGGTCTTCATCCTCATACAACTATCAAAGGTGCTGTCACCATGGCCTTCTTACTCATGCACCTATCAAAGGTGCTTTCAGTAGGGTCTTCATCTTCATACAACTATCAGTGATGCTGTCATCAGGGTCTTCATCCTCATACAACTATCAATTTTGCTGTTACCAGGGTCTTCATTCTCATGCACCTATCAAAGATGCTGTCACCAGGGTCCTCATCCTCATACAACATTCAAAGGTGCTGTCATCAGGGACTTCATTCTCATACAACTATCAAATGTGCTGTAACCAGGGTCTTCATCCTCATACAACATTCAAAGGTGCTGTCATCAGGGTCTTCATCCTCATAAAACTATCAAAGATGCTGTCACCAGGGTTTACATCCTCATACGACTATCAAAGGTGCTGTCACCAGACTTTTCATCCTCACACAACTATCAGTGATGCTATTACCAGGGTCATCCTTATGCACCAATCAAAGATGCTTTGACCAGGGTCTTCATGTTCATACAACTATCAAAGGTGCTGTCACCAGGGTCTTCATCCTTATGCAACTATCAAAGGTGCTGTCACCATGGTCTTCATCCTCATACAACTATCAATGATACTGTCACCAGGGTCTTCATCCTCACACAACTATCAAAGATGCTGTCACCAGGGTCTTCATCCTGATACAACATTCAAAGGTGCTGTTACCAGGGTCTTCATCCTCATACATCTATCAAGGGTGCTGTCACCAGGGTTCATAGGTTCATAGATTAGTACTAAGCTAACTGCCCTTGCGAGCCATTTTAAGCTTAGCCAGTTATCCCTTGTGAGACTCAAACCCTGCACCTTGTGTTTGTAAGGCAAACACCTTAACCATTAGGCCACCCTCCCAACACCCTTTTTCATCCTCATCCCAGGGTTTTCATCCTCATGCAACTATCAAAGGTGCTGTCACCAGGGTCTTCATCCTCATACAACTATCAATGATGCTGTCTACCAGCATCTTCATCGACATGAAATTCATCAAAGGTGCTGGGAAACTGCAAAACACACTCTCATGGTAGAACTATAATATCAACAAGCTTTATGATAAAAGGAAAAGAATATTGACCAAAAGTAAGAATAGTAATTCCAAGAATGTTAGAGCCCTTTTGATTTGCTGATGTGCGGTGAATCCATCAGTACTGGGTCAGAGGATGCCTTGTATACTAAACCCCAGTCACCTCTTAGCAGTCTGTAGCATACCAAGTATAGTGACATTTGATTTGGTCCATATAGTACATATTGTTTAGGCTTGCATCCTTTTAGTAAAGTATATCTGTAGGCATTCCAGTTGTTGCATGTGTCTGGACAGATACATGCCAAAGGTGCATTATATTCAATGACTGGCCTAATGAGAAATGAGAAAAGTGGGACAATGACATCCCTAGATCTAGACACAATCTCTTTGTTTATAAGCTGTGCAATACAGAAAGACTTTCTTACAACAATGGACACATGTTGGTCAAACATTAGGGCACTGTCCACATAATTTCCCAAATCCTGAAGAGCTGGGACAACTCTTAGGAGCATATTGTCAATTAAGTAGTTCCCTGGGGTAGATGACTTCACAAAGGATACAATCAGTAGCATAGCTAGGGTGGGTAAAAGGGCAACTGCCTAGGGTGCAGCAGCCTATCCTGATCATTCTTTAATGCAATACCAATTTTTAAAAGCCGGTATTAGATTTGTGGACAACAATGAGAACTGAAGCACTCAGTGTGTGCTCTAAACTATAGCAACTGCTTGCTACATTGTAGCAAGCAGTTTGCTACAGTTTAAAAGTTAAAAAAATATATTTTTTCCTTTTTAACTAAAACCTGAGTGCTGTAGCACTCCGTGTAGGCAGGGTGTAAACTGTCGCAACTGTTTGCTACATTTGTAGCAAGCAGTTTTCTATAGTTTAAACAGAAGATTTTTTTAAATAACATATAACTGCTATAGCTTCCTGTAGGCAAAATATAAACTGTAGCAACAATCTGCTATATTTGTAGCAAGAAGTTTGCTGCAGTTTAAAAATAAATGTTTTTTTCTTTCTTTTTTTAAACTACAATGTGAGTGCTGAAGCACTCCATGCAGGCAAGTCGAAACTGTAGCTGGCACTGTTTAAAAGATTTTTTTTTAATAAAATATGTTAAAGGAGGGTTGGAGGCAGACCATAGAAACAGGACCTGAATGGCTGGGGCAAGTGGGAGTGTGTGTCATGTATCTGGCCATCTGGATGGTATACCAGTTGAAGGAAAGTCAGTATGTTTTTTTTTCCTGGGGGGGGGTGCATAAATCTAAGTATAATAAGGTTCTCACTTCATATTATAAGTCCAGGGCACTAATTGAACCAACTATGCTTCTGGATACAATAATGCATTTTTGGCATTTAGTTTCAGTCTGTGATTTTGTCACCTGTTTTTTGTTTGGGGCAAACTATTCTGCAGGATGTCTAAGTCATATGGGGATTCAATGACTGCTCCTAGCTTGCAGTCATCTGAAACCTTAACAAGCCAGAACCCTTTGGTACTGTCTTTTACTTCAGAAAAGTAGATGCCAAACAGGAGAGGTCCCAGCACAGAATTCCTCTTATAAACTGCAGTGGTTGGCTGCCAGAATTTGCAGTAACATTACCTCCTACTAGACATTTATTATTTGGATGTCCAGATTGCTACTACATTCATTCTTGAATACTTTTTTACATTAGTAAACTTGGATGTGTTTTAATAGTTGTTGCTCTTTAGTTGCCAATAATTTTGTTGTCATGACTGCCATTCAGTCTTTCAGACGTACATCTTTCTCCAATGGCCTGCATGTGATTCTTTCTAGCTACTCCCCTTTTTCCTCTTTTAGCTTGGATTTGATACAGGTACTTGATTATGTGGTACATGCGGTGAAATTACTTTAGATCACCAGTGGATTCTTCTCTTTTTGCTTTAATATTTTGGTTGCTGGTAGGACTACTTATAGTCCAGGGTAAGCTGAGCAATGGAGTGACAGCCATCCCATGGCACATCATACAGAGAGAAATTTGAGAAGGGGAACTTTTTAACGTTTCACTCTGGGAACCAGATTGTAAAGAAATGGCCTTGTTGCAGTCATGCTGCTTGATTCATTAGCCTAACTTGCTAATTTTTAAATAGTGAGCAGAGGCTGATCCTGCACATTGAAGACTGAATGTTGCTGCACAGTTGGATTACTTGCCAGGATCTTGCCTTGTTTATTATTTGGAAAGAGGGCAGCGAGTTTATGTCTGGTGACTTACATACTGAATTCCTTCCTATGTATTATTGATGTTTCTCTAGCATTCTTTTTAAAGGGCAGAAAATGAATTAAATATAGTTATAATTTATTCAATGATGGGGTTGGAAATTTACATAATGGTTAATGTGTTTACAATGAAAACCCAAAGTACATATTTTAATTCTTACCTTTGAGTTGGAAGTTTGGCTAGGCTTAAAATTGCCCACAAAGGCAGATAGCCTAGTAATAATCTATGAACCTGCGAACCTATATAATTAAATTAAGGGCAGCTATAAGTTACTGTCATCTACATTTGCAGCTTGTTTTGTACTTGGTCTTTTACTATGGAGAGTGCATGGTGACACCAGCTGAACTAACATCACACTGCATGTAACAGGAAAGAAAACTGCTAAAAACTGTGTATTGAAAAAATATAAAACATTCTGAA
This sequence comes from Protopterus annectens, assembly GCF_019279795.1. NCBI lineage: Eukaryota > Metazoa > Chordata > Ceratodontiformes > Protopteridae > Protopterus > Protopterus annectens. Next base: position 843,409,141 of record NC_056731.1, read on the forward strand.
ATGCATGAATGCTAGTTAATTACATAGTTTATTATTTTCACCCCTGTGACTTTAATGGGAGCACTACAGGCGCTCGAGTCCCATTCGTTCGAAGACTACAGTCTCAAAACTGGGGAGTCAAGTTTCTTGTATTTTGGGTAGGCTGCCAGTCATGTTCAAGTTTGAATATGAGTTCAGACAAGCAGCTGCCACAGCTTACGTAAACACATTATTCAGGTTTGAGTGAGGTAAGTGGGGTCACCATAGTAAGGAAGTGGGAATGGGGGGGGTTGAGCATGGATTAGGGCACCAGTAGGGGAAGGAGTTTTAGGTGTAGGGAGTGGCAGCGGATTTTAGCTTTAGGGAGCAGAAAGGGGGTTTTAGAGTTAGGTAGTGAGAAGTCTTAGGGTTAGGAAGTGGAAGGGAGGCTTAGGTTTAGGGAGTGGAAGGGGTTCTTAGGGTAGAGAATGGGAAAGGATTTTTAGGGTTAGAGTATAGGTTTTGCTAGGGCTATGCACTATTATAGGATAAGGTGTTGGGAGGCAATGCAGTTTGGGAGATCAAAATTAGTGGAAATGTGAGCACTTGCCTTTTACAGCAAATGGCATTGTGTGTAGCTAATTACTACCACACTAACACCTGTAGTAGACCCAACTCTAACTGCACTAACTTTGAGGTCATTCACCCTCAGCAAGAAAAGTAATACTTCCTTGATATCAGCACGGAATCAGTTAAGAATTTGTACATTTAGCACATACAAAGAAACATGACAATATTCACAGTTTGACAACATGGCCTTTAATCACAGTGCCACTGACAAAATGTCAAGCATCCAGTCTGGATATTGGCTGGGCAATTGACCTTCTGCAAAACTGTAGTTAGAGGACCATTTAGAATTGTATTGTTATTATTATTATTATTATTATTATTATTATTATTATTATTATATTTGTTGTTGTTTATGTCATGCTATCACAATTTTTTCTTCATCTCTGATCTAACTGTTTAAATCAAAGCCGAGCATTTTCTCACCAGGTTAGTTTGTTTATTACCTAAGATAAAATGGGTCTATATCACTTCATTGAACTGTCACGTCAATGAACAGCATCTCATAGGAAATGCCATTCGTGAAATTGTCCTCATGTCGGGACCTGCACCCCCTACAACCCCCGCTAATTATATATACCAGCTCTGAGATTGCACTACAGTGGGGAAAGGGCAAATTTCCTGATCCTCACTGTACCGAGATCTCAGTATTAACAGTTCGATGAACATCATGTTTAATCTAAGTGCACCGAAAATGCCATTCACTGAACTGATTTTTTGATGAACTGATAGGGACCTGATAAAAAAAAAGATTCTATGCCCTTACTGATGTCAGATATGCTTAATCTGCAATTTGTGGGTCTCCAAATCTCAGGTTGTAGAAAGATAAGTGCACCTGAATAATATACCTTCATTTCATCATGTAAATCTTATCAGAAGGAGCAGTTTTTGGAGTGGCAGCCACCATAGTTTCTGTAGGTCACTGCACAAAGAACAAAGGTCAAAGATCAGTAAAATGCTAGCTGCCTATTCATCGAGTAAATATTACTTGTTGCAGCATCAGTTGAAATATGCTTGCTATCATGAGGACTAATGAAGGCTTTCTTCACTTTATAATGCAGAATCTCTTGTAAGAAGCAATGTTCTAGTCAGTGGAATTTTTCCACATCATACTGACAGACTAAGTTGTTTCAGAATGTTTTCAGGTTATAGCCCAGTTTCTCTAATCAATCACAGAATATTTTCTACCTCAGACTAGGAGGCAATTACATTTTTGCAGCAAATATTAACATCATTAGGCAAGGCGCTTTCTCTGATACTTCTACAGGGAATAACAATAACCCCCATAGGCATACCCCTGATTTTGCATGGTATGAGTTTGCTTATATAAGGACAGTAAGTAGGTGGTTTAGGTGCATCTTGACCTGTGACCTTCTCCATCCATTTTGGCATAGCATAAGGAGATAATGCAATTCCGATTGCTAACTATGAATTTGGATTCTACAATAAAGTGGAAAGTAAATGCGAGAGATAGTTAGTTTGGCAGTGGGGGTTAGAAAGTTTTTAATTCTATACAAGGATCCAAGTTTCTTATTAACAGTCTTTATGGTTTGACTGATATGCATATCAAATCTAAGCCTACTATCAATAGTGACTCCTAATAGTTTAGTGTTGGTAACAGGCTCAATCATGGTACCATTAATAGATTGAACAAGGAAGGGACTATTATTGGATTGGGGTGTAAGTTGGACTGATGGACTAACTGAGGTGGGAAAAAATACTAGTAACTTGGTTTTTTTTGGATTTAGAATAAGTTTCCATTCCGAGAGCCACTTTTCAACTATAGTAAAACAGTTTTGGGTTGTTACTTGTAGGTCAGGGAGGGAGATATCCAAGCAGATCAATGTGGAGTCGTCTGCATATTGGATGCAGGTGGCCTTAGGGATGACTAAGTAAAGGTCATTTATGAATACAGAGAAGAGAAGAGGACCAAGTATGGAGCCTTGAGGAACCCCTATGGTATTCGGCAACAGTTGAGAGAGCTTATTTTCCCATCGTACTGCCTGTTGTCTTCCAGAGAGGTAAGCTTTGAACCAGTTAAGGGCCGGATAATCAAGGTATAAGGTTTCAAGAGTGTGGAGCAGTAGTTGGTGATTGACCATGTCAAAGGCTTTTGACAAGTCAAGGAAGAGGGCTGAGGACATTTTTTTGTTATTGCGGTTTTTATTGATTGAGTCGGTAAAAGAGAGGAGGGCGGTGGTCGTACTATGGTGGGGTCTGAAACCATGCTGAGATTTGGACAGTAGATTATTTAGGGTGAGATGGTTAAGGAGTTGTTTATGAACACATCTTTCCAAGATTTTGGCTATTGGTGACAATATTGCTATAGGTCTATAGTTTGATGGGTCAGTAGAGGAGCCACCCTTATGAAGTGGGATGACATGGGCTACTTTCCAATTGAAGGGATGGTGGCCTCAGTTATAGTTCGTTAATTAGAATTGAGATGGGATATGCTATGACATCTGCTGCTATTTGTAGGTATTCAGCTGGGAGTCGGTCGGCCGACAGGGTGGTTGGTTTAAGTTTCTTCAGTAGTGATCTAATATAGGAGGTGGAAGCTGGCTGGAGAGTAAAGAAGATAGAGATTCATCATTAACCTTAGTTGGGGAGGAAGGATGGGAAGTTGATTAGCCAGGGTCTGAATGGTCTCAGTGAAAAGGAGTTAAAAGTATTGGCGACCTCTTCTGGGTTTTTTCCAATAAGTGTTTCTGGGGTGGGAGTAGACGCTTTCCCTGAGTGGAGGAGGTTGTTTAAGCCTGCCCAGAACTTCTTTGGATTGTTCTGGTGCTTATCTTGGAGGTGACAGAAATAGTTCTTTTTATCTAGGGTGGAGTCTTTTTTTGTTGCATTTCTAAGTTGCTGGAATTTAATGCGATCTTGAGGTGCCTTAGTAGTTCGCCATTTGTCCCAGGCCTGATCTCTAAGTTTAATTTTGGATTTGGTTTCACTAGTTAGCCATGGTGCTATCCGAGTCTTGGTACGGATGCGTCTGTTAGGTGCGTGGGAGTCAAGAATGTTGAGGAATGTGTCAGTAAAAAATGTCACACTCTCATCAAGGGGCAGGGTTTTTAGCTTGGACCAGTTACAGGATCTAAGTTCAGTTAGGAATAGTGCTGGAACAAATTTCTTCTTATTTCTGACAAGTCTATATAAAGGGGGGTTTATGCTGGTGAATTTATTTTTTATTATGTAGGTGACGTGGTGGTCACTGAGATCATTCGGGAGGGTCCCAGTGGTATATTTGTGTGTTTCTTTATTAGTAAGAATCCAATCAATTATACTTTCTTTTTGGAGAGCAGTTCCTATTCTTGTAGGGGAGACAATATTTTGGGAGAAGCCATGTAGATTAATGGACATGGGGTTGGTCTGTGCGGAGCATTGTGCCCAGTCAATATTAACATCCCCTAGTACAATGGTCTCCTGAGGGTAGTTTGAAGCTATCCAATTTAGTATTATCTCCATAGTTTCTAAATTATTCCCATGGAATGTAAACTACAATAAGATTAATACTTTTTTGGTTATTTAAGCATATTTTTAGGGCAATTAACTCTGCTTTAGCTACCTTAGGTGGTTGGATAGGATTCAGGATGATATTGAGGGTACTTTTATACATGACAGCTATGCCCCCACCCCTTTTTTTTTCCCGTTCTATCCTGAGAATATTATACCCAGGTGGGAGGATCTCTTCATCCTTTGTGACTGGTTTGAGCCAAGTTTCTGTTAGACACATAATGTCGGGGAGATGAATGGCTAACAAGGCATGAAGATTATGAACCTTGTTGTTGAGGCTTCTAATATTAAGATGGAAGATAAGGAGGGAGCTAGCTGATCTTTGGGTTAATATTGAAGAGACTGAGTCAGGATGAGTGGATGGGCCTGGGTTCGGATGTATATCACCATCTTTGGTGATACATTTCTTCAAATGTATTATTATTATTATTATTATTATATTTGTTGTTGTTTATGTCATGCTATCACAATTTTTTCTTCATCTCTGATCTAACTGTTTAAATCAAAGCCGAGCATTTTCTCACCAGGTTAGTTTGTTTATTACCTAAGATAAAATGGGTCTATATCACTTCATTGAACTGTCACGTCAATGAACAGCATCTCATAGGAAATGCCATTCGTGAAATTGTCCTCATGTCGGGACCTGCACCCCCTACAACCCCCGCTAGTTATATATACCAGCTCTGAGATTGCACTACAGTGGGGAAAAGGCAAATTTCCTGATCCTCACTGTACCGAGATCTCAGTATTAACAGTTCGATGAACATCATGTTTAATCTAAGTGCACCGAAAATGCCATTCACTGAACTGATTTTTTGATGAACTGATAGGGACCTGATAAAAAAAAAGATTCTATGCCCTTACTGATGTCAGATATGCTTAATCTGCAATTTGTGGGTAAATATTACTTGTTGCAGCATCAGTTGAAATATGCTTGCTATCATGAGGACTAATGAAGGCTTTCTTCACTTTATAATGCAGAATCTCTTGTAAGAAGCAATGTTCTAGTCAGTGGAATTTTTCCACATCATACTGACAGACTAAGTTGTTTCAGAATGTTTTCAGGTTATAGCCCAGTTTCTCTAATCAATCACAGAATATTTTCTACCTCAGACTAGGAGGCAATTACATTTTTGCAGCAAATATTAACATCATTAGGCAAGGCGCTTTCTCTGATACTTCTACAGGGAATAACAATAACCCCCATAGGCATACCCCTGATTTTGCATGGTATGAGTTTGCTTATATAAGGACAGTAAGCAGGTGGTTTAGGTGCATCTTGACCTGTGACCTTCTCCATCCATTTCGGCATAGCATAAGGAGATAATGCAATTACACTGCATTTGCAAAAGCTATGAATGGAATTCTAGTGACAAAATGTCAGTTCTGTTACCCAGATCTGGTCTTCCTTGATCTTAAGATCATAAGTTCGTAGGTATATAATGTACTAGACTATTGATCCATGAGGATCATAAGAAGCTTAGCCTTGCATTACCATGGTAGGTTTTAGCACTTATATTTTGCATATAAATTACTCAGATGTGGGTAGAACAAAGGAATATTGGAAAATTTCCTTGTGGCCCCCATCCATGAGGGACATGGGTGCAAGACCAGGGGTGAATTTGCAGTTACTCATCCATTCATCCAAATAACATTTAAATATGGTAAGAGAAGTGCTTTGCTTTATAAGCAGTTGTAAACTGTTCCATAGAAGAGGTACTCTGTGATACATACCTATTCCTGTAACATCTTATATTTATGTTGCAAAAGAGATTGAGATCTTTTGAGCAGATGTTCCACTGGATTTGCGAATGTGTAATAGATCTGACAGGATAGGGTCTATTTAGGCTCTATACACAAGACAGAGGGCACCTTTTAGTAGCCTGTATAAATTTAAGAGGAGGAATGTGGCTTTGAGATGGTCTGCATATTTTTTGTGATATAGGCCTTTGAATTTTTTTTTTGTGAGAAAGCCTTGTGGTCCCTTCAGTTGTTCCAAGTGTTTGGACAGGTACAGACTGAAAAGGACATTATGTTCAAGGACTGGCCTGATGAGAGCAAACTACAGTGGAATGATTATATCCCATGACCTAGTTGTAATACCTTTAGTTATAAGCCATGAGATGAAAAAGGATTTCCTTCCAGTAGTGGATACACAGTGATCAAATGACAGTTGATTGAAGACATTCAGTTCCCAGACCCCTGTATATAGGATCAAGATTCAGGGGTGTAATGGCAATGTGATAGTTATATGGGAAGTCATATTTGCCAAAGGATATGATTATATATGCACTGGCATTTAGGTATGGTCCATGGTTTTGACACCAGCTATTGATTTAGAAAAGGCCCTCTTGAAGGATTTTGGTGTCCTCGGGGGAGTTTTGAATAGTACCAAATTTGCAACCATTTGCAGACTTGGTCAGCCATAAACCCTTAACATTTGCTTTGACCTCTAAGAAATAAATGCCAAAGGAGAGTTACAAACAGATTGAGCCCTGAGGTACACTGATAGGTATTTTGGAGGTGGTACAGCCTCCCAACCTAATTTCCTGGATACTACTTGTGAAGTAATTTTGTAGGGAGAAGTTATTTATGATACCTGAGTGTGAGATGGTGTCCAGTGCCTTTGCAAGATTTATGTTTAGGTCTTCTTTTTTTATAGAGCCTGTTTGTATTATGGTTTCATCATGGGGGCTATTTGTAAATATTGTGCTGTATTTACTTTTAAGGGGGACAGATGCATGTGTTCAGCTATTACATGTACATAGAATTTGACTGTAAAGGATTTTACATAAGCAGTGAGGCCATCAAGATGGAATGGGCCTTTGAATATAGCTAGGTCATCTTTCAGTTTTAGTGGCTCAGCCTTGGCATAATCTTTGAATACTGAGGTATTGGCAGATTTTTCTGTCTTCAGTCTTAACTCATTCACTCCAGGAAGCTCAGAAAGTTTGCACTGTAACTTCCAATGGGCGGAGCCTAAGTCTTTTGACAGAATCAAATTATGTCCTCACATTTCAAACAAATGTTCATATCTCTGGAATCATAGTGGTTATGAAAGAAGTACAAATGGCAAACTCTTCAGCACAAACTATTGTTATAGTGGTAGCATTCTTTAGGTTCTACTCCTTAATCAGAATTTTATAAGTCACAGTAAACACTGTAACTATTATGTTTGTAATATTTTGTAAACAATGTACAATATCTCAGCAACAACTCAAGTTGTTTATTCATCTAGCTGAGGGCTTTCATATGAGGCTAAGGAGTTCTGTCTGTGTTACTTGGTTATTGAGATGTTTAGAAAAATGTGAAAATTATATCTACATAAATTAATATCATAAAAAACAACAGTTAATATCTCTTTACCTGCATTAGACAGAGGTCAAATATTAATGCAATTGAGTTTGCCATTGTGTAAGCTTTAAGATGAAAATTTTTAAAACCTTGTACATCGCATGTTTTTTGAATTATTGATGCAAATATAAACAAGCAATATTTGATGCCTCGAGGCATCAATAGAATGTAACTGGAAAACCACCTGGAAGCATCACTCAGATGTAATGAGTTAAGGTGAATATGAGTGATTTGTAGTTCGATTCGACAAGGGGAGAAATTGCAGTTTGTGTGTACCAAAACTGTCCCATATTGATAAGGACTTAGTCCAGAATTTCATTACCTCTGTTCAAGATCTGGACTAACTGGTCGAGAGAGTTTGTACTGATGTAGTCCAGAAATTTCTGGTCATACGTGTTTGATGATGTATGAATATCCCAGTTAATGTAGGGGGAGTTGAAGTCTCCTTGGGGAATAGTGTGTGGCTAAATGCATAGCAACTTCATACTGACTAGGTAGGAGGTATAGGCTGACAAAGACATAGAGTGGAGTCCTATAGTTAGATATAATATGATACGGGTTTTTTTAATAGTAAGTTGGATGTGGAGGATTTCCAGGTTGGTATCTAGAGTAATGAACCTAGAGGTGATTTTTTAAGAATATGTATAGACCTCTGTCTTTAATGTCTTCAAGCAGTAGGTCTTAACATGTCATAGACATTGAAGCCCTGCACTGAACCAGGTCTCCATGCTTATGACAATGCATATATCAATGTTTTCCTGGATAAGAACTTGTACTTGTAGGGAATTAAGTTTTTGCTTAAGGATCCTAGCAATGGGCAACAATACCTTTATATTATTCAGATTCTGTTTTGTAATGTTGGAAACTTTGGAAGACTAACATTGCCTAAAAAGGCACTATGGGGATAGATCATGGAGGCTGCGGTGTTGCAGTGGTTAGCATTGTCACCTCACAGCAAAAGGTTCTCCAGTTTGATTCTCGGCTGGGGTGCCTTCTGTGTGGAGTCTGCATGTCCTCCCTATGGCTTTATGGGTTTCCTCCAGGTGATCCATTTTCCTCCCACATTCCAAAGATACACTGCAGTTAGATTGGACACTCTAAATCAGCCCTAAGTCTGAGTATGTACATGTGTGTGCCTTGTGTGAAGGTTGGGCACTGGGCTGGCAACTTGACACTATAAAAACTCCACTGCCAATCGTTCTGCGGATTGATGATCCACTGTGGCTACCCATAATGTGAGTAGCTGAAAGACAAAGAAGAAGAAGATGTAAGACATGGGGATAGGTGCAGGCATCCCTGACAAGGCAGTTAGTTCTGGCTGCCATTTCCTCTCAGGCTGATATATAGAGTATACCGTTAGTGGTGCAGCGATTAGTGTTGTTGCCTCACAGCAAGAGGTTCTTCCATTCGGTTCTCGGCTGGAGCGCCTTCTGTGTGGAGTCTGCATGTCCTCCCCACGGTTGAGTGACGTTAAAGACATGCAGGTAGGTGCAAGCATGAATGGGCGTGCCTTCGTTGAAGGTTGGGCGTCGGGCTGGCAACTCAGCACCGTAAAATCCACTGCCAATCATGAGCAGACCGAAGTTCCACTGTGGCGACCCCTAACCGGGAAAAGCCAAAAGACAAGACCCTTAGAATGACACCAGAAGCTGTGCCAGTTGGCACTGTGGTCCATGGGATCTTGCTGATCGCCTGCTTACCCACTGTAGTTCATCTTTCATATAAATGGCTGATTTGCCTCTTACCTCTTAGATGCACACAAAGAGCAGCTTCAAGAATTAACAGCATGGGGTTCATTACAGCTCCATCCTTGGCTTCATCCTTGGCCCTTTATTATTCACAGTGAATATATTTGCAATATGAGCATTTATTGTTATACAGGAGATATTCAACCATATCCCTTCTTCCTTTCTTCTGGAATGACTGCCAGCCCTGACATCCTTAGAAAGGCTGGTGATCATCCTTCCACAGATAACGAGTATTTGACTAATGGTCAGTCCATGCAAGACTGCATCTGTAATCATTCATGCTACCTTAATGCATCTGCAATAATTCATGCTACCTTAATGCCCGCCATGGCTTCCTACCTAACTCCTATTGTTATTTACAGAAGTAGCAGATTGGAATTCAAGCCACAAGTGTATAGCATGGGCATTGCACTTAATGGTCACTTGTCACTTTGGATGAAGTGTTAACTGTAGTTAAATCATTTTTGATTAACCTGGGGAATATCATTCAAAACATTTGTTACCACCAGATGACTTTTCAAAGGATGCAAATGTTTTTCTCCATTTGTGTTTCATCTTCTGCAATGCCCTTTGCCTTGGGGTTGATGCCTGTAACTTGATTTGCATCCAGGCAGGATAATGGTGAAGAATGATTCCAGGATGATGTTAATTACTGCACTTATAGAATACTTATTTTGCCCAGTTTGTACTGGATTTCTCTCTTCTGTAGACCTGAATATGGGATATTAGCATTAACACACTATCCATACATAGTGTGCGTTGGGTCTATATCACCAGATCGAATGTTTAGGTTATCCAACACCTAAACATTGAACTGGTAGTACTGAAAGCAAAAAATCATGAATGGCCGATTTAACACAGGGAAAGAATTCCCTTAACTGTTAACTGGATTTTGCCATTTTGTCTACTGTAGAGCGATCACGGAGTTGGTATATTTAGTTAGGGGGGTGTGGGAGGCACAGCACCCGACTTTGTTTGGGTTTAAATTTGTTATTTTATTTTGTGGCCCATGGAAGTCTTTCCCTGTGTCGCTCGCAGTTTTTAGTTTTGGTATTACCAGTTCGATGTTTAGGTGTTCGATAACCTAAACATTCGATCTGTTAATATAGACCCACCTGTGTGAATCACCTCTTCCATAAAAGGAGTTTCTGGTACACTATTAAGGAGCTGCTAGTAATTCTTAGGTACTAGCATAGGGACAGTATGGTGATTTAGTGGTTAATAACTCTGGCTCACAGCTTCAGGGTTCGATCCTGAACTCTAGTCTCTGTGATGGTGTCCGCATGTGCTCACTGTTAACAACAATCAATAGTGCTATCACTAAATTGCAAGTGGTGCAAACTATATACTAAGACTGTAACTCTGGTATCTCAGAGACTTTGTCTTTCTGTGAGATAAAGCTATGAGTAGTATATATAAGCAACAGGGGTGAGTAGGTGTGTATGTGTGTGCAGGGGGGAGGGGTGGAGGTTTTGGAAATCCACTCCATAAAAATACTTTTAAAGCTTTAGAGTGATGTTTGAGTTATACTGTTAACGTGAACAACTGCAGTTTTGTTAATGCACTTTTTAGAGTCAATCACTGCTGCATCACATTTTTTGTTATTGAGGCATTTTCTTTAAGTTTTCTAGTTTCCTCACATCAACTGATGATCGACTAGTCTAAATTTTTCATATTTATTGTATTTATCTTCCCCCTTGTGTCTCAAATTGTGGCATGAAAGGGCCAGAGGTAGACAAGCTTACTTAACTTGATGATAAATAAATAAATTACAAAAATGCACACATTCCAGTTGACAAAGGAAAAAAATGAAAAATTTAAATGAATGGATTAGTATGGTGGGTCAGCAATGGTTAGTAAGATTGTGTTTACTGATAAGGAAGTAGAAATGTTTTGTAAGTAGAAAAGTATGGGAATCTACTGAAAAATACTGTAGAGAGTTAAGACAAGACACAAAGGAGAAGCAAGACCAGGAAAGGTAACAGAAACCATACAAAAAACATTGGTATTTATCAGCTGGTCTAGGCATTTAAATTCCATTATGCTGAGGGAGCGGGAGTTACCATGATAATATCTGCCAGAAAGCAGGTTGTCTTTGTTTCAAAATGCATATAATTTACACAGGAAAAAGCTAGTTTAGCTCTTCTAGCCATATGATATATTAAGCAAGTCTTCAAAAGAGTAAGAGCATTTAAACTTATTCCATTCTGTTTTTCAACATCTTTATTAAACTACCACATTTTAAATAGCAGCATAAGTACATATACATTAATAGAAAAGAAAACAAACCATTGTACTTTTTTCAGTTCTGATTGTCATGCAATATCTTCTCAATCCCTGCCTTCTTGTAAACTTCACTTCTCCTCTTCCTGAACATTATGCCGTACATATTGTTCCCACAAATTTCATTTTTTACATTTTTTTTTCTTTGAAGTTTGTTCTTGTCTGGTCCCTTTTCAAAAGATTTAACTCTAGTTCTTTTATCTCCTTTACAGTATTTTAGTACTTCAAATACAGTTGGTTTAGATTTTGAGTTTCTGGTAACTGCTTTTTTTTGCCAGCCAATAACATTAAACTTAACAAAGGTCTTACTATGTTTTGCAATTCAGACACTATATCCCAGCTTAAAATAATCATTTCTTTACTTATAATTATTTGCTCCTGTAACATGCCTGACAAAGAACTCTATGTGGAACTTTTAAAATCTGTCAACTCACTTCTATACTAAATTTTAAAATTTGCCAGCCCTTTACATTGCACAAAAGACATGTTTCAAATTATTTGTCCCTTTCCCATCACACCTCAAGCATTTTCTATCTACCTGAGGAAAAATCCTCTGAAGTCTGTTTGGAGTGTAAACATATCTATGCAAATACCTCCATGCACAAATTCTAAACCCTCTGTCTTTGTTGCATACTTGGGAGCCATATAGATTTCCTCCCATTATTACTTTTATAAATTGCTGTTTGAGTCTCTCTTCCCAATTTTTCTAACGTCTTCTGATTGCTTCTTACAGTTATTGTATAATATTTTATATGCTCCACTAAATTATCTCTTTTTAATCATCATTTTCTGGTCTGTTCTCAACTACAAATATTACCAGAGCTAGTCTTTCATTTAGAACTCCCTATCCCTTTAATTTTCCTGCACTGTTATCAATCATTGATAGGGAAGGCAGTCTGTAAACTGTGGTCCAAACTTCTGCTAAGCCTATTCCAAATCTGTTAGCTTTCCCTCCCTAGTTATTTGCATTTAATACCCTTGTTCCTTTATTAATTTCCTCCACTAAATTCCAGACCCCCCTCTTGCCTGTTTTCTATACCCGCATTTGCAATCATCCCTATTGATAAACTCTCCTTCCACCATTCCAGTTTTGCCTTAGTTCTTAGAATACTTTTTGCTACTTTATGAATGTAATATTCACTGTGGATGCTGTTGTACTCCTTAAGAACTTGTATCTGAAATGCCATTTTCTCTGTTTTTCTCAAACTCCCATTTCATTATCATCACTTTCCACTTTGATTTATAACCTTCTGCTTAAGTTATCTACATCAGCTTTAACTACCTTGTTTTATGGGGACAATCAACTTATCCACTTAATTTCTCCCAAATACATTCCTTTAATGCTTTATCATCCAAAACTTCTGCTCTGGTTGGCAAAAATTGCTTTACCTGTGTATAAGAATAAAAGATTAAAACCTTTTACTACTTGTATATTACTCTCCATATCATTAATCAAGAGCTTGCAGCTTTTCAATTTTTGTATTATCTTTTCTTTAGTCTCTTCCCACATACCCTTGGCACCCATAACAAATTTTTTAATCCATTTACCCAAGTACTTCATCTTATCATACGGACATAAGTACGGGTATTGCTGAACCTATTAATGTGTAGGTACATAATTTACTACTACAGCCTTTGGTTTATTGTCATTGTTTTATATCCTGAAAAGACTTGAAACTGTCTCAAAATGCTCCACAAAACAAAATGTAAATTTGTTTTTGGATTTATCAATTGCAAAATAATATCATCTGCGAAAAAGGCAAACTTGTTTTGATTTTCATGCCATTTCTATCCTTGAATTTGTAAGTTCCTTATTTTGTTTGCATGTTAGAGTTTGTGTTATCACTTACACTGACTGCATGTTTTTATCTTTTCTTTATTCCTCCTCCAGATATTTAGAAACAGCTTGCATGCTTTCAGTATATTTAAATAAATAAACTGTGCCCTGATATAATAAATGCAAAGTACTAATGCTGCTGTGAGCCAACTATATGTATAACTCATTCACTTCCTACAGTTTCAAACTTCATTTATTTGTCATTGAACTGCTTACTAATGTATCTTTAAATGTTAATCACACTCTACCCTGTACATTTAAATCAGAAAATTACTTTTTAGACCTCTCATGATTACTTACTTGAACCTGTAGACTGCTTGTCTCCATGTAAAAGCAGCTGATAGTGGAAATGAAACATGATGATAACTTTGAAAACGTAAGAAAGAATCCTTGTAAATTTCACTTAGAATGTACCCATGATTAATTGCTTGCACCTGCAGTCTTCTTGTCTCCAAATGAAAATGTTTGGTGATGAAAAATAGTAACTTTGGAAGAGCTTCCATTTCCATGACTTTCATCATTCTGCCTTATTTCAAAAGCCTATTTTCTTAAAAAAAACACCCATGGCCCAAACTAGGGACATTAGTCTAGACTTCAGCCTCTATAAAACAGGAAAAAATATCTTTAAATCTGTATATAATATTATCAGTACCATTTTATACTCAATCCTAGCAGCCCAGAATAACATTATATTAACTGTAACTTACTTCTCCCACCATGCTGCAGTGTAAAGGCTGGATGTTTTACAATTAAGAAAAGTGTGTTCTTACTTTAATATCTTTAGCATATGCAGCTCTCACTGATACAATTCCCTCCATCTCACATGTAAAATACCTTTGACAGCACTCACAAAACTGCTTTACATCATGACATTGTATACAAATATTAATAAGAGCAAAAACTGTTTACTTACAGTCACTTCAATCTTTCATTAATAATACAAGTTTTTTCTGCTTTACAGTTCACCCACAGTTTAACACAATCAAAAGAAACTCAGTCCGTCTCAGTTATGCCACCTTGCAAAGTCACATTTCATTGTGTACTACTATATCTAAGGAAATGGTGCTTTCCAGTTCTCCCTTTTATTCACTAATGTCACAACATTGTTGCCTCTACTTCCTGATCATCTTTATCTCCCGATGCCAGATTATGGTTCAAGTCCAAGGTACACTTGATTTTTGTAGTCAGCTCATGGACTTTTTTTCTGTCACTCTGACATTTACCTTTGGCACAATGATCAACGATTCACTGATGGAGCCTTGAAACATGTTTTTGTTATTTCAAATCAATTGGAAGCAGCAAAGCTCGCTCTTTGTTGGCTAAATCTTTTTATTTCATTCTTATCCTGTTTTGCATCCAAGTATGTCTTAGATCCTCCAGGAAACCTATTCTGAAGATAGCTGGATAGTGCAACTTGAATATAACATCATTTTCTCACCTTTCACTGTGACACTTATTTTTCTTTTGCCTAGTATACAGTAAATAATCATTTTCTGCAAACAGTGTCCTAGTCCCAATTTTTAATACTTTTCTCTTCTGCCACATTTCTTGTTAGTTGTGGTGTTTTCATTTACTAATATAGATCTTGGATGCTTTCTCATGGCCAGATTTGTAGCATGCGCACAATGTGCCCTCTCAGTTAAACCCTGCTGTGAAACATCACACCAGTTGTTTATTTGTACTTTCGTAACAGTAATGCAGTCTATTCCTTCTAGTTTCAGTG
Organism: Protopterus annectens; assembly: GCF_019279795.1. NCBI lineage: Eukaryota > Metazoa > Chordata > Ceratodontiformes > Protopteridae > Protopterus > Protopterus annectens. Next base: position 843,424,181 of record NC_056731.1, read on the forward strand.
GCACAAGAAAAAATCTCAGATGTTGTCTGTGCGCTGTGTCTCCTAACTGTACTCTTTCCTGAAGGAGTTTTTCTTGAGAAGCTTTATATTCAGCCATTCTTTTCTTAGTTTCTCATATTCAACCAGTCTTTTCTTCATGTGATTCCCTGATTTTTGCAGTTTTATCAGATAATCCGAATATCTAACTTGTCGTCTAGTTTTCCATTTTTTATCATTTAACCTTTATATATTCCTTCAGTAATTCACTTATTTTAAACCCTCTGAGTGCAATTTATTTATTTTCTCTAACCTGACTTCCTGGAAGCCATCTCCTGTACCAAAGCTGGAACTTGAACTGCTTTTTGCTAAACAGCTGCAACATTCTTTGCAGCTAGAGTATTTTTTCTGCTTTTCTGTTTTATTTTCTATAACTTTCTCTAAATGTATTATTTGCTGGCATCAGTGTAATTAATAGCCAGTAACTGAATTTTTACCTGAATTGATAAAGTTTACTGATGGTCGATCAGTGTGCAGCCATCCTGTAAGTCCAGCTCTGTATTGTGTTGGCCTTAAGCTTGGATATATAGATTGTGAAAGATTTATCTAAGATATACCTGGTGATAATAAAGACATTTCTGAAGCAGATGTAGAATGTTGGGAAGATGATAAGTGCAATGAATGGTGTAACTGTGCAATGAATCAACTGAAGGCAGTGAAGACAGTCATAATGACTCAAAATTTAAAAAGATCAGAGATTTCCATCATGGCAGCATGTTGGAAAATTGTGATCAAAGCATCCATCCAAGACTTTAAATTAAAGAAGCTCCAGAAGCAGGCAACAATGATACTATGCACAAACCATTAAACAACAGAAAGGGAGATTCTCAAATGTCCTCCAAACCAGCAATAAACAAGGGAAAGAAAAAAGGGGAATATAAGGAAAGCAAAGTGGATGGTAAGCTTACACTAACGATGTCTTGACATAAAGGAAATAAGGAAATCCCTGCAGAATAACCTAGCTGCACAAGAGAAGGGGCTAACAGAACTTCAAGGTGGACTGAATGTTCATACAGGCATAATCCAAAATCTAACTGATGTGAACAATGAACTCAGAGTGAGACTGGAGGTAGCAGAGGCAGGAATAGAGTACCTGGAGGAAAAAGTCAATCGACTTTGAAGATAGGGCACAAAGAAAGAATGTAAGCAATCTTAAGGGTCCCAGAGAAGTATGAGAGAAATGACTGTAAGGAGACAATGAGGGATTTTCTGGCAGCTGGACAAATATCCACAAGGATGAGTTGATGCTAGAGAGGGCACATAGGATGGTGTGCCATCTACAGCGGGAGGGGGTCCCAAAGACCTAGACTGATCATCATAAGATTTCTCACCTTTGGAACAAAGAGACAGTCCTGGGTGAAATGTGGAAATCTGGCAAGACTATTATGGTGAATGGGAAAAAAATATTTTTTTCAATCAAGATTATTCCTTTGAAACAAGGAAAATAAGGAATACATTTCCTCCAGTTATCTGCAATGCAAAGAGAAATGGATAACTTGGAGGGTGCTGTATCCAGTGTCGATAAGAATTTGTTGACATGGGGTAGCTATAATTTTGAAAGATCCTAAAGCAGATAGCAATTTTCTATGAAAACTAGTGAAATGGAGGGGCCAGAAGGAATGACAGAAGAGATGAACAACACGGTTTGAGAAACAAATGGGAGGAAGCTGGAGGAGCTCAAAGGGGCTATTTCATGCTGCTTATGAAAACACAATGGTTAAAGGAGAAAGTTGGTAAGCATATTCACAGTCTAGTGCTAGGCGTTTCAATTTACAAAATCCAGGAATTTCTCTGCCTGCATGTTTGGTGTCTGTATGCTGTTTGGAATGCAGTATGTCAATTTTAATGTTTAGTGATAACAGTCTGATTTGTTTTACTAATCGATGTTTTGCAAAGATGATAATATTGTGTGACCTTCTACAGCCTCTATTTATGTTGGTCATTTGTAGATTATCCTCTGATTCCATTTATACTCTTAAACTTACCTTCCATCACTCTCTTTCTTGCTTCTTTAATAATTTCTGCTTTCTCTTTTAACCAGTGTAGAAGGAAGAAAATCATCACAAAAATTGGGAGGTGCAGCACCCAGCAAGATAAAAGCACTCTCATCAAGCTAAACAAACAACTCAGAGGAAAAATAAAGTCTATCAAAGTCAAATCTAAGGTAAGTTTGGTCTCCCAAGCCAAAGATAACCACAAGGCATTCTTTAGCTATGTCCATAACCTAAAGGTATTACACAGTTGTGTGAAGAACTCATTGTTAATGGAGTCATGTATACAAACCCAGAAGGTATAGCAAATCTACTGGATGACAAATTCAGCTCTGACTTTACCCCCCTCTCTCCCTCAACCTCCCTTCAGGAAATAACATCATATATAACACCCTTACTTTTACAAGGCAACAAGTCCTTAATGCTCTCTCTAAGGCCAAAAACACTGCATCGATGGGCCCAGACATATTCCATTCTAAATAGCATGAAGCATGACCTATCAGGACCTCTGGACTTGCTATTTAATTATCCAAAAAAGGCTTCATGTCTAATAAATTGAGAACAGCAACAGTCATCTCTCTGCACAAAGATGGGCCATCTACAGACCCTGGAAACTACAGATTCATAAGTCTCACTAGTCTCATATGCAAAGCCATGAAAAGAATTATTAAAAAATGATCAGTAGTGACATAGGAAACCTCCAGACACATTAACCAAACCAATTTAGTTTTGTCAAGAGCAGGTCAAGCCTACTCAACCTAGTGGACTGATAACCAAATACAATGGATGAAGGCAGAAGAGTTAACACTGCCAACCTTGATCTGGCCAAGACATTTGAAGCAATACCCCACTCAGGCATTGTTGTCAAACTCAAGAGGTTAGGTATAAACCCTTATGTCACCCAGTGGATTGCCAGCTGACTCACAGACAGGACCCAGGAAGTTAGAGCTTGGGAGTCCACCTCTACAAAGAGACCAGTCACAAGCTGAGTCCCTCAGGGATTGGTCCTGGGACAACCCCTTTTTGTCATTTACTTCTCTGAAGTCAAGGCCAATGTCTGGGGCTGACCAAATTTGCAGATGATTGCAAATTAGAAACAGTCATAGAATCTTCCACCATCTCTAATGTTCTCCAGAAAAGACTGATACAAACAGATAACTTGTGTCTGATCCATGGACTAAAACTAAATGCCAAGAAATGCATAATAGTATCCTTCAGGAAGTCATCCATCCCTGGTAACTATCATATTGACAGCACACCCCTTAGAGTCGACCCAGTAGTCAGTGACTGCGGGACACACATAAACAGTAATCTAGCCTTTGACCATCTTATGTCTGCAGTAATGAGGAAATCATTCCATGTCATGCAATTTATAAACAAAGGTATGGCATCGAGGTCCAAGGAGGTCATTGTTCCACTGTATTCAGTATTCATCAGACCTTTTAGTGAGTACAATACCCTCTTTGGTATGTACCTAACCAGGCATATCCAATTGGAACATCAACAGAAGTTCCTCACTAAAAGAATACAGGAAGTAAGTAACATGTCCTGTGCACACTGCCTCAGACCCTATGCCTGTACTCTGTCTCCTACAGGCTGTTGAGTTGAGATCTATGCTTGGCATGTAAGGCATTGTCAGGACCCACCCTGATGGACCTTCTGCATATCTGCAAAAGAAAGAGCACCAGAA
>NC_056731.1:843432897-843595397 GCF_019279795.1 Protopterus annectens
CAACAAATTCCAACACATGTGAGAGATGCAACCATATAGCCAAACTGGAGGCTAAGCTCTCTCAACTCAGTACTGGTGTAACCAGTCAGGAAAAGAAGGAAACCACACTCACTACAATTCCAGTCTCACATAGACCTACCACGACAGCAAACCAAACACATAAACACACAAAAACATACTCGGAGGCTCTAAATAAAAATCTGCCTAAGCAACAAAGACCTCCAAAGCAGACACCCAAGCAACCGCTACCCCAAAATAAAACACGTGCAACGCATAGCTCACAATGCCAGTGTGCCTAACAGTCACAGCCCTTAAGGCTAAACAACACACCTAATACACTTGTAATAGGTGACTCTATCATCAGGCACACTGATGTCCCGCTCACTAGGCTGAACAAGGAGAAGGTCACGGTGAGCTGCCTGTTGGGCGCTAGGATGCGCCACATAACACAAACACTCAGGTCACTCCAAGGCAAGTACAAATATGACTCAGTCATTGTCCATGCTGGTGTGAATGACCTGAGATGTACCTCCCTGGACTACATGAAACGAGACATAGAGGAGCTCTCTGAACATGTAGCTCAGGCCGGTATGACCCTGACCTTGAGTAGCATCTTACCCTCACCAAGAATGATGCCACAATATGAAGACAAGGTGATCAATTTCAACAATTGGCTTAAGTATTGGTGTCATTCAAAGGGGATCCAATGCCTGTCAGCCTGGGATGACATGCTCGACAAACCACGATGCTTCACTAGGGACGGCTTGCACCTGTCACCCCTGGGCTTTCGGATATTGGCAAAGGCTCTTGCCACCCCATAGTGCCTTTTTTAGGCAAGGCTCAAAAGACAAACCCACCTCCATAGGTATCACAAGGGATAAGAAACTAAGAGTAATGCTACTCAATGCAAGAAGTCTAAACCTCAAGATGCACACACTCGAAACTCTCCTTAGCATGGAGAACATCAATATCTGTGCAGTAACAGAAACCTGGTTCAAGGCTCCCGAGAGCACCCCAGCACTACCAGGTTATACCTCATACCATGTTTTTTGGCCCCAAAACTTGGACCGAACCACAAAAGGAGGGGGAGTATCAATATTTGTCAAAGATACCCACACCTCCAGGTTGGTGGCACAGCACGAAGCATCAGAGACTATCCATGTGCAACTAACAGTGGGTAAAACTGCCTTCCAGTTTATAGCCTGCTACAGACCACCCTCCCAAACCCAGGAACCCTACTCAGCCTTCCTGACAACACTGGAAAATATGAAGGTCTCTCAAAACACCATTATATTGGGTGACTTCAACTACCCAAACATAGACTGGGAGCATTACTCTAGCTCCAACACCCTAGCCCAAAGGTTCCTAGAATTTATAAACTCAAATGCTATGGAACAGCTTGTTACCACTTCCACAAGAGGGGAAAACATACTGGACCTGATCATCACCAACATGGGGACTCTATGCTCAAGACCAGAAGTGTATCCCTCACTGGTAAGATCAGACCATAAACTAATCTCACTAGATATTCACATCCCGACCCCAGCCCCTGCCCAGAAAACCACAATGAAAAACTTCTCTAAAGCAAATTTCACACTCCTCAAAACTGAGGTGGAATCCTTCAAAGCCCCCGGGCCTGTGGAAAATACGGCCCAGACCACCGAATCCTTTTTAAACGCATTCTATGAACACCTTCAGGAATGCATGGATCATGCAATCCCAAACAAAACCAAGACACAATCCTCCAAAGGCAGGCGTCCTGTCTGGTGGACCCCAGCCATAAACAAACTATACAATAGAAGGAGGAAGCTACTACATGATGGAGCAAAATCCCAAAAAGGGAAGGCATCTCTTCAGTATTAGCAAAAAACTATGGGCACTCATAAAATTGTCTAAGGCCAGCTTCGAGAGAAAAATTGCACAGGACACTAAGGATAATCACAAGGCTTTCTTTAGTTATGTTAGAAACATGGGTGGGAATTCCCAGATATGCTCAGAATCAGTCCAAAATGACAAAAAATACACTGAACCCACAGACATTGCCAACATCCTAGCTGACAGGTTCAGCGCAAACTTCTCCCCCTCTTCCCCACCAAAAGGGCAAATATCTATCCCAGCAGAGTGCTGCCCCCCTGACATCTCAGATGCTCAGGTAAGAGCTGCCCTCTCCAAAGCAAAAAACACAGCATCAATGGGACCAGATGGTGTCTCGGGCTGCGCCCTACATGAACTCCAAGAAGAACTAAACCCAAACATAAAACTACTGTTCAATCTCAGCCTTACTACAGGATATGTACCCAAAGAGTGGCATACAGCAACAGTGGTCCCTCTCCACAAAGGTGGTGCCTCAATGGATCCTGGAAACTATCGCCCCATAAGCCTGACTAGCTTGGTCTGCAAAGCTATGGAAAGGATCATCATGGACCTCATAAATAAAGATATTGGGGACCTGCAGACACTGGATCCTACCCAGTTCGGCTTTGTTAAGGGCAGATCCTGCCTCTTAAACCTGGTTGATTTCTTTGAAACAGTCACCAAGGCCATTGATGAGGGGAAGGTGGTCCACACAGCCTACCTGGACCTCACAAAAGCCTTCGATACAATACCCCACTCGGGCATTATAGATAAGCTCACCAGCTTAAACATAAACCCCTATTTCACTAGATGGGTTGCAAACTGGCTCAAGGACAGAACCCACATGGTTAGAATTGCTGGAGCCATGTCAAACTCCAAACCAGTTACAAGTGGTGTCCCACAAGGCTCAGTCCTGGGACCTTTCTTGTTCGGTATATATTTCTCGGAGGTACAGGCCAACACGGAAGGACTGTGGCTGACCAAGTTCACAGATGACTGCAAACTGGGCACCATAATCGACTCTCCAGCCGACACAAGCATCCTACAAAAGGGTCTCATAGAAACAGACAACTGGTGCCAGAGCCATGTTCTCAAGCTAAATGCCAAAAAGTGTATAGTCATCCCCTTCGGCAAAAACAAAGTGCCCACAAATTACCACATAGATGGTAATCCATTAAGTACGGAAGAAGTAATTAGGGACCTGGGGACCCAAGTTGATAGCAATCTCTCATTCGGCAACCACATGGCCAAAGTGGTTAGAAAATCATTTTATATAGCCCACCTAATCATGAAGGGATTCACATCTAGGTCAGGGGAGGTCATCGTGCCTCTTTACTCATCCCTCATCAGGCCCCTAATTGAGTACAATGCCCCTTTTGGGATGTACCTTACCAGACACCTGCAGAAACTGTAAAGACCCCAAAAGTACCTCACCAAGAGGATCAAAGGGCTCAAATAGATGCCATATGCTGCCCGGTTAAAGAAACTCCAGCTCTACTCAGTGGCATACCACCTGCTCAGAGAGACGATCTGTGCCTGACATATAAAGCCATGTCCATCCCGGAATTAATGGACATGCTGCACCTCAGAAAATCCAAATCCCATCGAGCTACACGCCCGAGAGACTTGAACCTCAGCACTGAAATAAACAGGACATGCTGGAGGGACAGATTCATAACCCAGGGGCTCCCTTCACTCTGGAATAAAATCCCAGTCCAGGTTAGGCAGAGTCCCTCATTGACTCTCTTCAAGAGGAATCTTGATGAGTGGATGGGAGATCGTAGATTTACTCCGGGTATCACTTCTGTGTCACTGTTAGACAGATGCACAGTATACTAACCTCGAAAAAGGGCATAGCAAAATTCATTTTAAAATGGGTGGTGAAAGGCAACCACACTCTGGCTAGGCTTGTAAATGCCCTAGGGCAGATAGCCTAGTATGAACCTATGAACCTATGAACCTTGGCTTCAGGGAATACCATCACTATAGTCATGGCAGAAGTGGTCACACTCTTTCTGTATATGCAGTTGACACCCTTGCTACAGCTTCCAAACATGTCACTTTTTCCATTGAAATTGTTTCTGTAGTAATTACAGTGACAAATAACAACTGCATAATGCTTATAAGATGTCTTGTTCTACCTTTCATAAGATCAGTCTTAAGCAAACTGATAAAGAGCTTAAGAGAACCATTAGGAAGGTTAAAGCTGAGTATAAGTGTAACTTAGCCACTAAAGCCAAAAATAACTACAAATATTTCTTTAACTATGTCAAAATATTAAAAACTAACACCCAACAATGCTCAGAGTTAGATCTTGTTAACAACTGGTACAAGGACAATAGCATCAAATTGAATATGAAAAAATGTAGCATAGTTCATTTTGGTAAACAAAACATTTTCACATCATATATGGATGACGTATCCCTCCAATCAGTAACTGTGTTACGGGATCTAGGCATTCTTGGTGATAATTCCTTAGCATTTGATCATCATGTCTCCAAAGTAGTTCAGAAAGACTTTTATCTGGCTTATCTAGTTTCTAAAGGCTTCTCCACTAGGTCTAAAGAAGTCTTAACTCCACTTTACTCATATCTTGTCAGGGTCATTTTTGAATACAATGCTCCTTTTGGCATGTATCTGTCTGAACATATCACTCAGTATAAGATACTTCAGAGTTTCATAATCAAAAAGTTGTGACCTCAAAAATCTTAGTTATTAGGACAGAATGACAGCCTTCTCTGTATATTCATTCTCTTGTAGACTCTCCTGTGGAGATGTGTGTCTTTCTTTTTGAGCCATGAAAGATTCAACCCTCTTTGACATCTTATTCCTTCACAAAAGAAATGGTACCTCAAATTTCTGGTAAAAGGAGCTAAATCATCATCACAAGATAAATAAGGCACATTGGCATAGTAAATTAATATCCCAACATACCCCTCACATCAGGAACAAACTTCAGCTACATGTCACCCAGAGTAGCACCTTTCCCATCTAAGGTAAACCTAGATAATTGGATGGCCAACCTTAAATTCTTCCATTGTCTATCTTGTCTAGCCCTCCTTGAGGCTAGTTAGAACTTTGGAATGAGGTTTTGTGACTAGGTTTGTGATGTACTTACCTATGAACCTATCTATTAACTTATGAACCGATGAGGAATGGAAGCATAATTATGTTTTTACACACTACCTAAACAAAATCAATCTGCCTTTGAGAAACTATCTTTGGATCTACATTATTGCTTTAATAGCAACTATGCAATGATATATTGGGATTTGAATGCTCCAAAAATTTATTAGGAAAACCTTACATCATAGAATGTACAACATAAAAATAGCTGTTTTATTTATTATTATAGTTTACATTTCTTAACTGGGTAGGTGCACTGGTTCTCAGACCCTTTTCAAGCATGACCTGGACTATGTAGGCTTTCAGTACAACAGTTATTAATTAGTAACAGATTCAACAAATTGGCTTGTATAAAACACAATTACAGAACAGTGTGCATACCAGAGAGTTTTACACAGCATAAGGGTTAATAACAGTAAAACATATGACACTGTATTAGAATGATGTATAACAATGCAATACCATGTATTTGTACCTATTCACACATACAAAAAAAGGTATGCATTTATGTGTATACAACATCCAAACAGAGCATACATGCTGACTTTACTAATTTATTATGTATCTTTTAGAAGCTACAAACAACAACTTGGACTCGTTGAAGCCTGATGGTGCACTTAGAGGCTGGAATGGTACCCTAAGATCAATGAGTCCTTAATGAGCTTGGGATAGGTACAGATGAGAACATTTTGATGAATGCATGGTGAAATATTCAAAAAACTAATTCAGAAATGCTTGTTAAGCCACCTGAGTCCTGTTATGAGAGACACATAACAGTTCTAATGACTGCATCTGATTTTAAAGCATCTGCTGGTAGTTTTCTCACCCAGGCTTTAGTAATAAATTACTGATTTTTTCTACTTCTGTCTCAAAGTTTGACAATGAACTTAAAAATAAGAAAACACATAATTTAATAAAGATATGGAAGATTATAAAAATGACAGGGTGTTTAGTGTGTAAAATCAGACCCACCCAGGATAACACTGCTTTTCATTTTACATGGGACACTATTCGCAATGCTTCCAGAAAACACTGTATTAAAGGAACATCAGGTTCCATGTTAAAAGCATCACAATCTTCTGATTCTGCAACTACTGGGGGTGGTTCCTTATCATTATTGTACACTGATGTAGAACTTTGGGTGATTCTGCTAATGAAACCAGGACCATCAAAAGACCAACCATCCCAAACAACCCTTTAGAGTAACAGTAGGAGAAAGAGACATAAACATCATAGATCTTACAGCAGTAGAACAAACTTTCAGTGTAATGACAATTGCATAACACTTATAGGTTCATAGGTTCATATTATCTGCCCACTATTTAATTAAGAGGCATTTATAAGGTTATGTGCCCGCCACCCTTTAGTTTGAATAAAAACTAACTATGCCTATCATTTGTGCCTCTGTCAAGCACAGTGACGCTTGAAGAGTAATCCTGGGGGTATCTGCAATCTCCCATCCATTGGTCAAGATTCCTCTTGAACAAGACCAGAGCTCTGCCTCTCACATACCCCGGATTTTGTTCCACAGCATAGGGAGTCTCTGGGTGATGAATCTGTCCCTCCAGCACATTCTATTATAACCCGTGTCAAGGTTTAAGTCTCCCGCCCTTGTGGTTCTGAGGATCTATTTTTTTGAGTGAGATTATATTATCAATGGGTTTGACATGGCCTTATATATCAGTGGGCACAGGTCCTCTCTGAGCAAGCGGCATGAGACTGAATAGAGCTGGAGTTCTTTTTCAGTCGGGCAGCATAATATATTATTTTGAGACCCTTTATCCTTTTTGGTGAGGAACTTTGGGGCCTTTCAAGCTGCAGCAGGTGTCTGGTCAGATACATTCAAGGGGCGGGGCATTGTACTCAATCATAGGTCTAATAAGTGATGAGTACAGGGTTGATCTAGATGTGAATCCCTTCATGATCAGGTGGGTGATATAGAAGGTTTTCCTAACTACTTTAGCAACATGAGTCTACTGTCAACCTGGGTCCCCAGATCTCTGATGACTTTTCTGTGCTCAGTGGATTGCCACCTATATGGTAGCTAGGGGTAGCCTTGTTTTTCCCAAAGGGTATGACTATGCATTTTCCATGGCTCTGGCACCAGTTATCCATTTCTGTGAGGCCCTTCTGGAGGATATCTGTGTCAGATGTGTTTTCTAATTATGCGCCCAGTTTGCAGTCATCTGCAAACTTTGTCAGCCATAACCCTCCTGTGTTTGCTTGTACTTGTGGGACACCACTTGTGACAGGCTTTGGGTCTGACATGGCTCCAGCAACTCTGACCCTGTGGGTTCTGTCACTTAGCCAGTTTGCAACCCATCTTGTGGTGTATGGGTTTACATTCAAGCTGATGAGTTTTTCGATGATACCTGAGTGGGGTATTGTGTGGCCTTTGCCAGGTCGAGGTAGGCTGTATGGACTGCCTTTCCTCATCAATGGCCTTGGTGACTGTCTCGAAAAAGTCAACCAAGTTTAAGAGGCAGGATCTGCCTTTGACAAAGCCAAACTGAGTTGGATCCAGAGTCTGCAAGTTCCTATGTCTTTATTTATGAGTTCCATTATGATCCTCTCCATGGCTTTGCAGATAAGGCTTGTCAAGCTAATGGGCGGTAATTTCCAGGGTCTGTGGAGGCACCGCCCTTATGAAGTGGGACCACAGTGCGCCACTCCTTGGAGTGCGTATCCTGAGGTGAGGCTAAGATTAAACAGCTGTCCTAACTGTGGGTTTAATTCCTCATTGAGTTCATGAAGCACACAGCCGGGGACACCATCCGGTCCCATGGATGCTGTGTTTTTGCCTTAGTGAGGGCAGTTCTCACCTGGGCGTTGGAGATGTTTGGGGGCTACAATCCTCTGGAATAGATATCTCTCCTTTTGTGCGGGGAGCGAAGGGAGAAGTTTGCACTGGACCTCTCAGCCAGTATGTTGGCAATGTGTGTAGGTTCAGTAATTTTCACATCATTTTGAACTAATTCTGAGCATATCTGGGAGTTTCTTCCTAGGTTTCTAACATAGCTAAAGAAGGCCTTATGATTCTCTTTAGAGTCCTTGGCGATTTTTCTCTCAAAATTTGCCTTGGATGATTTTATGAGAGCTCTTAGTTTTTTACTTATAATGATCAAAGGTGTCTTACCTTTCAAGGATTTTGCTCTATCTTGTAGTAGCTTCCTCCTTTTGTTGTAGAGCTTGTTTATGGCTGGGGTCCACCAGACTGGACGCTTGCCTTTGGTACAGAGAGTCTTAGTTTTGTTTGGGATTGCCTGATCCATGCAGTCCTGTAGGTGCTGGTAGAAGGCATTTGTAAGTGATTCAGCGGTTTGAGTAATGTTTACCACTGGCTCAGGGGCCTTAAAGGAGACCACACTAGGTTTTAGAAGTGTGAAATCGGCTTTTGAGAAGTTTTTCACTGTGGTCTTTTTGTTTCAGATGAGGACCTCCAGCGAGATTAGTTTATGATCTGATCTCACCAGTGAGGGGTATACTTCCGGTGTTGAACATTTTGATCCCATGTTCGTGATGATGAGATCAAGTATGTTTTCTCCTCTTGTGGGGATGGTGACTAGTTGTTTCATGGCATTTGAGTTTATGAACTCCAGGAATCTTTGGGTTAGAGTGTTCGGGCTTGAGTAGTGTTCCCAGTCTATATTAGGGTAGTTAAAGTCACCTAGTATGATGGTGTTTGGAGATACATTTATCCCTCCAATGTTTTCAGGAAGGCCATGTGAGGTTCCTGAGTTTGAGAGGGTGGCCTGTAACATGCTACAAATTGCAGAGCAGTCTTGCCTATGGTTAATTGCACCTGGATGGTCTCCGATGCATCATAACCTTGAGGTGTGGGTGTCCTTTATGAATATGGACACCTCCTTTCTTGGTGTTGTCCGGATTTTGGGGCCGGAACACATGATATGAGGTGAAACCTGTTAGTGCTGGGGTGCTCTCAGGAGCCTTGAACCAGGTTTCTGTCACAGCACAGACATCGATGTTCTCCATATTGAGAAGGGCCTCGTGCATCTTGAGATTGAGACTTCTGGCATTGAGCAGCATTACCCTTAGTTTTTTCCTTTTTGGTGTTCTAGGGTGGTAGGTTTAGAATTTGAGCCTTGCCTAAAAAGGCACTATGGGGTGGCAAGAGCCTTTGCCAATATCCGGAAGCCCAGGGTGACAGGTGCAAGTTGTCCAGCATGTCATCCCAGGCAGACAGACATTGGATCCCCTTTGAATGACACCAGAATTTAAGCCAATTATTAAAGCTGATCATCTTATCACTGTATTGTGGCATCATTCTAGGTGAAGGTAGGATACTGCTCAAGGTCAGGGTCATACCTGCCTGGGCTACATAATCAGAGAGCTCCTCGATGTCCCTTTTCATGCAGTCATTCTAGCGCCTGACAGGCAGCTTACTGTGACCTTCTCTTTACTCAGTCTGGTGTATGGAATCACCAATGACAAGTGTGTCTGGCATTTTGTTTGGCCTTAAGGGCTGTGACTGTTTGACACTCTGACTGTGTGGTCTATGTGTTGCATGTGTTGGGTCGTGAGGTGGTAGTTGTTTGGGTGTCTGCTTTGGTGGCCTCTGCTGTTTGATCAGAGCCTCAGTATGTCTTTGTGTGAGTATGTGTATGATTTGAAGTTGTGATGGTACCATGTGTGACTGGGTATGTATTGTGTGTGGTTACCTTCTCCTCCTGTCTGGTCTTGCCAGTCCTATGTTGAGAGAGCTCAGCCTCCAGTTTGGCCGTATAGTTGCATCTCATGTATTTGTGTTTTGTGGGAGAAGGAGAGGATTGTCTGTGTACATGAGGCAGTTGTAACATTGCCTCAATATTCCCAGGTTCACCAGTTGAGCTGGAGAGGACACTAGCAACTGATCCTCGACATACTAGAAGTAGTAGATAGAGACTTTCAAAGGACTCGGGAAGTGGGTTTTAGGCTGGTGGGGTACTATCTATAATAAGAGTGCTTTATCAAGGTGCAAGTACTGACAGATAGAGAATAGTCTACTTGGGAATCAAGTAGAGATGAACTTCTCAGTTATAGGATATGCTGGTTAGATCAGCAGTACAGCTCGAGGAAGGTAGTTTTAAGGGAAAATTGGAAGAGTGGAATTTAGATGGCCCAAATAGTTTAACCTTGTTTAACCACCGCTGCTCTTGTGTGCAACAGTGCAGGGGCTGAAGGGAGCTAGGAATTGGCCCAAAGCGACCAATGGACTACTAGTTTCTGGCTGAAACTTCACCAAATCAGACAAACAGTGCTTCCCACTCCCACTGGTAAGCAAAGAAACTTCCCTCCTTCCTAATAAGGCAATGGATCAGTAACAGGAACTAAAAACAAAGCCCAGGGATCAGCAACTCTGAAACTGGACTACTCTAGTTCAGTAAGGCGGAAAACAAGAGATTTTTTGTTTTATTACAGAGACAAGGAAAAAACAGACAGTAATTGCTGTAAATACTTTAGTGTGTAGCCTACAGAAACAATTTGCAACAATTAGTAACTTAAAGTGCAATAAACAGTGTAAAATGCAGAAATCACTTAAAGTAGCAATAAAACAGGCGAAATGCAGTTGCTAGCTTAAATAACAGTGGGAAAGCCACAAAAATACTTATATCTGGTAGAAAGTCACTCTTTTAGCTCTCTGCTGCTTGGATCACTCTGCAGGCCACCACGAGGATCTGTGCTGAGTTGGTACAAGCTGGAAAACGCGTGTTTAGCGTGTTTTATAGCAGGGGCTGAAAGGATGGCCCAAAACAACCAATGGACTACTAGTTTCTGGCTGAAACTTCACCAAATCGGACAGAAAGGCTGCTCAGTGCTTCCCACTCCCACTGGTAAGCAAAGAAACTTCCCTCCTCCTAATAAGGCAATGAATCAGTAACAGGAACTAAAAACAAAGCCCAGGGATCAGCAACTCTGAAACTGGACTACTCTAGTTCAGTAAGGCAGGAAAACAAGAGATTTTTTTTTTTTGTTTTATTACAGAGACAAGGAAAACAGACAGTAAATGCTATAAATGCTGTAAAACTTTAGTGTGTAGCCTACAGAAACAATTTGCAACAATTAGTAACTTAAAGTGCAATAAACAGTGTAAAATGCAGAAATCACTTAAAGTAGCAGTAAAACAGGCGAAATGCAGTCGCTAGCTTAAATAACAGTGGGAAAGCCACAAAAAATACTTATATCTGGTAGAAAGTCACTCTTTTAGCTCTCTGCTGCTTGGATCACTCTGCAGGCCACCACGAGGATCTGTGCTGAGTTGGTACAAGCTGGAAAACGTGTTTAGCGTGTTTTATAGCAGGGGTGAAAGCGACCAATGGACTACTAGTTTCTGGCTGAAACTTCACCAAATCGGACAGAAAGGCTGCTCAGTGCTTCCCACTCCCACTGGTAAGCAAAGAAACTTCCCTCCTCCCTAATAAGGCAATGGATCAGTAACAGGAACTAAAAACAAAGCCCAGGGATCAGCAACTCTGAAACTGGACTACTCTAGTTCAGTAAGGCGGGAAAACAAGAGATTTTTTGTTTTATTACAGAGACAAGGAAAAAACAGACAGTAAATGCTATAAATGACTTTAGTGTGTAGCCTACAGAAACAATTTGCAACAATTAGTAACTTAAAGTGCAATAAAAAGTGTAAAATGCAGAAATCACTTAAAGTAGCAGTAAAAAATGCAGTCGCTAGCTTAATAACAGTGGGAAAGCCACAAAAATACTTATATCTGGTAGAAAGTCACTCTTTTAGCTCTCTGCTGCTTGGATCACTCTGCAGGCCACCACGAGGATCTGTGCTGAGTTGGTACAAGCTGGAAAAACGCGTGTTTAGGGTTTAGGGTTTATTAGAGACTTGTATTAAAAAGACTCATGAACTGGTGGTGAAGTTATCAGATACAATTTTAACAGACTCTGATTGTGCTTTGTTATATAAAGTACTTTCATTTGTCCCTACATATGTAATATATTATTGTCAAACCAAGAAATGGATGATCTAAGAGAAGAGTTGCTTGATTTAATAGAGAAGGCCTGGCATATTAAGATCAATGAAAGAAATAGATTACAGAAAGTCAATAAGACCCAGAATGTTAGAAGTTTGATAAAACAAATGAACACAGTAAAAATGAACAGAGTAATGAAGACTATTAACAGAAATTCACGAGATTTAATAGAAGTAAATTGGATACATTAATGTGCATCTAAATTAATAACAGGTAAAGTCTTACCACACAAACACAGGGCAATAAGTGGAAGGAAGAGGAGACATCAAATGCCATCGTGGAAATATTGAATAGAGAAAACAATAATTTATTATTATTTATTTATTTATTATTTTACATTTGTTGACCGGGAAATAAAGTAATTAAGACAACAAATGTCACTGTTAGAAGCATACAGAAGAGGGAACAGATTAACACTTAGAAAGACAGACATGATAAAAGCAATTCACAGTATAAGAACTTACCAGGATCTATTGTACATTATTGCAAATAGTAAAGAGATCAGCACAGGCAGAAAAACTTAGAAGATATGCAGATAAATATAAAGGAAAAGTACAAAATAAGCAATTCACTGATGACTCATAAAACTTCTATAGAGAATTGGTAAACAAGGCAAAATGAATAGAAATACCACCAAAAAAGAAGAAATAGGCACATTTTGGAGAAATATCTATGAAGACATTGTGGAACATGATAAAGATGCTGAATGAACAGAAGAAGTAAAAGAAACAGTAAGGAGATCAAATGTATAGGATATGAAATGGAATGAAGTAATGACCACAGAAATTGAAACAAAAATAAAAAAGCTCCTAAATGGAAAACCCCCAGCCCCAGATGCAATACCTAACTTCTGGCTAAAAGTATTAACATCTTTACATGAAGATTTAGTCCTGAGTAAGAACTATTCATATGGGCATCCCAAACAGACACCAACCTGGTTAACAACAGAAAAAATGATACTCCTTGTTAAGAGTGAACCTACAAGCTATTCTAAAAACTGTAGATGAATAACTTGCCTTCCAACAATGTATAAACTATATACAGGAACTGATGCTGACAGAGTTTATAGTCATTTAGAAGAAAAGTCTATCATGGCAATAGAACAATAGGATTACAAAAGAAGATCACATGGAGCAAAAGCCCATTTGTTGTTAAATAAAGGCATAATGGAGAATTGTAAAAGGGTAAGAATCTAAGTATGGTGTGGATAGATTACAAAAAAGCATTTGACAGTATCCCACATTCATGGATAAAGGACTGCTTATAGATGTTTCAGATACACTCTGCATTGATTAATTCAATTACAGTAACCATGAAACAGTGGCAAACCACTTTGCAGCTAAGCCATGGTAAAGGACAAATTATTATCCCAGGATAAAAATTCAAAGTAGGATATTTCAGAGTGACTCTTTGTTACAGCTGCACTTTTGTCTTGCTATTAACCCATTAAGATGCTTAACAGTTTATGTCATGGTTACAATTTGGCTCCCAGAAAACAACAAAGTATAAATACTTCTCATCTTCTTTTGTGGATGATTTAAAACTGTATAGTTCATTAGATGAGGAACTGAAAGTGCAACTGCAAGTGGTCAAAACTTTCTCAGATGATATAGGAATGGCATTTAGTCTTGATAAGTATGAAAAAAACAACATTTAAAGCAGGAAAACTGCAGCACCAATAAAATATCATTCTGGGAATGGAATGTGATATAAAGGGACTTGAGCAGAGGGATTCTATAAATATTTGGGAATTGATGAAGGACAATAAAACATTAGCAAATGCAAACAAAACTTACATTTTAGAAGACTAAAATAATAATGAAAACAGCACTGACATCTAGGAACAAAGTACAAGCTATAAACCAATTTATTCTTCCTGTTCAAACTTACACTTTTGGGGTGATTGACTGGTCCCAAAATGTACTGGATCAGTTGAACAGGAAAACAAGAAAAATGCATCACACTTATCAAATGATTTGTAAAAATCAGTGTATATCAAGATTATATATTTCCCGTTCTGAAGGAGGTATCGACCTCCTTGAAATTGATTACATGTATAAATCTGCAATCATAGGACTGCATACATATCTGCTAACCTCTCAAGATCCAAACATGGTGAAACATTTAAAACATGAAAATAAAAGACTAAGATAACTTCCCTGCTAAGTTTAACAGAAACATGTTGGTATCAAGCAGAAATGGAAATCAAACTGGAAAGAGAAAAAACTGGCAGCAACTGAATGTGACAAAAACAAAGGAATGAATGCAAGGTGAAGGATCAGATGAGAAGGCAAGAAATGTGGAAAAGGTATAAATATAGTTGCAAGTACAGAAAACTCGTGGAACAACCTCATGCCTATCAGGATCTGCAGGAATGGTTAAAGAGAGGTTAATTTAAACCACAAGACAAAAGGTTAATATTGGTGGCCCAGGATAGTGGACTATGCACACATTGGTTTACAAAGTCCATTGAACATATGGAAGAAACAGACAAACTCAGGTTTTGTAAAACAGAATTGTAAATAGTTGCACATCTTTTTCTGGGTGTGATATACTAATGGCAGAGGATCTGTATTCTGAAAGGCATAATTTGTTGCATTGGGGATCACGCAAACATTGCAATATTAATGTAAATGAGAAGCATCAGGAACACAAACCAGAAAACATTATAGAGAATGATGAAGTTTATATCATGTGGGATCACCCTTTATGAACAACTCAAAAATAAATGCAAGAAAACCAGCTTTAGCAATGCATGAAGAAAAGACAAAAGTAGCATTGATTACACCCAGTGATTACACTGTTTTATGTACACAGAGACACAAAGTGATATGATACCAGGATTTGCAGGCAGACATGAGAGCATTGTGGAAAAGGATACCCAGTTCCAATAGCATTAGGAACTATGGGCCTCATAAAAAATAATTCACAGTGTTATTTAGATATACTACTGATACATGGAACCCAGTATGAATTGTAGGAGCTAGTTCTGGGCACATTGTGGGTGCTACAAAGACCATCAGACTTGATTGGTGTAGTTTTTCAATTTACATGTAGAAACAGAACATCTGTTCTGTATTTTAGTATGCTTGTATTGCAAACTTTGCTGCAAATGATTATGTGGAATACTTAAACATAGTGATTGGGGTTCAGGAAATATATCACCACCAGCACTACCCGGACAATGCCACACTGCCTAAATGCATGACAGGAATATAATGCTTTTCAGAGTCAAGATTAAGCCAAATGGAGCAAAACTGCATTAATGGCTCATTATTCTGTTTCTGAATGGAACACTACACAGTTACTGGTAACTGCACTAGTGTTCCCCACTTATACAATGTAGTTGCACAGGCACTTACACACACACACACACACACACACACACACACACACACACACACACACACACACACACACACACACACACACACATGCACTGCGTGCATGCTCCCCCAAAGATGCATAGAAAGATTGTGTCACAGTATTTATCTCCCACTGTGCCATAGGACTGATTAGATGTATGCTGTCAAAAGATGGTGTATACTTTTTCACTTTGCTTCCAAAACATTGTGGTAGAGCTATTCTTTGCATTCCTCTGCGCTATTTCAGTACTGGTGAAGAGCTCCTGGGATGCACACTTGAGTAATTAGCATTATTCATGCCCCCAGACTGTTGCATTAGCATACATCCTTTGCAAGGGAGACTGGTGTGGCACTAATGATTGGACCTGACAGGACTGTGCAGTGAGTTATGCATTTCTGAATCCCAGTCAAGGATTCTATAGATTACTGAAACTGTATGCTTCTTCCTTGTATTCTTCTACTTTTAGGGCTCTATTTTTATTATTTGTGCATGTAACTACTATGTCTCCCTTGCAAGAGAGTTCTGTTCAAACTGACTTAATCCAGACCAGTTAATGAACTGAATAAATAGACACAAATAAACAGTTTGTTTAAATAAATCCACCTAGATAACTGGACTTGTACCAATAGCACTTGTTCAACACACATAAACAAGCATCACATTGTTAAATGACACTCAAAATGGCTGTTAATATATTTACATAGTTATTCATTTGCTAACGAGAGGTGGCCGTGGTGGTGCAGCGGTTAGCGTTGATATCTCACAACAAGAGGTTCTCCAGTTCGATTCTCTGCTGGGGTGCCTTCTGTGCGGAGTCTGCATGTCCTCCCTGTGGTCGCATGGGTTTCCTCCGGGTGCTCCAGTTTCCTCCCACATCCCAAAGACATGCAGTAGGTGGATTGGACACTCTAAATTGGCCCTAGGTGTGAGTGTGTGTATGTGTGTGTGCCTCCTGTGGAAGGTTGGGTGCCGGGCTGGCAAGTCGACACCATAAATCTCCACTGCCAATCATGAGCGACAGACTATCGGCTGTGGCGACCCCTAACAGGAAAAACAAGAAGAATATTCATTTGCTAACGAGATAAGTGTGCTAGTCCAATCAATAATTTTCTGCATTGATCTCAGCTGTAGACAGTAACACAATGCTTAGTATACAGTTATCACCTTTATACATAATGAAAAGAAACAAGCAGTAAAGTAAGCAATGTTTAGGATTCATAATAAAACAGGTGAGACTCACACACTCTGGGCTTAAAAATATGGTAACAAAAGCATTTAAACTTAACAGTAATGCATCTCACACAACTCAATAATCATAATATTTCCATAGGGTTGTGATCTCCCTGCAATGTGGGATCTCTGCACCTACAACCTCCAAACTCTAAATGCATTATCTTTCTCTTTACAACAAGATGCCTGCCATTTGGCAATAGTATTAAAGAACATCTGTGGCAAAGCAACAGACAGTGCATTAATGCAGTCACAATACAAATCATTGCTTAATACTACATTATTCAAGTTAAAACAATGTTACATAAGAACAAGGTAGAATTCCCACAATCTGTCCCACCAGTGGACACTGATAAAGCGTATGATAAAACTGTGTATCTAGCCTGAAGTATAAATATGTTTTATCATCATATGTATGTCATCAAGCATTTATAACCACTGTACCTCTGACAAAAAGCATCTGTCATTACTTATTCCACACCATTACTGAAGGATATTCTATCCCATTCATTCCAAGGGTTGGAAAACACAGACACACACACACACACACACACACACACACACACACACACACACACACACACACACACACACACACACACACACACACACACACACACACACAACTTAAAATATAGCTCACCGAGCTAAAACTTGGCAAGAAAACAACTTGCTGAGTAGGTGAACACAAGTACGTAGGAAATACATCTGCAGAAAAAATTGAAATGTAAGCATGCACCCCCAATGTGAGGGGTAAGATCCCCACAACCTCTGAACTTATGTACACCAGCTCTGTGACTGCAGAAAATGATGGAGGGAGAAGAAATCTCCCAGATGAATGGAATGACTGCAGACATACACTTAGTGCCCGGTGAGGTGGGTCTTTATCCAGTCTACACTCAGTAAGCAGTAGAAAAGTCTGATTCACACACACACACAGGTGTGCGTATGCAAACACACAAATCCAACTAAAGACTACTCACCTAAACAAATACTAAAATAAAGGAAATAAACAAATAATACAAATGAAATAGAAGTCATAACTAGTTTAGTAGAGAATGACATTACCAGCAAAACAGACTTGAGTCTAAAAATCTGCACTGAATAAGAGCAAACTGAAAACATAAAACCTAATATGTTTAATTATAACCCCATTACACTATTAAAATGACTCCCCAAAATTACATGGCAGTATTTAAAAAAGTAAATGTTATCACAGAGCTAGGTTAGAAAACCAATCACAACATAGCCCACTCATTAAAACCTGTGCACCCTACATAAAGCTTTAGTCAATAGACAGTTTCTACAATTAAGTGGTAATTTTCAGCCCTGCACTCTTAATCACCCTTCAGTTTGTCACTTGTGTGGCATTTGCTTAGCAGATCATGGATAAAGTTTTAGGTAGGAAGACTGAGCGAGGTTAGAAATACGATGATGATAATCATAATAATAGATAAATGTATGGAATCTAAGAATGAGACATGAATGCCGGCATGGACCAGAAAAGAAGAGTGAGAAAGATATTACTGAGAATCTTCGGGTGTGGGCCAGTTATTACTGAGAATCTTGGGGTGTGGGCCAGTTATTACTGAGAATCTTGGGGTGTGGGTCAGTTATTACTGAGAATCTTGGGGTGTGGGCCAGTTATTACTGAGAATCTTGGGGTGTGGGCCAGTTATTACTGAGAATCTTGGGGTGTGGGCCAGTTATTACTGAGAATCTTGGGGTGTGGACCAGTTATTACTGAGAATCTTTGGGTGTGGACCAGTTATTACTTAGAATCTTGGGGTGTGGGCCAGTTGTTTGTTTCAAGAAGCTTTTGGGTGCCAGAGGGATAGCTTTGTGTAAAATATGGAAGGTACAGCTGATAGTGGAATGGCTAGTCAGGAAGGACAGTATAGACAGGAAACAGAAAGGACAGGAAACAACAGGATACTACCAGACAGAATATGATGGGAAAAGATGGGGAAGTGGGGGAGGGGAATACAGAAGACAGCAGGGCATTTGCAGATATCATAAAAGACTACATGAAGTAGCGTGGAAGACATCAAGATAAAAGGAGAAAAAGGGAAACCCAGTCAAAAAAGGAAGGGCAAAGGTGTAGTTAGCTATTCTGGCACCAGGTGCTATTCTTTGATCTAGCATCCTGCAACTCTAAGTTGAAGAGCAAGAAAAATATAGGTCCCTGGAACCACTGGGATTGAGGAAAAGAAAAATGCTTCTTTCTTTTAAGCTGTCACAACTATTTGCTACAGTTGCTACCGTTTTATGCCACACTTGGAGCGCTAAGCCCTTCTGTTTTGACTGCAAATGTAATACTGGTATTCATTTCTAAATGCCAGTTACACTGCACTGAAGACTTGTTGCCATCTGCTGATCATGGCCCCTTTGTGCCTCCTTTGCCCCACCCTTGTAAAGCTACTCCTCCCTCATCTGGAAGTCAAACCAAACACTTTTTATTAGGAGATGTCCATTACCAAATATGATCTGTTCCACCAACATACGCTGCAAGTGTTATGCACAGGCCTTTCTCAGCATTGTCAACTTCAGATCACTAGACCAAAGAATTACTCTCTCTGCTACAGGCTCAATCCTCCTAGGCCTTTCTTGACTAACTCCCCATAAGTACTTGCTTAGTTGTTTAGATCAGACCATTTAGCTATCCTCTTGATTCTGATCACTTTCTTTAGTCCCAGTAATCCATCTGCATTCAAGGACTTCAGCAAAACCAGCCTATTAGAGTTTATCAGCCTTTTCAAAAAAACATAAATGGCCAGTCACCCTGAATCCCTGAAAAATGACATCCCAGCTCTAACCAAGGAAATTTATGAACTGTGAAATCACTGTTTAGAGAAAATTGTTCAGTTTTATCACAAGTGAAACAATAAGTCCATCTAACATCCAATCTGGTGGGATAATAGAATCAACAAATTATTTAATAAGAAAAATAGGTTCTTACACTTATATAAATCTTGTGCAATCTTAGCTCATAGAGCAAAACGTAAATTAGTAAGGCACCCAATACTACTGTAAAAAACACCAAGACTAACTATGAGCACAAGATAACCACCAACAATAAAGACAACCAGAAGCCTTTATATCTTTTGTTTCACCATGCCAGCTCAGATCAAGCCCCCTGTCATTAATATTTTTCTCCACCTACCACAGGTGACTCTCAGCTAACCCCAGCTCTCTAATTCACAGGTCTGCTGGACCTGCCATAGCTTTACCCAGACTCAATCCGACCCACATCCAGGGCCTTTGAGGAGATTGAGGATGCTGATGTGGTGTGGATGTGGAGGGGCTTTACTTTAACTCAGCCCCTCCAAGATAGCCGTGTGAGCTCTGCTATAGCTGTCTTTGGGTGGTACATGCATGCTTCCTTAAATGTGCAACACTCTAACCCATCAGCGTATTACTTACATTTCAGAGATCTCCTGACTCTTCATGCTATGAATAAAGTGGCCCCCTGACTCCCTCCCCCCAGATGGGCAAATCAGCATCTGCCACTTAACCCCATCATCTCTGCCTGATCCCTCTAGTGCCCATGCCTCTAGCTGAACACTGGTCATCCCCACAAAAGCCCCTGTCCTCATGTTTGACCAAGTCTGATGTGTCCTCTTCAGAACAAAAATAAAATCTCTATTGAGCCAGTCAACATACTGATAAACCTAAAATATCATTTAACCAAATTCCTCCTAAACATCTTAAGTAACAGTCTCTCCACAGAAGTTATACTTGAAAAATGGAGAACTACCATAGTCACCCCCTTCATAAGATTGGACCCTCCACTTTTCCAAACAGCTATAGGTCCATCATTCTCACTATCTTTATCTGTAAAGCTATGGAGCCAACTATTATAGAACTAATCAATATGGACATATAAAATTTGAAGACTATAGACCTTTCATTGCTTTGCTTTGTAAAGTGTAGATCATGCCTCCTAAATATTTTTAGTATCTTTGAAAAAGTTGCTAAAGCCCAAGATGAAGCTTTTCCAATCTATACTGCTTATCTTGACTTAGCCAAAGCATTTGACACCATTCCCCAGTCTAGCATCATAAATAAGCTAACCCAACTAAACACCAACCCTTTTTGAGGATTTTAGTATGCCGGATTGCTAACCAGCTATTAAACAGAAGTTGCTTGATCAGAACAAACTGTTACTCTCTCAAAAAACTAAAATATACCTAACAATGTTCCTCATGGTTCTGTCATAGGCCTTCTCCTCTTTGGAAACTATTTTGTGAAGTACAGAAATATTTTAGTAAACTTCGGCTAACTGAATTCATAAATTGTTACAAGCTGGGGACATCTTAAACACCTCCTCAGATTCACTTGTACTGCTACAAGGTCTTGATCACAGTAATAGCCGGTGCTCTAATCAGAGTTTCATCCTAAATGCAAAGAAATGTAGTATAGTCTTCTTCGGTAAAACTAATACTCTTCACAGTATCATACAGATGGAACTCACCTTAAGACTGACTTATCATTTGGGATTTAGGAACTTGCATAAACAATGAGCTATCCATAAATTTGCATATCTCCAATATTGTCCAGACATACTTATCCCTCTCTCATCTCCTCTGTTGTGCGGTTTTGTCTAGATTCCAGTCTTTCCTAGCTCTCCTTTACTTTACTCTTATTTGACCCATCGTAGAATACAATACTCAGTTTGGCTAGTCAAACTTTAAAGAACTATGCCATCTAGAAATAGCCCAGAATTTTGTAAACAATAGATTTGAATGTGTAAAGAACCCTTCCTTTCAGGTAGGCTAAAATCCTGTCCCTATTTTTTGAGGCCTATAGAGCCATGCACAGTGACCTCTGCTTTGTGTTCTGAGCTATGCTAAAGCCTTCTCTCAATGACTTCCTTCTCCTTAAAAAGAAAAAAAATCCTCACTTAATATCAGTTCCAGAGAACCAGCTATCTTTACACATAAGCATTTGATACTCTTTATCCTGATTCATAGATAAATTCATCACTCTGTCCCTTTCTCTCCTTTGGTACAAGATTCCTTTATATATTAGACAGTATAAAACATTGGCAATGTTCAAGCTTCAGTTAGATGAATGGATGGAATTGTGTAAACGCATTCTAGAAGTTTCTGGCTGCAAACATTTAACTATACTATACGCAAGTAATAATGGCCGATATGGTGGGCATTATTGGGGAAATAATGGAGCACCTGAGAAGTGTTATGAGACTCAAGTTTGCAGGCATAGGGGCCCTCCACCTCTGGAAGGTCCATTATTTATACTAATAACACCCACCCTGGACAGCTCTATTGTGTTAGAAAATGGGCGATCTGTTAAATTGGTTTGTGTTTGTTGTACTATTAGTATATACATTTTTTTATTTTTATGTAAAATAGTCCCCCCACCTAATGTTTCATATTTATTGTAGGATGCATAATTATTATTGGAGGACATATTTTACATAAAAAATATATAAAAATTCATTGTCTAAGTATTTGTCTATACACGTGCACACACACACACACACATACACACACACACACACACACACACACACACACACACACACACACACACACAAACACACACAAACACATGCGCGCGCACACTCAGACACATGCACACACACATGCATGGACACACGCACGCATCCACACGCGCACACACGTGCACACACACACACACACACACACACACACACACACACACACACACACACACACACACACACACACACATATAACTCACTCATTTGTGGCAATTACGGACACTTTCTTACTGTCTACACCTTTGATTTCTCATTATGATCAAATGAATGAAAAAATGCATACTGTGCAAAGCAATGCATCTCCTTTCCTCCTCCACCCCACATACAGCTCAGTTGTCCCTGATTTTGAAGAATCCTTCCAATGTTGCCTCATATTTGTGCTGTCACTTAAAGACAAGTTTGATTTTCATATTTCTTATTGATTTGGAAAAGCATGTTGATGTTAATGCAAAAACCTATTGCTGTATTAATTTTAAGTGAATTACAATAATATTTAAGCTTTTCCTGATTTTGGGTCTATGTTACCCTATTATTGTTGGTTTTGTCAAAAATTCTTAAGCGGACAAGTTAAGACATATGGGCACACACACGTGCTCGCACGCTCACACACGCATTCACACAAGCTCACACACACACACACACACACACACACACACACACACACACACACACACACACACACACACACACACACACACGCTCGCACGCTCACACACACACATGCACACAAGCTCACACACACACAAAAACACTTATTCTTCTGATACAGTTAACAATATAAGTTTTATTTTTTCCTCAAGTTCCTTAAATGTGGCTTTTTAAGTGAGCAGATAGGGAGGGGAAAGCAAACCAGGAATTGAACTTCTTGTAACTGCTATTGCAGTTACTTTAGTTATTTTTCCTTTTTTTAACTGGCACTTGCTAAACAATTATGTTTTCAGAGCAAAAATAATATGGTAGTTGTACTCAGTCCATGCTTCACAGTGGGTTAATATGATGCCATGAAGCTGTGGATTTGATAGCAGGCTCTCCTTGCACATAATACCTTGGTGGAGAACAGGGTATTGTGGATGAATTCTGCTCATTTTCTAAAATTATCATACCTCAATCCTATTTATTCTTACTCTGCTTCTCTTTTCGTCACTTTTTTAAACATATCCTTATTTTACTTCCCTCTAACATATGCCAAGCTAATAATATCGTGTTTATATCTTTCATATTAACTCTACCTCCAGCCATCATCTTCTGAACTATTAACACAGCTTCAAGAGAGCTTCTCAAGACATTATAGGCCAAGCCTACAATGACTGACATATCACTGGCTTAGTATAAATGTGTGAACCTGTGAAGCTATCAACCCCTGAATGGCTACTGCATATCACAAGTATGGATGACACACTAGATAAGCTTTTCAGTTATCACACACTTTTTATTCGGCACTAATCAGCATGTTTATTTTCATTTCAGCTTATTTAGTAGTACATATTACACTAGGCTCAGAACAGCACTGTAATTTTTAGGCCTTCTTACTGAATGATAACTGTTATGAAAGACCTGTCTAAGGAATGGTTATGTATTGATTTGTTTCCTGATCCAACTGCACATAGGCCGTATAGCAGTGCCATTGCAGCAGCTGTGTTTCACTTACAGTTTGTTCTTTTGCAGAAATCTGATGTTGCTGGTAATGGAACAGCATGTTGGATGCAGTTCTAACTGTAGGTAAAGTTCTCAGCATTGCCAGTGTCATTATGATTGTCATAAGTTAATTTACATTGTTAATAAATTACATCTGTGTACTGAGAAAGTAATGGTCCTTCTCGCTGTTCAAAAGACTAAATATGGCTTTGTGACTTTCACATACATCACACTGTTCCAATAATTAGTTTTGAATATGGCTTTTTTGGATTGAATCTGTTTCTGAGAAGTCTGTCACTTGCTTCTTGTAGTATCTTTCATACTTGGATATCAGAAAGATGAGAGAATATTTGGTTTGCACATGTAGTAGGGTATGCTCGTAAATCTGGCAGAAAGAATACGACCTACAAACATTAAAATCTGCCGTGGTGAGCTCTGCAATGCAGAAAGACGAAAATAGGAAAGGTTAAGCCAGGTTTCTGCCATATACAGTACAGCTTCCTTCACTCTTCTTACATTAAACAATTTAGTGTACAGAATGTTGGTGGAACAATTAGTAGCATGACTAATTTTACCACTGCATTGTGTATATTGTTGCAAGCTATGCTGTCAACTGCACAAAACAGTACTAACTTGTACTTTCCTAAGTAACACTTAGCAGAATTTAAGGGTGTATTTACTGGCTTAATCATTGGCCAGCCATCGTGATTTCTGGGAAAAGACACACCCAAATGTAGGTCCTCAATGGTAATCCTTTGTTTCTTTTACTCACAGTTCCTGTTAAAAATGTAGAGTCACTTCCTGCAACTGTGAAACAGCAGGAAATTGTAGTAGAATATCAGATGAGATATACAATGCCAAAAAAGGGGTAACAAATGTCACCTGCAATTGAATATCTTCTTTACAGTATGTCTACTTTGTACATTACTTTTGATCATATCATCTCTAAGTAGTGCTGGAAATAACACCCTTACATGTTGAAGCACAGCAGAACAAGCAGTGACAAAGAACAGTTACTGACATATTAAAGGGAGCCCCAATTACTGATGTAGTGAGAAAAAAGTTTTGTTACTGTACTGTTGTGTGTATACAACATGCCTGCACCTGGTCAAAGAAGAAACAAACCAGTTTTTTTTTGAGTAAAAAGGTAACAACCCAGAAGTCCTCCATTGCTGTCATACCTGGTATTCAGCAGTGATGTGGGGTTTGTCACTGCTGTCTTCAGTCCATTGTATGTCATTCTACCTACAAGCACAAACTGTGTTCCTGTCCTATACATTACACATAACTGTAGCATGCATATTACTGTTTTGCATAAATGATATAGGCAAACATGTATCCATGACTTTATTAAAATGATATAACTGTCCAGAGTGGAGCAGCCATTGGTCTTAAACTGCTCAGCTATCATGGCACAAAGGTCCAAGACTTACATCTGAGTTCCTATGAGCACCTGGAAGAGGAAATGATTTTTAGTTTAAACTTACACTACTAAAGGGTAACTTGTTAATTATACATGCAGCCATACAGGAACTGCAGAAATATTGGCTTAAAGTCTTTATATGATTAACACTGGCTTATTAAATATGTACTTGGAATTGTTATCTTCAGTAACTTAAAAGAAATAGATGCAAGGGAAAGGATCAGATGAATTGACGTGAGTGCTCACCTGGGTCAAGCCACACAACCATCAAAATCTCTAGGGTCACAGTGTCTGTACAGTTTAATCATGTGTTCATGAATACTGCAGACATGTGCTGAATGGTTTCTCATTTGGATTTCTTTAGCAACCCTCAAGACTCCAGAAATATGAACATTTGTTCAAAATGTGAGGACATTAGTTTGGTTTGTCAAAACCTCAGGATGCACTCATTAGAAGTTAGAGAACAAACCACCAGAACTTCATTAGAGTGAATGAGTTAAATGTTTTACAACAAGTTTCACAGCTCACTGATGTTTTTGCTTTTAAATTGTATTTCAAATTTTGAAGTGCTGGGACTTGTAGTATTGAATGTTGCACTTCCAAAATGGAGTCAAAAATAACACCAGACAAATATTTATCAAGCTGCACTTAGTTCAAATGATCTGAGTAAATAAATACTAAATTCATGGTCAATGCCTTTTTTTTTTGCTGTAATACTACTTTTACCTCTCACTTGATGTATATATCTCCATTCTGGTTTTGATATGCTAGTGTATATCCAGACTATGTTCTTCATAATGACACTAAAATGTCAGCATTTCCTTTACTTAAGTACTCTTTTCCTGGGATGTTTATCGGCATGTGGCTAATTCATGTGTGAATAATGCAGTAGTCTTTGAGCAATACCTTGTCTACATACCCTCTCGTAAGGTATTAGAACATCTTCCTTACAAAAAAGGTCTTAAACATGGAATGGATTACCTTTGTTAATGAATTTTACTGCTTCAAAGAAAGACTTCTCTGAAAGACTTATTCTGTCCTTTTCAGTCACACATTTCGTTTTCCTTTTCACATCCACCACCTTGTAATAAATGTTATGTCAGACTTGACAGACCATCTTTCCCAAACTGCTTTCTGTTTCTACTACACCTCTGTCACAAGGCTCAGTGCAATGGGGGATGTGAAGATTATGGAAACTTCACAAGTATCCAGGCCAAAGGTCTCTTATTCAGTATAAACACCATCTGATGGCTTCCCTAATAACTGACCATAAGTATGTTGTGACTAACTTATCAATAAAGTGTAAGTAAATAAATACACTGCCTTAGTATTGATTCCTTTCATAATTTATACTGCACTCTTCTCAACTCTGTGTGATCTTCTGTCTCTGTCGTAGCTTGTAAACATGTAAGCACGAATCCTTTCCTAGCTTCTTTTTATCTGTCACAACTACCTTTCCTTCTTCTTTTCCCATCACTACCTGCCACGCCTCATTTTTTACCTCAGCTCCTGGAATTATAGTAGTACTGAAGTACTAGCCAAGTCAGCTCCCTATTACTTGTCCAAAAGCATTGAAATTATGACTTTTCTCAAACGTTTTCTACATATATTTATAAAAAAAAATTCAGTGTTATAAAATAATAAAATTAATTATCTTCTTAATATATTGGTCAGAAAAATGTTTTGTAAGACACTCCTTAACAATTTTTATTCACTTTTTTACTTACTCCATTTGGCATTTTAGTATATTGTGTGGATGCGTACTGTGTGCACATGACCTTGTCATTTACAGACCAATGCATCATGGTAACGTTCATCATTCTGTCATGTGTTCTAAGACTAGAGAGTTGAGCATGGCTTTCATTAAAATAAAAGCTATTTGGAACTGCTTCAAAACAAAGCAAACTTGCCAAACACGGGGCTGTTCCCTCTCCCTCTACTGATTTCGCTGACATTGTGCTTGACTGCAAATGCTGGAGCGTGGCCAGGATCCTAATCATACCTTCTCAACAATGTTGCAAAAGTGAAAAACTATATAGTGTTTTTTGCATCTACAAAACAATGTATCTCTTTTCTCACACCTGAAGTTTGATGGACTAATTTTGAAAGTGTTCACATCCCTCGTGTTCAGATCCCTATCTATGAATACTCTCTTCCTTGTCTCAGTAATTATGATGCTAATTCAGCCAAGCTACTGAGTAGTTAAAAGAAAGTTACATGATTTGTGGTAAAACCCCCTAGGCAAAAATGCTGTTGTCACTGCTGTCAAAAAGCTGTGAGGTTTCCAATGAAAATACACTCAACTTTTCTGTGTTTGCAAACTTATGATTCTTTGTTATGGTCTGTGTCCGAGGGACATTATACACCCATGTTTAAATGCTGAAAAGCTTTTCCCCTCTTCAGCAGCATTGCAGCCCCCTTTTCTCATTCCCAAGTACTTATTATATGCTGGAAGTAAAGCATTCTCTCGACAAATACCCAAGATCTGGAATTCAAGCCCCATTAATGTCTGAAACTGTAGTCTGGTGTTACATCCTCAACAGGATGTGCAGCTAAAGTGAAAAAAAAGCTACATGGCATACTTGAAGTCTGATAAATAACAACATCCCTTCTTATATCTAAAAATTATTAATGTGTTTCTAAAGGTATTCCAGCCTCTAATCTTGAATTCTCTCTCTCCCATGTCTCATTAATTCTGACATTAACTTTGCAAAACTTCAAACTACCTTATAAACAAAGTTTGAGGAACCTTGAGGCAAGAACAACATTGTCACTCCCTTCAGAAAGCTGAAAATATTCCAAATGCAATGCATTTAAATCTTGCATATTTACAGACTTCTGTCTCGTGGTCACCGCCCATGCCTTAGGGCTTTTCTAAACCGATGTTTAACTGCAACATTTCTTCGGTTCCTGTTGGCAACATACAACCATTCTCATTCCCAGGTACTTCCATTACCACAGTAGCAACCATGTTTTTTTTTTTTTTTTACATTTTTCTCATAGTTACCATCTACTTGTTAGCCCCCCAAAGCATTCTCTTATTTGATCATATACGTTGGAGTTGGTTAGATACTGTGCTTATTACTGTATTTAGCTTTTATTATAATATGTGTATCTCTAATACATTACTGGAAAGTTTTTTTTTTCTTCCTGCATGTTTATATTTCTCTGTAGCTGGCCATTACAAATTATTTAGAATACCAAAATTATATTTTGAATGATCTGCAAGAAACTATCTGCACAGTGTCTTGTACAACATCTCCCATTCAAGCTCATTGTATATTGACGGCATGTACGTTTAAGGTACTTCACTGTTTTTCTTATACATGCTATTTATGTTTTTTGTGTTCATGCTCTTTAACTATATATAACAAGGCTATGTTTGAAAAAGGTCTCCTGTAGTCTAATCTATTTGCTTGCTCAAGTAAACAAACAAGCAAATATACAAACAAACAAATACAATTATGTAAAATACTATTTCTGCTTAGGGGAAAGCTCTCTAATTTCCATGCAGGTGGCTATATTTCTGCATACATACCCTCCATAATAACTAACGCTGAAGTCAGTGCATGATCAAATAAAGGAAAACTCAAAACATGCTGCAGCTTTACATTTTTCAGCAAGTCTGCTGTTTGTACACAATTCTTCTTTTGCACACAAGACAGATCGCATGACATCTCATCAAGCAATTATGCTACTCCTAACCCCCTGTGATATTCTTTCCTTGTCCCCCATTCATATGCCAACTTCTCCCCTCTATCATTAATGAGTGATTTCTGCTTACCAGCTGACCCTGTCTGAATCTCTCTCCCCTTTCATCTTAGTTGAGAGTAACATCTGTAAGACTGTAGCTTTAGCAAGATACTTTTTAACAAGGTTTGACTGTTGCAGACGAAAAGGAGAGGCCTTTGCTATGTTTTAATGTTTCTGTATACCTATCCTCCAAGAAGTTCACACTTTATCGATTAGATTCAGGCACTGAGGGTGATCAATAGATATCCAAGCTTCCCTGTTGCCTTTTCTATACCTAATGATTTGGGGTAAATACTGAAAATGATGTTTTCCAGCATTTGAGATATTATTACAGGAACAAAAAGGGAAGGTATTTAATAGGAATTATGAGTTGGCTCTCAGAAATACATTATGAACTCAGATATATATATATATATATATATATATATATATATATATATATATATATATATATATATACACAGACACATACTGAATTTTAAAAATGTAGTGCTACGGTTTAGATAATCAAAGAACATATTTAACTTCTGCTGTGTATCTGTCCACAAAATAAAAATGTCGTCCAAAAATAGAGTGTAAAATCTCCATGAAGTGCTAAAAGGGCTGTTAAAAACAAAATTTATTCCCAATAAGTCATGACTAAGCTTGCACAACTGGGGAGCAAGCCGCCCCCATCGCAACACCTGTCACTTGCTTCTAAAATTTGTTATTGAAACAAATATAATTGTTTTCCAATACAACCTCCATTAAACTAATCACTGCATTGATTTTGGACTGCACCCTGCTTCCTAAACTATGTAATTGTTCTTCCAACCATAACAATCCCACACTGTGAGGAATAACAGAATATAAGCTGTTAACATCTATAATAACGAAAATACATTCAGGTTGGAACTCTAACATGTGAATTCCTTCAAAAAAAATCCCAAGAGTCAATTAATTCAGTCCTGAAATTAAAGCTTTGTGAATTATAATTACAGGAGTAACTAGTGATTGATCCAGCAGTAAATATATAATTCCTGGATTCTATTTGGGAGTATATGATTTCAGATCAAGTGGCACAGTGAAACTACTGTCCAAAATAAATGCACTCTAAATTGCCATTACATTGAATTAAAAAAAATATTTTCTAGGCAAGGCGAGATTTTTGTTACTGCATTAGGATGAGGCATAAATTCTAAGTACTGATAAAACCAATATGCTGTCATATATGTTAGGACTGAAATGTAATGAAATCCCCAATAGTAAAAATTGTAATCTTGAGAGTGTTTTGTGATGGAGTAGTTTTGTAATCACAAATAATTTTATTATGAGTTGCCACTGAGTTGCTGACTCAGATACCGTAGTGTTTCAGTGAACTTTTGGTGTCATAATCCAACATTATACCTAACTTCCACGTGGGATGCATGTGATCTCTGACAAGGAGGCCCAGTGAAATTAATGGCCAGAATGTATATGCCATATGGTGTCATTATATCAGGCACAAAAAAATCATAATGATTTCACCTGACAAGACAACACACACACACACACACACGCACACACACATATATATATATATATATTTTTTTTTTTTTTTTTGAAGCCTTAACTCCATACACTGACAAAGCCAATGTGTAGCCATGTAAGCCTGGGTTGAGCTGCTGTGAAATCACTAAGGAAAGAATGGGAGTGTTTGTGAATTTTATAACTGACTGTCCTATTATAATTCCACTTTTATTATGTCTGCCTTAGGGTAACTGCTTGATGACCTCATACACCGATATAAAGTTTAGTCATTCAGATTATGTTTTGTTTCACTTTCTGGCAGTGAATTGTTGACATGAAGAGTCAACTGATATAGGGAGTATATAACCTCCAATCACAGAGTGTAATGAAAAAATTGTCAAGTATATATGCACATATGCACACTAAGTTGTCATCACATAAAAATATAGAGAGCAAAAAAATTCCAATCACAAAGATTTGAATACAAAAAATGAAAAAGATTTTAAGAAAAAGTATTTTTTGCAGGGGAATACAAGTCTTTCTGCAGCTTCCACACCCATTGCTAATTATATATACCAATTCTAAGACTGTATTACAGTGGAGAAAGGGAAAATTCAAAGATCCACACTGTACCGCAATCTCACACAGCAAAACAGCGTTTATATGTACATATAATATATACATATGTGTGTGTACATATATATATATCTACCTATATATATATATATATATATATATATATATATATATATATATATATATATATATAGCTGTCTATATATGTGTGTGTGTGTATGTATTTATATTACCAGTCAACAGCATTTCTATTAGTGCATAAAGGGTGAACCCTAAACTCTATTTACTGTCAAAGACAATGTGCTGTTGTGTAAATCAGTACTAAGATGCAGTGAAATCCTTGAAGGTGGGATGTTAGTCTTGAGTGCATTTTGTATCTGATAATAGTATTATAATTTCTTAAGATGTTTATGATAAATTGTCATAGAAAAAAACAACATATTGCCTCATATAGAGCAAACCAATGTAACGTTTAAGAGAAATTATTGTGTCACAGTCTGGCATTTCAGCAGATTTCTACTGGCAGATAAACGGGGATGGACATAATGCCTTTTACTCATAGGCATGAGATTTAGTGGTTCAGAGACCTTTACTGACACAATCTGACAATTTGCATTATACTAATTTGCAATGGGTCTTGCATTTAACTTTTGCTCCGTAAGCCAAATACAGTCTCACTCTAGAATAAATATTTACTAAGCTCTCATTGCACAGAAGTAAAATTCCTATATTTTTCAACAGAAAATGAAAATTATTATTCTAGTTCTAACATGCCATATTTCAAATATTATTGTTTGAAGAA
This sequence comes from Protopterus annectens, assembly GCF_019279795.1. NCBI lineage: Eukaryota > Metazoa > Chordata > Ceratodontiformes > Protopteridae > Protopterus > Protopterus annectens. The sequence goes on from NC_056731.1 coordinate 843,464,670, forward strand.
GGTAAAGTGTATGTCAGTTTCAGCATTGAGCTTTACTCTAATCCTTAAATGTAGAACAGCATCCATAGATACATTTTGTAGCTGAATATCTTGTTATGAAATCTTATTTTGTAGCTGAATATCTTATGAAATCTTCTTTTTTCCTTCTTCCAAGTTCTTTTGCCCAATGCTCTAAATACTAATCAGCTATTAAGTCTTTTCAACAACTATTCATATATATTTCACAATTACAAAAATGTTCATTATAAAATTCAATTTATTTATATATTCTCTACAGGACTTACTCTAATTCTAATACATAGATAAATATTTATTTGATTATATACATTTATGTATGTATGTATATATATATATATATATATATATATATATATATATATATATGTATATATATATATATATATATATGGGTCTACTTGAGATTACCAAAATCTTAGTAGACCGACACGTTAAACACCGAGCCGAAAAGCTCGACATGTCAGATTGATGCGTCAGAATGCTGATGTCCGAATGGTCTACAGTCCAACTTGAGCAGAACAGGAAATGTGCTCTTTCGGACATTGTAGTGCAATCTCTGAGTTGGTATATTTAAGTTATGGGGGTATAGGGGGTGCAGGGGGGTATCACCTCTGTAAGCATGTGAAATGTGAAGCTAAGTGTTTTAGATGTTTTATTTGTAGTGTATGGTTTGTTTTATTGGTAAGGGTTTAGTTTAGTGTAGATGATGGGCAGAGTGTGAGTGAGGGGAACTAGGTAGTTTTATGTCGATTGTTGTGTTTTTTCTTTTGTATGTTTGTGTGCATTGTGTGTATATTTTACAGAGGAGTGTCGGGTTTTGAAGTGTCAGTATTGTCTGTGTTGGGTATGTGTTGGTTTGGTGTTGTAACATGTCGGTGTTGTCGGCTTGGTGTTTTGCATGTCGGTTATGTGGGATGTCTGGTAAGTGAAGTAGACCCATATATATATATATATATATATATATATATATATATATATATATATATGAGAGAGAGAGAGAGGCTATATTTTTGTATCTATCAACAGAAGTACATATACTTATGTATAGATATTTCTTATATTATCACAATATCTCTTACTTGCTTTATTTAATGTTATTTAAACCTATCACTGTTTAATTAATCTATTTTAATTGCAATGTAGGGAGACTGCCCTTTAAATAGCTGTAATGGACTGTACTTTCACTCTCTCGGGGATGGTGGTTAAGTTTATCTTTTTATATCATTGTATATATCTCAATAATTATCTTATGTATGTTGTAATCAATACATCCAGTAGAATGTCTTCTCTTTGGTTTAACTTAACACCCTTTTATTCTTCTCTAGCTAGTAGACATGGGATTAAGCCAATGTGGTAGGGAAGAAGGATTTTATACTTTCCTTTCAATATAACTTCTCATTTAATAAGAATACTACCATAGTTTAATAATTTTAGATTGTTATAGATTCCTTTTCAATTCATGTTACTTTAATTTCCTAGTGACAATTAAAATATTTTATACAAATGTGACTTTAATATTTGTATATTTTCTGATCTTAAAAACTAAATTATTTGGAAAAACCTAATATTGATTCTATGACTCATATTGGCTTAAAATAGACTCCTAGGATATTAATGTTCTTCAGAATCTAAAAAAAGAAAACTTATATTACAACTATTTTTTAATCTGAAGACCAATGTGCCTTCTGTGAAGAGACCCATATGCCCAGTGCTCAGTGAAATAGCGTTAATAACAAATAAAAGCTATTCATTTTATTGCAGCATGTAACATTATTGTCAAAGCAAGAATAGTGATCTTAGTTAAATCCAATTTTACAAATAGAATTATCCAAACAAAAACTGACTCATAAGGTAGATGGTGCTATTTTATTTGTGGAAATAAATTATTACAGATACCTCCCACCTTCTTTAATCTTTATGACCCTGCTCAGCACATCAACATTCATCTTAAAATAATCAGTTTACTAGGTACAATTAACAATTATTATCTTAATCTGGGGCTGATTGGAATTCAGCAATTGATCCTAAAAAGGATAGAACTAGAAATCCTACATTAAATATTATAAAAACTGTCCAAACCATTTTAGATTTCAAAGAAAGATAGCTACTAGCTGACCCTATCATATTTGCTGATCCATTACTTAACAAATTTAAATTTTATTCTCATTGCTACAAATCCTGGTCTGACATAGACTTTTTTCTTATCTCTAATGCTGCTTTAGGATGTGTGATTCATTTAACTAGAGATGCTCAATGCCCATCAGAGCATTCACATACCCAATTACATATCAACTTAACTACCTTAATTTCTAATTAGAAACCGCATATCACTTGGATACTAAATCATAATGCATTAAAATCTGATTTTTGCAACGTTTGTCAAATCTCAAAAGTATGCACATAACTTAAATATAAAGCTAGATACTCAATGAGCAGTCCTCAAAATTCAGCTAAGAGGAAATTTCACTAGCAAATCAACTTATTACAAGAAATAATCCAAACAATTAACTCTTTACAAAATCAACTTCTGTCACAATTCTCCCCCAAAACAGAACAACAACTGAAAATCATCCATCAACAGCTAATAATATTGCATGAAACAATTATCATATTACATATTCATAATAACATAGGGAATATTGAGGAAATTTTGCACAACAGTAATAGATATACCTCAAATCAGTAAATATTGCAGATAGTCTACTAAATTATTTATGAAAAATTCTGCTTTATCCATACAACTAAAACAAAGGAAAAGGAAATATGTCAACATTTAGATTTGATTGTTTTTCCCAAACTCAAGGATAAATATAAAAAAATTATTAAATAGACATATCACACTGGAAGAGATTGAATATGTCATAAATAACATAAAATTAAATAACTCACTTGGGTCATATTGGTACAGTAATAAACTCTACAAATGTTTTATGCCAAAAAATATCCCAAATCCTTTATACAATTTTCAACATCATTATTAAAAATTATGTTAATGATTTATATCTTAACACGTCAAAAACCTTCTCATTTTGCAGCCAAAGAGCCATCAGATCCCATGAATTACATACCAATTATTATCTTAGACATGAAAATCTTGGTAACTCTTTTTGTGAATAGAATGAAACGCGTCATACCCCTCACTACTTCTAAATTCCAAAAAGAATTTATTAATTGCAAACAAACTCAGATCAAACTCTTACCTTACATACACTACTTAATTTACAAACTATTAAAAATCCTAATATTTTTTGCCCTTTTGGTTGATGCTTCTAGAGCATTTGACTGAGTTAACATTACATTTTTATTCTCAGTTTTGCAGAAATTTGATCTTCCAAAATCATTTCTAGATGCTATAAAAATCCTATATCATAATCCACTGACCCAACTAATAGTAAATAAAGAACTATCCAAACCTATCTTCATAATGAATGGCATTAGACAAGACTGTCCCTTTCCTCAGATATTGTTTAATTTACATAAAGAACCCTTATTTCTTAACTTAATACAAAAAACATACTACAATTATTCAAATTACTCTGGATATGATATTCCTTTCACAGCCTTTTGTAAATGACATAGATATACATCGAACATTTCAGAATTCTGATATGTTAAATATTATTTCAACTATCCAAGCCTTTTCAAAAGTTTCTAACTATAAATTGAATTATTCAAATCTTCAGTTTCTCCTGTAAGCTCTAACTAAACTTTGTAGATGTCAATAGCCTAACTGGCATTGAAGTAAAACTTTCATGTCCATATCTAGACATATCCCTTTTTTCCAAAAAAAAAAAAAAAAAACAATAATACATGAGAAAAAAATATTAAGAAGTGTTGGAACAGCATTTCAAATGACTTGTAAAGATGGCCATCTATGCAACTGTAATTTCTCTCTAAAATAGCAATCATTAAAATGAACATTCTCCCTACACTGTTATTACACTTCAGTTCAACACTTTTATATTTGACCAATACATTCTTTAAAGACTTGGAATCAGACTTGTCTAAATTTATTTGAGCTACCAAGTGAACAAGAATTAAATATTTAAGCTAAAAGCACTTAAATGACTTGAAGGTATGGACTCCGTGATTTCAAACTATATTATTTAATTTTACATGCTTCATTAATATAGAAAGTCATAAACTTTAGTTCAAAAATGAACCATGGCAACCTACCTGGATACAAATCTGGTATATAACTCTTAAAATAATATACTTAAATCCTATTGACATTCCATTCTTAGTTTTGTCACAATGTAATAAATTTAAAATCCATCACATCTTCCTCAATTCTACAAGATCTTTTCACAAACTAATAAAATGATTAAAACTAGAAGAATTTTACTATCTATTATAGCAACTGATTGTAATTCCACTTTAATTAACTGTCAAATGATAGATTTATCACACTGTCCTAAATTAAAACATCATTTAGTTTATGATTTTTTAAATTTCAACTTAAATTCAGCTGAACAATTTAGACTGACCTTGAATCTCCCAGAGGATGTTTGTCAATTCATAATAAAATTGTATACATTATCAATAATACATTTAGATATATAAATCAGCAATCCAATCAAATTACATTTCTAAAACTATTTATATCGACCTTTCTGCAAAGCAAAGCTCTCTACAAAGTTTACAAATTAGCTTTTAAATATTAATTTAAAGATAACTGTATTTTCAAAAATATTTGGAATAAATGTGATCCCAAAATGATAAATTATGTTAATATAAAAATATCCATTAATAATAGTATGGTATATATTCCCTTCAAATCAAGTCATGATATTAAATATTGCCTATTTAACTCTGATGAAAAAAAGCCAGCTTTAACCCTAAATATTCTAACAGGTATCAAGATGGTGGATTTGATAATGCTGACATTTTGCATATTTTCTGATATTGCAAATATACTGCACAATTATGGCAGACGCTGCTATTCAATATCCAAAAAAAAATCATAACTGAATTAAAATCTATTCCCTGGCAATTTGTCATTTTGCACATTCCCTCTGCAACAAATTATAAAAAAAATATATACATCTTAATTAGCCACTTTTTTTTACTCAAACTATATATTGGGAAAAAACGGTCTAAATTGTACTAACTTTACAAAATGAATATTCCAATATCTTAAGGCTATGAAACCTCTATCTAAGTGCTGGGTTTTTCTTTATGTACTTTATGTCTATTTTATACTTTCCTTTTTCTAGTTTTGTTATACAAAAGGAGTCACTTCTGGTATTACAACCCTTTTATCTTTATCTTCTCCTCTGTCTATGCTATGGTCACAGTTGATTCATATAAATATAGAAGTTTTATTCATGTTTCCTATATATATATATATATATATATATATATATATATATATGTGTGTGTGTGTGTGTGTATAGTGTATATAATTAGTGTGATAGGGATACATTTAAAAGAGTACAACAACAACAACAAAAAGTATCTGGGATACAAAAAGCATTCAGGATCTTAAAAAGCATTGCCAATGTAGGCAATCTAAACCAACTGCAGCAAAATTCTGATTATTAATATTCACGTAATTAAAATTATTATTCTTTTAAGATTATTTTGTATTTGCCTTTTAATAATAAATGGAGCTTGAATTTTTGTTATTAGGATTGGCAACATTAATTTTATTCCACTGACTAGGATTAAGATGAATATTTTGTGATTCACATTTAGTAATGAAGTTGGCCTATAAGATGAATATAAGCTAGGTCCTCATTTTTTTAAATAAAGGAAATGTTAAAGTATATTTCAAGGAAAGAAAAATAATATTTTCATTCTGAGTTAAACTATTTTAAATATATTAATACAGTTTTTGGAAATATTTGTAGATCTCAGCAATTATTGCAGTTTACCTTGAGTTTATCTTTCTTGATTTTAAATCTAGGTTAGTTATAGGTTTTGTAAGATTCTTATTATTTTCCTTTGAAATCTTAATTATGTTCTTTTTTTAAAGGTGGATAATTAAGTTTTCATCTAAATCTTCCTTGTTTACCTTTTAAATATTTTCATAATATATATTTGAAGGACAATAATATATATTCTATATGTGTAGCATTTTTTGCTTCCTGGAATTTTAATAGATTGTATTGACTTGATCTGGCTAGAAGTCTAGGCCTAGATGTGTATCTGTGGAAGCCATATACTTCCCTGACTGATATTCCATCATGGCCTTGTACTTTGTCATCCTATAAGCTGACCAGTTCTTTTTGATTTCCTCTCTCCTTTTGGCATAGCATCTGTCCAGCTGTTACTTCCTTCTAACACTGGCCTTTTCTCTTTTAATGATGTTTCTCTTCCTTCTCATTATTTTGTGAGTACTGAGATGAAGGAGCAGCCTGTTATGACTTTTGTCTTCCCCCCTTCATCTCTGAAATCTACCTGACAAAATATTTCCTTTCCCACTTTACCCCTAGATTTTTTATGTATCTTGTTTGGTTTTCCTCACCTAATAAGTAACTACATCCCTGATACTGATTTTAGCTTGCTACGTTTCCTCTCTGCCTACATCTTCCTGCCATTTAATACTTTCTTCTTATTCCTGAGCACCAAATCCCCTTTTCATGTTCAACTGAGGTTTATCTCCCTTCTTTTTGACAAACACCCATTCATACTTCTGATATTCTACTATGAATCTCGTTCACAGACATTTCATCCCACTTTTGCTCATTGTGTGAATGCTTTCCACACTACCACTTCCTGTCTGTGATCACTGTTGTGCAGTAACACACTGCTTGTTTAGTCCCTTGTCTCTACCGCTCTATGTAATGTTAACTACAGTGCAGCATGGTTAGTATTAACCACTGGAATATCAGCTCCCCATAACTAGCTTTGCCCAATCCAGTGAGAACTAAGTCTAGAATGTTTTGCCTTATTCCTTCTTGAATCAAAATGTTTATGATTTAGAGCTTCTGCCAGTATCTATTCCCTCTCTTCTCTGGATGTAAGACTTGGCCATTCTGAACATTTTCATTATCATCACCACCTTCTTTTTCTGCCTCCAGCTCCAGGACCTGCCCACCAATGGACTGCTCTCCACAGACAAGTCTGGAGAAGAGAAAGTGGTGTCCATTTATACAGTTTTCTCTACTCTCTGCCTACAGTTTACCTGCTGTTGCACTTAATTTCTTCACTGCTCCCATCCTCCACTGCTGTCCTGTTCATTTTCTTTCTCTGTCACTGCACAAAACCTTAGATTTCCCATAAAACCTGTCTCTTATGCCTCTCTTCCCAATCTGTTCATTTCTGGGGAAACAATAAGATAGAATATGACAAGGTGAACATTGGCAGCATCACTTTTCCATGTTGTCCAACTCTATGTGATGCTGGCAGTGTTCACCTTGCGATATTTTGGGACAGCATTAAATTTTACAGCTTTTTCTCTAAAGTTATTGGCATTGTATTTCATCACCTCACATTTTCTTTCTTTAAGATAAAAAGACTTGAAAAAATATGTAACAGATATAAATATTATTTCAGTTCATAACAGTTATACATCATCCTGTCTAGTTATGACATGGGTGAAGGCTTATTACCACTACAGTGAAAAGACTGTGTATCATTGAAAGGTAAACTACATGGAAAAGTTTACTTTTCTTTCAGATCTTCAGATGATGAATTTAGTCAGACTGCATAGGGTTTCTCTAAACTCTAGACCACCTCGGAATAAAATATACTTGTTTAGTATGATGCTTCATTAGTATACAGCTGAAGTGGAACTGGAGGCAGGAGTTACTAATGCCATAGTAAAATACAAAGATGTGAATTTGTAACATACGATCCTGTGATAAATGATTGTCATAAAGCTTCAATTAAAGGTTTATTAGCTGGAGCAGTGAGTTATTACTAAATGTCATGCATTCCCAAAAAAATACTTTTTTGTAGTTAGTGAAGGCCAAGACGGCTGCTTCAGATAAATCTGTGCATAATCTTGGGCATAAACAACCATTGTCCATGTAGGTTTCTAGGCTGGAGTATGCAGAACAGATACAATCAATGGTGCTTTTTCTAATGCCTCTTCTTCTTTTGCTGTCATATGTAATCTCCTTACATAATGATGAAATGCTGTACAAATTGTTCACGTCAAGAAAGTAAGCACTTCTTTCATGCTCCTTCATCCACAAAATAGCCCTTTGAAAGGTGTGGCTTCACTAATAACATTTCTGCTTTTGCTTGATTTGTATTCATATCACCAAGATGTCTGCAAGAATACTTTATATACTCATTTGTGTCTCTGAACTCTGTTTCCCTTTTTTTCTATAAGATATAGGAAATCAAAAATTTCTTATAATTGAAGTCAAAGATGCATCAGAATAGAAAGAACATTCATCTATCAATTATACGTCAGTGTAAATGAAAAAATGTAACTTGTCATGATCTTTTTAACCTGAAAATGCGATGTATATTTTACTTGTTGGTTACTTTTGTAAGGGAAATCAGACTGAGGAATTTCTAACCCCATAATGTTCCATGCCTGCTTTCTTTAACTGTTAATATATAGAATGCAACATTTAAAAATGAAAATAGATGTATACGGATATGTTAATTGTTATTTTGGTGATCACTTGACTGTCAATTCAAAAGAACCAGTTTTAGAGCAGAAATTATTAGAGAATTAACAGAGGAAACAAAGTGCAAAACAATGTCCAAGCAAATAAGGTTAATTTATCATGGCAGAATTAAAGCTTCAAATAATTGTTAATGACGAAGTACAATTAACAGAATAAACAATCTAGAAATGTAAAATTGCCACCAATGTGAGTATACATTAAATGCCTCATTATGCCATGTGTCAGTTATTTAAATTTACAATTTCATAAGTTCATAAGTAAGTACCAGGTAATCAGTCTTGAGATCATTCCACAGCTTTGTCAAAAACTCATATTCAAAAGTTCCCTCCAGCCACAAGGAGGGCAACACAAGACAGACCAGCGAAGAATATAATGCTTCCCATTCAATTATCATGGTCTACCTTGCAAGTGACAAGGATACTCCTCTGCTTCACATGTACTGGAAGTTTCTAACAGAGATGGAGGATACTTTGGGATATGACCCTGCCTTATTTATCTGTTGATGCAAATTGAGGAAACATTTGTTCTGGGAAGGAATAAGAAGTCAAAGATGGATATTTCATGCCTCAAAAGGCTAGACACAGATACTCGCAGAGGAATCTGTAAGATACTGGGTACAGAGAGAGGTCTGCCACTCTGTTCTGATAACTAAGCTATTTCAGGCCACTGATTTTTTTTAGTCAGCAATCTCTGAGATGTGTCAAACTGAGTGATGTATTTAGACAAATGTGTGACAAAAGGGCATTATATTTAATAATGGCTCTGATGAGATTTGAATAAAGGGAAATTAAGATATCTTAGGATCTAGAGGAGATATCTTTGAAAATGATAGTTCAGACAGAAGGCTTTCTGAACTACTGTGGGGGCAGGATGGTCAAAAAATAAGGAACTGTCAACAACAGTGCCTAGATCATTCGCAACAGTGCCTGATTGGAGGGGTGTGTCACCCATATGGTACGGGAAAACGTTTTGCTTACTAAAATGAATTATACTACATTTTTTCACATTTAATTTGAGCCCATCATTCTCGCACCAGCTGTTAATTTGGTCTGACCCATGTGGGAGAAATTGTAAGTCAGGGAAGAATGAATAACAAACAGATGAAAACGAAGATGTAGCCAGTCAGATGAAGGAAAACTGGATTCTTTATTACTCACACAAAAGATTTAGTGCTTTCATTTGGTGTATAACAAACAGACTTCATCAAAATCTAAACAACAATAAATGATATTTAGCTTAAGTAACCCTCCTTAAGGAATCACATGTTAACAAAAAATACTTTCCCCATCATTCTATACACATGGCAAGTTTTTAATTTCAGCCTACTGTGGAGATTGGAAAAATAAATTCATAAATAGAGAAATGTTTTGGCAGTTAAGGTATAATGCAACAGTTTTTCCTGGACTAAATGAAACAATCTCAATAGTTAGTGAATTAAAGAATAGATCACAGAAAGTATAAACAATTCTTTAAACTAATATGGGCTGTTATTTCATGTTTAAGTACATAAGCTTGTCGTCATGTTTTAAATGTTTTATGGAGATTATGGGTTAAGTCTTTATATGCACATTTTATATGCATTGCATTTTTAAATGCATATTTTTAATCATGTTACATTTGATTGGCTAATAGCAAAGGTGTGACTGTTTCATAATGGTTATAAATTGCTCAATTGTATTTTAGTGTATGGTTCTGATAATGTCATTTTCTTGATGAAAGCGCTAAACCATACTTTATGTGTTTTTTGTTTTTTAAAACTATCTTAATAAAAGTGGATTGAAGAATTGGACCTGGTCCCTTGGAGCACCTAGCTTTACTTTCTATTTTGTGGATTTTGCTGGGACTGCACACCTTTGTTTCTTTCTTACTTCAATTAATAATAGCAGAATCGCTCTCCAAAATAAACTTGCATTGTGGGCAGAAGCCACATTTAAACATTACCACTTTCATGCTAGTTTTATACACCTGTTCTCTCACAACATGATTTAAAAAATTCTTGAAAGACTTAGCTTTCCTGTAAACCACCACAGGAGCTTCCCCCAATACTTTACACATATTGTCAAAACACGAAAAACTATCCCATTTTTCCTTAACCTCAGTGATAAATACCTGGGAGTAATCTTTATGTGGCAGTTGCCCCAAACTGGCATTAACAGAACTAGTAACACTTCTTAATAGTGTTCTAAAATGGCCACTGTTTCTTTTTCTAGTAACTTCTTCAAGCACTTAACTAGTAATGTTGTAGGGATAACCCCTGGTCTTAAATATATTAGTTAACTTATGACCTTCCATCAGATATGTGTCATATTCAGATACCATTTCAGCACGTCTTAGATATTGGCCTTTTACCATTGCCTTCTACTGATGTTGAGGTTGGCAGCTAGAATAATGAAGCAAACTGATTGAATATGTGGGCTTCCTGTAAATGGTACCAATAAACCTTTCATGGGTGATATTTTTACTAAACAAAACATCCAAATAACTGATCTCTCTAGCATTATAAGTGTAAGTGAAATGTAAGAAAGGTGCCATCATGTTTAAATAAAACACAAATTCCTTTAGCTCCCTGTCAGTTCCTTTCCAAATCAAAAATATGTTGTCCAAAAAGCAGACATAAAAGGACTGGGGGGGGGGTAAATGTGTTAAGTAAATATTTCTTTTCCCCTTGTAGAAGTATAATATTAGAAAAGATGGGGGCACAAGATGCCCCCATAGCTACTCCCTTCTTCTGCAAAAAGTATTTCCCATCCAGATATACATAATTATGTTTAAATACTAATTCCATAAAAGTATCGAAGACATATATTTGCTTGTCATCACACTCTGTATATTCAACAATAAACTCATGGAACCATTCAAGCCCAACATTGTGGGGAATAACATTAAATAAATTCACCACATCTATAGTTACAAATATAACTTTCTAACTATATGTAACATCTCTAACGCTTTCCAAAAAATCCCAAGAGTCACGACACAAATCATGGCAAGACATAAGCCAGTTACTCACTTTTACATCAATATACTTAGCAAGAGGGTGTGTCTTGGATTTACATGTATCTGCAATGGATTTCATAGGGGGCCTTGATATAATCTTGTGCAACTTAGGTATGCTGAATATTTTAGGAACTGTTACATTCAAAACATGGAATGTTTCAGGACTAATGTATTCATTCATCACCATTGTACACAAGGTAGTATTAACACATTTAATTGATCAAAAATGATAAAACTTAGAGAATAAAATGTGATATTTTGGCATCAATTGACAGAATGTGGGAAAGTACATACTACAGATTATAATATGAATACATTTGAAATAAATAAACAAATGTGGCTTGATATACAAGTTTTCAGACAATCTATTAACCAAAGAATTGTACAATGCAATCAAGAATAAGAAATACAGTTCCTAAAGTTATAGAATCTTTAATTAGTCTAGGAAATCATAGTGATATTCTAAAAGGATGTTTATCTAACATATATAAATTTGTCAAAAGTACAAAAATATACTATAAAGAAAAATATTGGGGATTACTTCAAATTAATTAATAAATACTCTATAAGTAAGGAAGATAAAAAGTTAACGATATCTTCAAGACAAACTACTCTTTCATTACAGTGGAAATTTCTTACTCGAAATTTATTCATAGAAATTGTATTACGCCTCATAAAGATGAACTAATGTATAAAAAGAACTTGGATGTTGGAGATGTAAGTCAAACGTAAAAGTTGATTGGCAACACATGTTTTATAATTGTGCACTGCTCAAACCATTTTGGGAAAATATGATTTTTTACAAGCTATTTCTATTTATTTAATTTTTTTATTTATTTTGTTTTAAATTTATTTTAACTAAATCTTTGGTTTTATTTAATGTACCAAATCCGTACATATGTTGCCAGAATAAAATATACTCTCATTTTTGAGTTTATTGGCTATGGCAAGAAAGGTTACTACTATAAACTGGAAGAATGAGATTACTTTACCTTGAAAGAATTTGAGAACCTAGCAAATAATGTATGTCAACTTTAGCTACAATCAAGACAAGAACAGAAAGAGTCACTTCATATTACAATACTTGGTTGACATTTAAGGATCTATTTAGAAAAATAGATGATAATATTTAAATAAGTAATGTTGGAAGTTAAAGTTATCAATAATTTTCCTTCTTTAGCAGATGAACTTAAATAGTTCAGTTTGTTATTTGTTGATGTGAAATTTTATTATTATAGTTATTTAGTGTTTTAACATTTTTATTTCATTGTTATATGAGGTTTAAATCTTTAATAAAAAGAAATAGTGAAAAAGCATCAGTGAAGTAACTTAAGTAGGGGATCTGTTTTTCAATCTTTGGCCCATTAGCAGTTAAGTTCAGAAAAGAGTAAGCTCATGCAATGGAGTATTGTTATATTCCAAATCTGCAAGATATCATTTTTTATAGTATTTAAGACAATAGCTTGAAATGAGATTCTTAACTATTTTAATAGCTCTTTTCGTTTGTCTATTAGTCTATGGAAAACATAGTCTGGGTTTTGTATGCCTAAATTTCCATTCATGTAAGAATGTTCTGAATTCTTGTCTTGTGCATTTTGGATGATTTCCATATATAAGAATATCATGTATCATTTGTCTCAAGTGTATGGATGTTAATGCACTTGCATGCTTGCTCTTGTGCTGTCTAATAATTTAATTATTTCAGGAAACTTTGAACAATAATTCACAGACATGAGATGCATGTCTTCTCTGAACTGTCACAGATCAGTGCTCACCCTGCCCTAAAACTGGTTATACTATAATCTCTTCCTTGAATGTTTTATGTACCTTTTTACTGTTTCTCCACTGCTTGCTGAGCTCCAGCCATCCATTCATTCTCATTAAGTTAAAAGTTGATCATGGAAGTCGTCATTTATGCAGGCATCGGGGGGAAGCCCTTACCTGACCCCTTGGTGATTGACATGGGTGCTCATATCTCTGTGACTCATATTCCCCCGCACATGACTGCTATCACCTACATGGTACTGAAGGCTACCATTACTATAGGCATCAAAATAACTACCACACTGTCATGCCACCTCCAGAATAGGTGAGCTGGTATTTGTCACTCATTCTCACCATCTCCTGTCTGGCTCTTCCAGCAAATGAGCTGCTAATCAGATTCAGATTATCAAAGTAAAAGTCAATGCTTTCCCCTGCATGCCTCACAGATGATGGGTCTTCTTTAGGATTTTTGCAATGGTGTGTATTGTGCATAACAATGCTTTATACTATTTATTCTACTTGTGTTCACATTTTTGGACAAAATGTATGTCTTCATTTTTTTCTTTGCACTTTACTAGTCTTAAGATGTGAATCGTGTAACTTCATAAACCTCTTTTTTTTTCCAGTTTGATTAGAAATTATTTTGTCATGAACAGCAAACCCTAGACAGAGTTTTTCATCACTGATACAAAAAAAATGGCTGAATTTATTCCCTCACTGATGACAAGCCAGTGCATTTCTTTGTGCCGGTTCCAAGCCCTGGATAAATGGGGAGGGTTGCGTCAGGAAGGGCATCCGGCGTAAAACTTGGCCAAATTATTCATGCATACTCCAGAAAAGATTTACATACCGGATCAGTCAAGGCCTGGGTTAACAACGACCGCCATCAGTACTGTTAGACAACAGGGTGCTGGCGGAAATTGGGCTACTGTTGGTCGGAGGTGGAGAGGAGGTAGAAGGCATGGTCAAAGGCAGGAAGAGAGGAGAAAGGCTAGGACTGTGGTAGTGAGGGTTGAAACTTTGAATGTTGGTAGTATGACTGGTATAGGGAGAGAGCTAGCTGATATGATGGACAGAAGGAAGGTTGGTATATTGTGTGTGCAAGAGACCAGATGGAAGGGAAGTAAGGCTAGGTGTATCGGAGGTGGGTTCAAATTGTTTTATCATGGTGTGGATGGGAGGAGAAATGGCATAGGAGTTATCCTGAAGGAACAGTATGCTAAGAGTGTTTTGGAGGTAAAAAGAGTGTCGGATAGAGTGATGTTTATGAAGCTGGAAATTGATGGTGTAATGATGAATGTTGTTAGTGCATATGCTCCACAAGTTGGGTGTGCGATGGATGAGAAAGAAAAATTTTGGAATGAGTTGGATGAAGTTGTGATGACTGTACCCAAGGGTGAGAGAGTGGTGGTTGGAACAGATTTCAGTGGGCATGTTGGTGAAGGGAACAGAGGGGATGAGGACGTGATGGGTAGGTATGGTGTTAAACAAAGGAATGCAGAAGGTCAGATGGTAGTGGATTTTATGAAAAGGATGGACATGGCTGTGGTGAATACATATTCTAAAAAGAGGGAGGAGCATAGGGTGACATACAAGAGTGGAGGAAGATGCACACAGGTGGATTATATCTTATGTAGGAGGGCCAGTTTGAAGGAGATTGGAGACTGTAAAGTGCTGATCGAGGAAAGTGTAGTTAGACAGCATAGGATGGTGGTTTGTAAGATGATGTTGGTGATGAAGAAGAGGAGGAGTGTGAGGGCAGCACCAAGGATCAAATGGTGGAAATTGAAAAGGGTAATTGTGAGGTGGAGCTCAGGGAAGAGTTTGCCATTAGTAGCAGACAAAAAGCGCTTTAATAATTAAATTCTGTTTGGATTAATCCTTTGCTGCATTGCATTTTTCGTTTTATGCTGTCTGGTTTGACTCAAGTATTACACTTGTATCAATGGTTTGGGAAGTACTCTGAGGCTTGCTTAACTGGTTTTACACAGTCGGTGTTTAATATTTCTTTGGTATGGCATCAGGGAAGAGTTAAGACAGGCACTGGGTGGCAGTGAAGAGTTACCAAGTAGCTGGGTAACTACAGCAGAGCTAGTAAGGGAAACGGCTAGAAAGGTGCTTGGTGTGACATCTGGACAGATGAAGGATGACAAGAAGACATGATGGTGGAATGAGGAAGTACAGGAGAGTATACAGAGAAAGGGGTTGGAAAAGAAGTGGGATTGTCAGAGAGATGAAGAAAGTAGACAGGAGTATAAGGAGATGAGGTGCATGGCAAACAGAGAGGTGACAAAGGCTAAGGATAAGGCGTATGAAGAGTTGTATGAAAGGTTGGACACTAAGGAGGGAGAAAAGGACCTGTACTGATTGGCTAGACAGAGGGACTGAGCTAGGAAAGATGTGCAGCAGGTAAAGGTGATAAAGGATAATGAGGGAAACATACTCACAAGTGAGGAGAGTGTGTTGAGGAGATGGAAAGAGTACTTTGAGGGGTTGATGAATGAAGAGAATGAGAGGGAGAGAAGGTTGGATGATGTGAGGATAGTGAATCATGAAGTGCAATGAATTAGCAAGGAGGAAGTAAGGATAGCTATGAAGAGGATGAAGAATGGAAAGGCTGTTGGTCCAGATGACATACCTGTGGAAGCATGGAGGTGTTTAGGTGAAATGGCAGTGGAGTTTTTAACCAGATTGTTTAATGAAATTTTGGAAAGTGAGAGGATGCCTGAGGAATGGAGAAAAAGTGTTTTGGTACCGATTTTTAAGAATAAGGGTGATGTGCAGAGCTGTAGTAAATACAGAGGGATTAAATTGATCAGTCACAGCATGAAGTTATGGGAAAGAGTAGTAGAAGCTAGGTTAAGAAGGGACATGATGATTAGTTATCAGCAGTATGGTTTCATGCCAGGAAAGAGCACTACAGATGCAGTGTTTGCTCTGAGAGTGTTGATGGAGAAGTACAGAGAAGGTCAGAAGGAGTTGCATTGTGTTTTTGTAGACTTAGAGAAAGCATATGACAGGGTGCCTAGAGAGGAGTTGTGGTATTGTATGAGGAGGTCGGGAGTATCAGAGAAGTATGTAAGTGTGGTACAGGATATATATGAGGGTAGTGTGGCAGCGGTGAGGTCTGCGGTGGGAGTGACAGATGCGTTTAAGGTGGAGGTGGGATTACATCAAGGATCAGCTCTGAGCCCCTTCTTATTTGCAGTGGTGATGGACAGGTTGACAGACGAGATCAGACAGGAGTCCCCGTGGACTATGATGTTTGCAGATGCCATTGTGATCTGTAGTGAGAGTAGGGAACAGGTGGAGGAGACCCTGGAGAGATGGAGATATGCTCTAGAGAGAAGAGGAATGAAGGTCAGCAGGACTAAGACAGAATATGTGTGTGAATGAGAGGGAGGATAGAGGAATGGTGAGGATGCAAGGAGTAGAGGGGGTGAAGGTGGATGAGTTAAATACTTGGGATCAATATAGTTCAGAGTAATGGTGAGTGTGGAAGAGAGGTGAAGAAGAGAGTAGAGTCAGGATGGAGTGGGTGGAGAAGAGTGTCAGGAGTGATTTGTGACAGACAGGTACCAGTAAGAGTGAAAGGGAAGGTCTACAAGAGGGTAGAGAGACCAGCTATGTTATATGGGTTGGAGACAGTGGCATTCACAAAAAGGTAGAAGTTAGAGCTGGATGTGGCAGAGTTAAAGATGTTAAGATTTGCACTGGGTGTGACAAGGGTGGACAGGATTAGGAATAAGTATATTAGAGGGTCAGCCCAGGTTGGAAGGTTTGGAGACAAAGCCAGAGAGGCAAGATTACATTGGTTTGGATATGTGCTGAAGAGGGATGCTGAGTATATTGGGAAAAGGATGCTAAGGATGAAGCTACCAGGTAACCGGAAAAGAGGAAGGCCTAAGATAAGGTTTATGGATGTGGTGAGAGAGGACATGCAAGTAGTTGATGTAACAGAGCAAGATGCAGAGGACAGGAAGAAATGGAAACAGATGATCTGCTGTGGCGACCCCTAACAGGAACAGCCGAAAGATGATGATGATGATGATGATGACTGATGGTTTTTGTTCAGCTCTGTCCCTTCATTATAATGCATTTCACTAATTGCATTTATAAGTTAGTGTCTGTGGAACTATAAAATTATTTAATATTTTGTTCTGTCCTTGGCACTTCTGATGTTAGCTAAACAATCTCTAGTTCATCTAGCAGTTTTTTATACTTTTCTAGTAAATGGACTTTACTCAGTATATCTGCTATGGAGAGTTTCTTGTCTGGTCTGCATTTCACTTTCAAATTATACATCACTTGATTAATTAATACCATCTGCCATCATCTCAGAAGAACCTTGTATACAGATTTTCTAATGCTTTGCTTCCATGTGGCTTTCCTAACATTAGACATACTTATGAATTTTTTTACATCCACTTACTATTGCTAAATAGCTTTTTTCTGCCTAAGCATATCTGTTTTGTGCATCTGTAATTGCTCTTAACTCATATGCAACTGGTCTATTCTATTGTTATATCACAGCTCCTATACCATTCTGACTAACTGAGATTTCCCTGCAACACAGTCAGTTTAAAAACGTATTAAATTAGGACTTAAGGCATAGGCACACATACATTAATGAAAACAAACCATATTAACATGTCATATTCATTACATATATGTTTTCTTTCTTTTTAACAATTCTATTATTCACATTAACACTGCATAAATTGCTATTTTCCTGTCTTCCCATAAACCTTGCTCATCCTCCTGAACATTGTTCTACATGTATTGAACACACAAATTCAATTTATTTCTAGGTAGTTTCCTTCTTCCTTTCTCTGAAGATCCTACTTCTAGTTCGTTTATCTCCATAAAACATTCAGTACTTCAACTACATTTGCTTTAGATTTCCATTTACAACATAACTACTTAAATCACATCTCTTTATTTTAATGTTGAAACACCTGTTATTATTTTTATCATTTCAAAATTATTTCCACACTCACAGCTTCATTCCCAAGGTGCATCTTGCTTTAACAGATTTCTTAGATGCATAGTTATATATCTCAGACATATTACGTGCAAACTCTTCTGCATACTGCATCATGCCTAGAGACATTTGCCTGCTTGTTTTCTGTCCTTAGCATTTGCATGACTGATCAGAAATTTCTGGATCAGGATACAGAAACTCTGAGATTAGAATAAGACCCATGTAGTTTAGATTTGTCACTTTTATTTTACTTTTGAAATGATAATGTCTTATTTTATTCAGCAGCTGTAGAAGTCCATTGTCGTGTTTTTTGTGTCTGAACACACACACTAGAAGAACATCAATTATATTTACAATATCTTCTATGTCTTCAATTATTTTGACAACAGTGCATTTGAGCATCTTTCTTGCAGATGAAATACCAATGGGAAATGTATGGAGTCTGTAACTTTACAGTGGCATAAAACCCACAACTCATTGCATTTCTCTAGGATTACACTAGTGATGCCTCTTGGTGTCTAATTATGCCTGTTCATGTTTATAGCAATATCTGCAAAACCATTCTATGACCAGGTTGTCGAAAGATTTTCAAAATTTTGCATGGTCGGCAACAGAGCTACACTGATACTTGGCCTCTGTCTAGTGCAGCTAAAGATATAGTAAAATATAACTCATTTACTATTTCTTTATATTTTCATAATGTTTATAGTTCTCTGTGTCAACAGCGAAGTCATATAGAACTGTTTAACCTGATATGAAAGTTAGCATCTGGATGAATAAACTGCTGTTGACTGTATGCATGGTTACTGGAGTATTGTAAGTTGTTTACAAAACATTTCATTAATTTATTTACAATGCTTATTATGACTTACAAAATGCAGTTTAAGCTTTACAGACTAATGAACACTGTTATTGTAAAGATTGGAATATATTAAACATTTTACCATTTACACTTCCTTAATATCATTTATAGCTCTAGAAATATGAACATGCATAGTTTGATTTTGTCAAAAGGCTCGGGATGCAGCCATTGGAAGTTAGAGTTCAAATGTTCATTGCAGCACAGGAGGATGTGAGTTAAGTGTTCACAATTTGGATTGTGCTTCATCTACTTTTACCTGCCCAAATCTTGATTTGCATCTAATACTCAAAAGAATTTAGCATTTGGCATTCTAGAGAGCACATTTTCACCCATTAGCAATAGTTAATATTCTGTTTTAATCACTCAGTTCAGGTCTTGTGAACCAATGGGAATGTGAGTTTTGTTTTTCTTTCTAACAATGACCACATTTTTCACCCGTTCTGTTTACTCTGTGTCTTCATGAAATCCAAGGATTTCATTCTTTTAATTTCCTGTTCTACTTTATGTCTGATAAGTACAAGTACTTTTTTCTTGGAGCATGAATCACTGGAATGGCATTACGTTTTGCCTGTATGTGATATTTTCCTGGTACACTTAGTTGTTGTTGTTGTGTCTTTCGGCTTATCCCGGTTAGGGGTCGCCACAGCGGACCTCCAGTCCGCTAATGTTTGGTAGTGGATTTTTATGTGCCGTGTTACCAGCCCTGATGCACAACCTTCAACGAAGACACGCCCATTCATGCATGCCTCCACACAGAAGACTCTCTAGCTGAGAATCGAATGGGACAACGTCTTGCTGTGAGGCGACAACGCTACCACAGCACCACTATGTTTGTAAAATGATGGCATAGTCAGTCAGGAAATTATTGCAATGGTTCTTCTCAGTATCTGAAATGTCTTGGTAACTTTCCAAACCTTCCTATACAGATGCAGTCTTTTGGTAACGTTTTTACCATTCCCAGCTTCTCACAAGCCACTTGACACAAAATATTAAGAAATGTAAGAATGTCTAACCTAATCATACCACCCGCTGGCCAGAACAGGTTAAGAATGCAAATGCATCTTTCTCTTTAGTACTAAATAGGCCCAGTTCTTTGAATGTATTGTCTGCCAATATACTATACTCAGCACCATTATCTAGTTTAAATTCCACATTTTGCTAATTAATTTTCAATATTTCTTTCCAACAGTGTCTCTTGCATACCTGTCTCAATGTTTCAGACAATTTTCAAGGTGTGGGCCACTAATTGAATGTAAGTCACCTGGGTTGCAATAAGGGCTCCATCCTTCTGCATAACGGATCCAGGTTAAAAAATGGTGAATCCATTCCAGCTCCATATCTTGTCCATCCTTAGTTTTGGGAAGCTTTGAAGATCCTTTCTTTTGTGAAAAGACTAGACATAACTCCCTTACCCCCATATGTTTGACAGGATACATTGCAATTCCCTACTTCCTCTGTGAATATCAAACAGAAGTGATGATTTAGTAGCCCTACTTTTTCATCATCCTACTCTGCCCAGGCTTATATATTTTGTTAAACTTTACTGTCCTTTTTGTCTTTCTTTGTTTCATAATACATCTGTGAAAGTTTTTTTTCTCCCTTCTTCAGTGAAATGACTATAATTTTCTGATTGTTTTTGTTCTACTTAAATATCGGTTGTTATTTATCTTCTTTCTCATGTGCGTCTATGCACACCCTAAATGGTATTTGTTTTCCTTAATGTTGACACCATCCCATCTGAAAATTACAATGTTAACTCATTCATTTTGATTTGCTTATTTGTTTTATATATAGGCGTGTTCCTTCTGCATTGGTATTGTTATATACATCTGATGTTCCTTCACCTTAACTTCATGGTGCTTACTTAATATACTAAATACCATTTCATAAGTTCATAGATAAATACTAGGCTAGTTACCCTTGTGGGACATTTTACGCACAGCCAGTTAACATTTTGGTCCTCGAACTAAGCTATCCCATTTGGTGTTAGATTGGTCTTACCTATCCCATGGTTAGGAATTATATATTACTCCTAATAAGATTAACTGGTATCATACCACAGATATTTTCTGGACTCATGCATGGGATAACACATTTAGGAGCTGTCTCTGTCCATTACAAGTATAGGAAGCAGTCCTGGGGTAAAATTTTCTGTTTCCCATTCATAAGTTGCGCTTGTATAAGAACAGGGATGAATTTTGTTTTACATAGATGTGGAGTCTGTTCCAGAGAAGTGGTATCCTCTGTGAGATATATCTGCCCCTCCAAACCATTCTGTTGATGTCACAGAAGAGGTTTAGATCTGAAGACTGAGTATTTCTGATGTCAGTTGACTTGCTGATGTGAAGTAAATACATCAGTATTGGGTCGGACGCTGTCTTGTATGCCAGACACAGATCACCTCTTGGCAGGCTGATGAATACAGATTATAGTGACATGGCTTTCAGTTGGTCCATGTAAGATGTATTGTTTAGGCATTGTATGCTTTTAGTAAGGTAGCTCTGTTGACATTCCAGTTGCTGCATGCATCTGGACAGTTACATGCCAAAGGGGACATTATACTCAAGGATTAGCCTAATGAGAGTCTTGTAAAGGGGGACAATGACATCATTAGAATTAGACACAGTCCCTTTGTTTATAAATTGTGCAATACAGAACGACTTTCTTATGACAATGGACATATGTTGGTCAACAGTTAGGTCACTGTCCACATCAGTTTCTAAATTCTGAACAACTGGGTCAATTCTTGGGGGACATATTGTCAATGTGGTAGTTCTTCAGTGAAGATGACATTCATTTTTTGGCATTTAGTTTCAGTTCACGATTCTGGAACTAGTTATTTATTTAGGGCAAACCTTCCTGCTGGATGGCTAAATCATTGGGATTCATTGACTGCTCCTAGCTTGCAGTCATCTGCAAATGTTGTCATCTAGAGCCCTTTGGTATTGGCTTTTATCTCAGAAAAGTAGTTACTAAACAGGAGAGGTCCCCGGTGACTGGTCTCTTTGTGGAGGTAACTTCCCCTATTTTGATTTCCTGCATCCTATATGTGAGCCAGCTGGCATTTCAGTAGGTGCCATAGGGGTTTATTCCCAATTTATTTAACTTTTATACTAAGCCTGAGTGGGGAATCATGTCAAAAGCTATGTCCACGTCATGGTATGCACTGTGTACCATTGTACCAGTAGTCATTTCCCTGGTGACCTTCTCTTAATGAATCCAAACTGAGATGGATCCAGTGTTTGGAGGTTCCTTATTGATTAGTTCCTTGATAAGTTTTTCCATGGCTTTGCATATGAGGCTGGTCAGACTTACGGGTCTGTAATTGCCTGGATCTGTGGAAGGTCCTCCCTTATGCAGAGGAATGACTGTAGCTGTTCTTCATTTGCTTGGTACAAAACCTGTATGGAGGCTGAGATTGAACAGTGTTGATGGAGGGTACTATATTATACTCCATAATATTTAAGATGCATTCAGGGATATTGTCAGGACCAACTAATGTGGTATTTTTGCTTTTGATATTGCTTTTAGGACTTGGTTTGGTGTGGTAAATGGAGGTGAGCCAGTTTCAGGTATATCTTGAGGGACAGATTGATGGGAGAGAAGGATAAAAATTAGAGCTTCATTTATCATCCAGTAAGTTCACTGTATCTTCAGCCTCAATGTCGGTAACATCATTCATAATCAGCTCAGTGCACTGTTGTGCTGTTCTTCTGACATTATGAACTTAACTAAAAAGTGTCTTGTGATTGCTTTTGGCTTGAGTAGCTATTTTATCCTCAAACATGGCTTTGGTGGATTTTATTAAGCTCCTGAGTTATTTATTTCAGTGATGAGGGCTCTATCATTTTGGGAATTGTTATTTATTTTGGATTGGTAGTGACACAGCTCATTACTAGCACTTGTAAATAACTGGATGCATCAGTGAACCACGTAGCATGTGAAAGGTCCCCTGCACAAGGGAAGGTTCCAACTTATATAGATCGTATTTTTAAATATCTGACAGAATGACAGGTAGCACTACTGTTGATAGTTATCAAATCATACAGATAAGCATGAATGTAATATAACGAAGATCTTCAAGAAAGAGCACTACTGTTGCCTTCATTAAATGTAAACCTATCTCTGACTGCACTGAAAAAATGAGAGCACGTATGTCAAACGCTGTAATACAGGGTGATGTTGAGTTAATAAGTGGGTTTCAGGATCACTTTAAATTTGCTACAAGTTCCTGAACTCTGTTAACCTGGGAGATGACCCCTGACTATGTTAATTCCTCTAGGTTGTTATTCTCTCTATTATTTATTTTGGTGTACTTGAATCTGCTACACTTCAGATCAGATCCCATCTCCGCTCCCTTAATACTACTGAGGATCCTGCTGCTGTAAATTATGCAGGCCATTATGTCCTTCTGATGAGATTTCCTAAATTATGTGGCTTGGTTGCCCTTTTGATTGTCTTTATTTTGTATGAGAACTTAATTTTACATGAGAGATTCTTCTTACTTATGTAATTCTGCAGTAGGTCTGTAACTGCCTTTTGTTCAGTTTACTGGCCACAGTGCTATTAATTTAGCTGTAGTCCCTTGCACCTATTTGCTCTGATAAGGGACTTCTATAATCATTAAAACTGCTGTGGTCTCCCTGGTTTCACTTGACTATGTAATCATATCATGGCCATAACCCTTTTAATTTTGTGATTTTATGTTGTTGATAAAGCTGAGATTCTTCTTGTGCACTATTGACTCCTGTAATCCTGCCAAAGCTACACAATTCCATCACTTTTTGTGTGACCTATTGGACCTGTTAATCCTGCTTGGGCCTCAACTCTTATAACTTTGCTGAAGGTTCCACATTTTTAAAAACAGCCCGAGTAACGAAATTAATTTTGCTTCTTAATCATTTCATTATATCTTATATGCATGGATCCACTGAGATCCAAGTATGCAAATAAAATATGTGTTTAGACAATGTATAGTATATTATATGCCTATCATTTCTTGTTTATGCATGATAGAGATTCTTACCAAGCATGAGGCCATTTCTTCAAATAGTATTATTACCTGGCAACTCTTCATGATGCAGATGCTGAGTGAATTTAGCCTTCATCAAGAAGGACTTTTATCACAGAGGCCAGAAGGAAAAAATGTGGATTAAATCTGTGAACCTAACTGAACAAAATCTAGGGCTGCTGTAATCTACACTCTGCCATACATGTGGTGCCCACATAGTGTGGTCTGGATAATGTTAAAAGGCCTTACTATAAGCTGCTGCTCATCATAACAAAAATAATTAATTTGGTCATAACTTACTGGATTGGCTTAGGACTTTATTACCTAGAAAGACCATAATGAGTCAATTTATGCACAAGGCATTGGGTCAGTAATTTGTATCTAGCTGAAAAGGGACGTATTGTACAGCCTCATCACATGTTAGCATGAGTAATACTGCTCTAGCAGTGAAAGTCTGCGTCTTGACATCATATTTTATCCAAATACATTTAAACTAAATTTTAAAAATAAATTGATTAAATAATCCAGGTTAGTACTGTGGAAGAACAGAATTGTCATCTAAGCTGGTGTTGTTTCATCTAAGCTGTTTAGTTAGTGTTAAGCAATAAGCAAACTACATAGACAGGAGGATAAACGATTCTGCTAGAATTGTGATCACAAGAGATAAAGATGAATTCAAATTCAGTAGGTTTCCAAATGATCCTTTCTTAATTATCTCTAGTTATCTGATCTCACTTCTCTCCTGAGACTTGCAG
This sequence comes from Protopterus annectens, assembly GCF_019279795.1. Lineage (NCBI taxonomy): Eukaryota > Metazoa > Chordata > Ceratodontiformes > Protopteridae > Protopterus > Protopterus annectens. The sequence continues at coordinate 843,489,652 of NC_056731.1, forward strand.
AGCAAAGGGATGCATGTCAGACACCCAGATAATCACCTTTGTAGTTACATTAACACTATATATCACTAGCATAATCAATACCCTATAAATCACTGATCCTTAAGCAGGTGGCAGATATTTCTAGATATACAGTTTATTGTAGAACTACCATGCAATCTATAATTTGCTATAAGCACAATGATAATAAGCTGTAGAATTTCATATAAACTTTGCAATTTGGTAAACAGATTCCAAGATTAACTGATTCATTTGAATATTATTCAAGATGAAAAACAGAGACTGCTATCCAAAAGTGTGAATTAATAACAAAAACAAATGCAAGAAGAGAAATACTTCAGGCTGCCATGGCTAGGTAGTGTCAGAAGATATATATTTTATTCTCAAAATCGGTAAGCACTTTCACTCCTAAAAACTAATTAAACATAAAAAAACTATCTATGAATAAATACAAAGTAAAAAAATAAATACGAGTGTATGGAATATACAATGTAAAAACAAAAGACAATTATTCATAAAGCTTAAAAAATAAAATAAAAAAGGGGGTGATAAACAAGCCGAAGCACTCTAGAAAGGTAAGAATCCTAATGCAGCTAAAAAACATATCTTTAAATAATGAAATACCGAAAAATGGCTAAACAGCCTATCAAAAGAATTGAATTACTGTATGCCTGTAGGGCAACACAATAAAAAGGGCAACCTATCAAAAGAAGGAAGTTACGGAATCAAAACATAAATGTTGTAATATATCAAGGAATACAAAATGATCATCTTAGTGCTGTGTGAAGAATTTGCTCTTGCTTCTTTTGTTATTATATTCATATACCGATATTATTTCACCACTCGTTTATCAGTGCACTTTTTTGGATCTGTTTTTTTGATAGTTGGGTGTTGATGTCTATTGTAGAGGGCTGATCATTTTGTATTCTTTGATATGTTACCAATACAACCAACGGTGTAAAAAAGGCACAAAGAAATCAGGAAAAAACACTCCTCTTTTGCCTGGCCGAAATGGTGCGTGAGTAAAATACAAAATAGAACAGCAATCCAAACGACAGTTGCAATAAGTTTAATCAAAGAATAAGGTCAAGCGCTTTCTTCCAGGAAGCCTGGAATTCATCAGAACCAATTATTTTTACAAAAGCCCCATTTAAAAATAAAATGCAATCAACCAAATCACTTTGATCAATACATGTGCAGCCAATCAAATCACTTTGATCAATACTTGATTTTAGTGGGGGGTGACTGGGCGAATACATTAGAAATAGCTGAAATTAAATGGCAAATATGATTAAATGCCACCCACACACCTGGTATTAATGAATTTATATCTATCATGCCATTTATAAAGCATAGAGCTTTGACACCTTGAATTAATGGTGTTATTTAATATTTTAAATTATTTTTAAAATTCTTTATTTATATTTCTATTAATTAAAATGTTTAATTGTTGTTTTTTTTAATTCTATCACATGTATTGATCAAAGTGATTTGATTGGTTGCATTTTATTTTTAAATGGGGGCTTTTAAACTTGCTGAAACTGTCATTTGGATTGCTGTTCTATTTTGTATTTTTACTCACGCACCATTTCAGCCAGGTGAAAGAGGAGTGTTTTTTTCTTTGATATGTTATTACATTTTTTGTTTTGATTCCATAACTTCCTTCTTTTGATAGCGTGTCCTTTTCACTGTGTTGTCCTACAGGCATACTGTAATTCAGTTCTTTTGATAGGCTGTTTAGCCATTTTTTGGTATTTGATTTTTTTTAAACTTTATGAAAAACTGTCTTTTGTTTTTTCATTGTATATTCATACACCCATATTTATTTTTACTTAAGGTGGATCTCATGAGTCCCCATATCTGCTAGGCAGGTTTTGGACTATTTTTTTCTTATTTTCTATATACACGTGTATTTGCATTTATTCATAGATATTTTTTTTATGTTTGGTTAGTTTTAGGAGTATGTTGTTTGATATTTTTCGCCAATAGCTTTGATGAATTAAATTTTTTATCCAGTGGGAGACTCAGCATTGTTTCTTCCTATATATTTTTGTCATTGGTTCTTATTTTGTATTATAGTATGTCATTGGCTTTGTTACCTGATTGGCGAGTTTTAATATTTTATTTTCAAACAGATTTTCATGTGTTTTGACATGTGACTTTATTGTAAAATCTGGTAGGCTCTGTTATATTATATATACCTAGCATTTGTTTGTATGTTTTGGTCTGAAGAAGCAGTGTTGTTTTACCATGAAAGCGCTTACCGATTTTGAGAATAAAATATATATCTTCTTACACTACCTAGCCATGGTAGCCTGGAGTATTTCTCTTCTTGCATTTGAATATTATGTTTAAGATCACCAATGCCACTGGGCATTCCCATTTCCAAATATTAATGTTCAGAATGTCTAACAATTTTTATGATTATCTAATTTTAGTTTTTTTTTTTTTTTTAGCAATCCCTTTCTTTTAGCTGTACCAATGACCAGCCTAAACCGGAAACTATCTCATTCATTAACATAGAAGTGCTAACGATCTGTTACAGTTTAAGGACAAGGAAATCAAATATTTCCATGCTTGTGCTTTATGTAAATAACATATGTCATTACCTTCTCAGATAATCTGCGGTGGTGGTGCTGCAGTAGTGTTATCGCCTCACAGTAAGATGCTGTCTGGTTCAATTCTCAGCTAGAACGTCTTCTGCGTGGAGACATGCGTGAATGGGCGTACCTTAGTTGAAGGTTGTGCGTCAGGGCTGGTAACTCAGCACGTAAAAATCAACTACCAATCATTAGCGGACCGGAGTTCCACTGTGGTGACCCCTAAGTGGGAAAAGCCGAAAGACACAAGCAAATTACCTTCTCAGATACTTCCCTGACTGAACCATGTTCTACAGCACTCTCTGATACCATGAGCATTGTCACTTCTACAGCAGGACCTCTTGGTGTCATCTGGGCTCAACTATATATTAAGTCAAGTGAGCTGTTATAATTTTGGATGTCTGCAATCTTTATATTTTTTGACTATTTACTGTGTAAAATATATATATATATATATATATATATATATATATATATATATATATATATATATATATATATATATCTGCACCTTCCATAATATTTCCTCTGCTTCTCTGTGTGTCCACTAGCTTGGTTCTACCAATTTCTCCTACTATTTTTTTCATTCTCAATTTACTATGACCCTCTCTGAGTACACTGTCGCTAGAGTGACTGTCCTTTCACTTAGGAAACCTACTCCTTCAATCTGATAAATCAGGAAGTAAGGAAACAATAACTATTCAAAAGTATTATTTAACAGATTTGGGGGGGAATTCAATAAAGCCTACAAGGTGTGATTTTCCATGTAGGCATAGTGGCACGGAGCATATAAGCAGGTGAATTGCATGCAAATGAGGGTGCTGGAGTGATCCAGCAAGCAGATAGGCAGTCCTGCAGACCCTGTGTTGGTGTCCGAAGTGTACACAGAACATTTCCATGTACAAGACAGTAAAAATGGTACAGGGGCTAAGTCCATTTATAAGGTCAGAAATTGCATAGTAGGCACAGATATGAGTAAAATTATGTCCTGTGTGTCCATAAAATAATGCAAAATAATGTAATAAATTATTTTTTAATACCCTTATTACATTTGCGTGGCACGTAGCAGTGCACAAATGTACCATCATGCAAAAAATAAATAAATAAATAAATAAATAAATAAATAAAATGTTTAAAAACTAAAAATAAGAAATATGTGAGAATAATGCATTATACAGCCCTGCATGGAGTATGTACAATGGTATGTTTCAGTTGTGCTAAGGAGGCAGGCCCTGGAATAGTGAAGAATGCAGGTTGTTTGCATGGATCTGTATGCGAATGAGCTGGGGTTACTGAATAGCAAAAATGTGCCACTTTGTCTGTAGATAAAATCTGTGTAGCCTCAGAATCATGTTGGTGTCCACAGAAGAGCTAGCTGACATCAAAAGGAGGTGTGCCACGATCTGTTTAAGTAGATTGGAGCTCAGCAATGTCCTTTTGTGTGGCACGCCTTTGAGCAAAGCAGGGGGTGTGTCCAGTGCTGCTAAGCTTTGTTTGGCTATGAGGCACATGTGTTAGCTAGTATGAGCTATGGTGAGCATGCCCATGCATGGGGTTGTGTCCAAACTACTGAGCAATGTTTATACAGCGCCGTGGGTTTGTGTGCTGCACTACAGTGCTTATCAGGGAAGGCATTTTAAAAAAAAAAAGCAGTAACTGCCTGGGAAATCCAATCATGTATAAATTATTGACAACCCCTGTTCCACTTACACTTGGCCATTCAAACCACTCAGTTATGTATCTAGCAGGTGGAATGCATCATAGTTATCCAATCACATAGGCCGCATCTGCAGCAGAGCACTATAAAGTATGCATACATCCTACAATCTGATATTTCCCCCATACTTTGCACCAGTGGAGTATATACTTGAGAATTTTAACTGACAGAATGCTAGTGGCTGCTGCTGCTCTGCTACATCTGTATGTGCTAGAGGCTGATGTCAGTGCTGATGCTGGTGCTAACAATAAGCTTAGACTGAGAAGGAGAGTGTGTTCAGGCCCAGGCTAACCTTCCAGGAGCTACATGAGCTGGAGACAGCGTGGACAGGGACATACTACAAGAACTCACTGAGCTCTGCTGCCCTTAACTCAGAACCAGAGCCAACAGAGGGGAACCCATCCCAGTGGAATCAAAGGCTTGTGTAGCCCTTAGAATACTAGCTACAGATACTTTTCAAAGACCAACTAGCTGCCAAGCAAACACATGCCAATGAGCACATTTATTTACCCCGCACCTCTGAGGAAAAGGCCAGCAGTATGCATCTCTTCTACCATGTAGCACACTACCCTGAGGTACTGGGTGCCATAGACTGCACTCATGTACACATTAAAACACCGCCTGCTGAGGAGGGTAGAGTCTACGTCAACGACAAGGGGTATCCATCAATTGCCAGATTGTGTGCAATACCCATCGCATTATCATGAATATGTGTGTCAGCAGCCCTGGAAGTCATCACAACTCCCATATCTGGCATGCATCACAGCTGTACCAGATGTTTGCCAGGGGGGACATCCCGTATGGGCATCTGCTGGGGGATGCTGGCTATGCACTGGAACCATGGATGATGACACCCATCAGAAATGCACACACACCTACCAAAGAATGCCATAATGAGGCACACGCACAAACTAGGAACATCACAGAGCTTGTGTTTGGGCTGCTCAAGTCAGGGTTCCGGTGCCTTGATATATCTGGTGGAGCCCTGCTGTACTTTCCAGCCACATGTACACATATGTTCACTGTATGTGTCATGTTACACAATATGATCCTGCAGAAACAGCTGCAGCAGGATCATCACAGGGAAGGGACACACAGCCCCCACCAGTGCCAAGGTCCCCACAGTCACACCACAGGGGGACTCAGATGACGAACCCCCTGAGGCTGTCCCTGTAGGCAGACATAGGTGTGCCCATTATGCCCTGGCCTTGGCAAAGAGGCAATGCATAGCACATGCACTGACAACCTAGGGTCCTAGGGATTGACACCTTACTCCGACTCACATGCATAGTAAAAAGGATGCCAGCCGCACCACACAACCTGTACCTTACCATGTATTGGCTGTGTACTGCACGCATCAGACAGAGTCAGCCCTGAAGCACTGTTATCTCAACTGCTGTGTTCACAAGGTAAGTCATTCTCCTTTACAACAAATGTATGGGGTACTAGACAATGCTAGCATATGTATGGATCTGCTGCATATATGCAAGGGAATAGAGTGGGCTACTGGGCTACTTGCAGAGAACTAACAGCTATGTGGGACAACAGGTACTCTGTCCAATACTGGCTGCTCCATAATATGCATTAGGCCACAAGGCAGCAAAACCCACTGCAGTATGCTAGGGAAATGCCAAACAGCGGGATCATAGGACAGATTCATCACTGTCAGTGCTAGAGTCCCCTACCCCCAACACAGCCATGTTCCCATACAACTGCAGTAACAGTATGTTTGCAAGGATATAGCAGCAGACCACACAATCCCAGGGCTGTCCCAACCAACCTGGCTACATGTTCTATTTTCACAATATGCAGGGGTCAAAGTGTATGTCTGTCTGCTGTTGATAGTGTGAGGAATTAAACTTTACATGCTGATGGCTGGTGTGGCTCAGTGGGCTAAGTACATTAGCATGGTTGATGGTGTTCATTGTTCAAAGCTGACTGCCCCTACAACTTTTACATGTGAGGTGCTTCTATAGTAGGAGACCCACAGACTGTTAATATGTCACAGTCTGTTACTACAAGATAGCTGGACAAAGCCAGACACAATGGAGGGACAGAGGGCAACACCTATGTACATTATACATGCTCTGAGTAACCTAGAAGGTGGCTAGTATAATAGCAGGTTGTAACAAGTCAGAGTAGCAGCAGGATGTAAAGGCACACATAACTGTGTTAGTACTTACAACAATGCAGTGGGCTGCATTTAGTAGTATATTACCAGAAAAAACACAACTGTCTGAGGAACAGAGCAGACATATGGGGTGGAATGCTGGACATCCTGCAAAACATGTATAGTCAGAGGTGTGAAGACTGTAACCCTGTGTGTGGTGTTACATCATGTACCCCAGTCACAGCATACCTATGACCACTTAGTGCAGGAAATATGGACAAAGACATGAACAAGAGTGGGACAAAGGCCCAAATATAAGGAGAAGGATTAACTGGTGGCTAGACAAATGTAGAGAGTGCAGAGAATAACAGGTCATGCAGTAGCATGGGTTTTCTGGTGTATATGGAGTCAGTAACTCAAATGTCTGTCATCATTTCCTAATGTCAGTCTACAATGATTCACCACTGATGTACCAGAAAATCACAATGCTATATAAAACATACCATACATATGATGCAAAACTTTATACAGTCTATTACCATCTGTCCAATCGCTAGGTATGAGTTATATATTACATTCAGCACACAGCCGGGGAATCCCTTGGACAAAATATCAGGGAGGTGCTGGACTGCTGAATCAGGTGCAGCTGCCACCTAGCTGTAGCAACACAAAATCCCAAACTGGAGTACAGGTACATCTGGCCTGTTGTCACCTTGTAAGTACTGACAGTCACACTGGACATGCTCCTACACTTAACTAATTACAGCCCATGTCTGATGCCTTATCTGACTAAAAAACTGATATGTGAAAATATCTCTGGGCATACAGACAGCTATGGATATGTATCTGTCTCTCCTTATCCCCTTCAGACATGAGTACATGATTAACCTTATCTATCAGTATATGGCACACACACACACACACACACACACACACACACACACACACACACACATATATATATATATGTGTGTGTGTGTGTGTGTGTGTGTGTGTGTGTGTGTGTGTGTGTGTGTGTGTGTGTGTGTGTGTGTGTGTGTGTGTGTGTGTGTGTATATATATATATATATATATATATATATATATATATATATATATATATATATATATATATATATATATATATATATATATATATATATATATATATATATATATATATATATATATATATATATATATATATATATATATATATATATATATATATATATATATATATATATATATATATATATATATATATAGCTACATAAAGGTGTAGACTAGTGATGTACACCTCCGCATATATCTATATAACACAGTTACATAATGCACACACATACACCTACATCTAAGCTGGCATCCCAATGATATATACATATATACACACATTATATATATATATATATATATATATATATATATTTATATATATATCTATATATATATATATATATCTATATATATATATATATATATATATATATATATATATATATATATATATATATGTATATATATATATATATATCTATATATATATATATATATATATATATATATATATACATACATGTGTATATCTGTGTGGGGATGCAGGAATGTCCACACCTACACACAGAATGCTGGGGTTATCCACACCTACACACACAACTGTTGTCTGATGGTAAAAGACCACGGCCTCATAATGACATAATCCACCCAATCACAGAACCCTGTGCCTGTGGAATGTCACCCTGTAGACACACAATGGTGAGCAGGTGGTATAATGTGCAATGGCTGCAACGCAAGACTTGGACAGGCCATATTGTCACTAACCAGTTGTCCTCCTAATAAACTGCAACCGGCCAGAAATGGTGATACTGGTAACTGTACACATAGGGGTATTAACAGGTACCCCACTGCTATGACACTAGATACAATAACAGCATAAAACAGGTACATTCTACAGGCCACACTGGCTGTGGAAGGCAAGGCCACTTTCTGCAGCCACATGTAAACCAGATGTAACTGGTGGCATGTGCAATTAGTGCTGTGAGCTGTAGTGTGTAATAGTAGGGTGGTAGGGGTTGTAACCTCATATGATCCACAGTGTGTGTGTGTGTGTGTGTGTGTGTGTGTGTGTGTGTGTGTGTGTGTGTGTGTGTGTGTGTGTGTGTGTGTGTGTGTACATATGTAGATATTTCCCTTACAGCAGTACAGACAACTGTAACATGGACAATAGAAATCATTTTAGAAAACCCAGTATATTTATGCCCTAATGTTGTTAATTGTTTTCTGCAAGTCTGTGAAAGTTTTCACATTCTCCAGATGTTGATAAGATATTTAATATAAGCTGCTATAATGAAAAGATGGCAGTTAAGAAGTATTACTGACAAAGGTGGAGGACTTGTCTTGATGGACACCACCTTTTGAATTAATGATAGCAAGAGCTTGATAGATTGATTTTCCAGGTACATGATACTTTATACATGTTAAATAGTAAATGGTTGACAGAAAATATATCCATATACTTGGAGTCTAAACTGGGAGTTTTAGTAAAGAATGTACCGACCATATTAAGAGAGTTACTGAAAGATCTTTAGAACATGACATAGCTACAATACCATCCCTATCACTAGTTACTATGGATGTTAACAACCTTTAGTAATACCAAATGAATATGGGTAATGTAGAGAAACCAATATAGACAAGGATACACAATTACTTATAGGTACCTTGTTAGATCTGGTACTTAGCAATAATGTCTTTTCTTTCAATGACAAGCTTTACAAACAGGTATGGGGGGTTGCAATGGGCACACCCTGTGCCAATTCATATGCAAATCTTGTTATGTACAATTGGGAATATCACTATGTCTTCAATAGTATATACAAACAGAATATTATACTCTATAGACGATTCGTAGATGATATTCTGATTCTATGGAGAGGAGATACTAACTGTTAAAATTTTGTGAATATTTGGAATCAACTACTGAATTCCTAAGATTTACAATGGAATATTCCAGCAAAACAGTTAATTATTTGGATATTACCATCTCAATAAATTTAGAGTTTAAACTTGATACCAGGATATATAGAAAGAAATGCCGGAAGAACGCTATTCTACAATATAGCAGCATGCACCCAAGACATGCTTTTGTAAATATAGTTAAAAACCATTTCATGAGAATAAATAGACTTTGCAGTAATATACCTGAAAGAAACCAGGAACTATTAAATATGAGGAATCTATTTATTATGAGAGGATACCCTGTAAATCTAATAGAAGAGATTAGTAATAATATTTTATTGACAACTAATGAAGTACATAAGTATACAGCTCATTATTCTGGGTATAAAGTAGGTCCAAAAAGGACAGGGACTAAATATCAATCTGAATTAGCATCAGCAACTTCTAGCCATCAGGATTTTGTATCTCATGTCCCGTTTGTAACCAGGTATACTAGTGACAACTATTATGTCACAGATATTATTAAAAGAAACTGGAATATTTTAACAGTGAACCAAGATGTCAAGAAAGTAGTGGGAAATAAACCTAGTTTTTGCTATAAGAATAGCAAGAGAAAAAGAAGAGACTCTGCAATGATAAATTACACAAAGGGAATGAAATTGATAAAGCAAAATCAATAGGGACCATACCCTGTCATAAATGTAATATGTGCAAACATATTTTAACAGATAATCACTTTTTTATACCAGATCTCTCTTGATACTATTTATTTAATATACAAGCAACCCCTGAGACTACAAATGTTATTTACCTGGGCAACATGCAGGACTGTTCAGGCATACTATGTAGGCCTAACTACAAGAAAATTAAAAACGTTTGTTAATGAATACCATGATCATGGTTTCTATTTTCGTGTTATATAGATGTGGTTAGAAGAGCAAAAAGGGGAGGAGATAACATGTCATACATTGAAAATGTATTGAATGGATTCTGAAGCTTAAAGCACATATACCCCCAGGATTAAATAGCATGATTAGCTTGAAACCTGTTTTAGCCATGAGATAAAAACATATATATGATGTTATGTATCCATGTTTCATACCTTAGGCACTACAAATTGATATTGTCTAGTGGTAAAGGTCATCAATTTTGTAGTGGTAAGGTCATCAATTTTAAAATATTAGATTATTGTAATTTATTACACATATTTATTTATATTACATAAATGTTTTTCATTGATTTTTATACAGAATATTTATTAATAATACCCTATTTATTATTATTATTATTATCTTTATGTCTATTGATTTGCTTGTCCTGATGGACATAATATATTACATGTATATATATTTCTAAAAGAACTTTCATAAAAAGTTTTTAAAGAGTTTTTTAAAGATATTTTCACCATGAATAGTGTTTTACATATGACGATGAATAACATGTTTGCATATATAGATATTTAATAATGAGATGCAGAGACAAATAAGAATAGGAAAAATATGTTATAAATATACAATATGAGAGATTTATTTAACCATTTTCTATAAACTACATGTGCTTCTATGTCTAATTGAACAATATAGGTTGAATGATATATTACTACTATTATCTTTTACTGTTATATAAAATTTAACATATTTTACATATTTACATATATTTTTGATGTTTTTATGTTAATGTGTATCCATAATGACCTAGTATTATCAATAGCAATGTACATATCTATTAGCTAGGATGAGTTTTTGGAATTCTACATAGAGAATATAGACAACACTGTTATAATAAAGATTTGCCTATGTAACAAAGAGCCAAATAGTTTTACTTGCCCTTTAAGGGAATGTAGAATAAAGAAAGTAAGTAAGATTCAATAATGAGGAATTAATTAGGAAAGCGCTTGTGTTGTGTTTAATAAAGACTTTTATACTTTACTACATCATGGTGATCTACGTTTTGGCTTTTTCCTGGGAGCAGTACAGACATGCCCATTGTGCTCAAGTCTGTGCAGTGGCCAATCATTTTATGGCCCTGTGACTAGCATCCTCCTCAACATTGGCCTCCTTGTCAACACCTGCTGATGTCATCCATCTTAACAGGACTGGTTATCAATGTCAAAACAGATAAGCTCCGTGGCACATGCCATACGTACTTAGCACTATAGTGTATACTACTAGATAGATAGGGGTTCTCATCTCAATAAGGGCAACTGTGTGTGTGTGTGTGTGTGTGTGTGTGTGTGTGTGTTTAAATATATCCCTTTGCAGCAGTGTGCTTCTCTTGTCTGTCTGTGTGCAATGTTTATACATTTTAAGGCCCTGTGCCTACCTGTCTGCCTTCCCATTGGCCTCCTTTACAAGGCTGTCAATCTCAACACATATAAGCTCCATGGCTCATGCAATAAGTACTTAGTGCTATAGTGTATACTGCTAGATAGGTAGGAGTGCTAATCTCAATAAGGGCAGTTCTGTCTGTGTGTGTGTGTGTGTGTGTGTGTGTGTGTGTGTGTGTGTGTGTGTGTGTGTGTGTGTGTGTGTGTGTGTGTGTGTGTGTGTGTGTGTGTGTGTGTGTGTGTGTGTGTGTGTGTGTGTGTGTATGTGTAAATATATCCCCTTGCAGCAGTGTGCCTCTCTCACCTATCTGTGTGCAATGGTTATAAAGTTTAAGTCCCTGTGAGTAGCTGCTGGCCCTAAATAGCCCACATCTACCTAGACATAAATGCTATCAGCCGCCACCTACACTTGTAAGTACAGAACACCAAGGTGACATGTATCAAGGGTAGCATGCCTTGTCACAGGGTATGCATGCAGCATTACACTGTCCACCCCTATTGTCTTTGACACACTGCTGTACACATGTGCACCTAGGTAACCATGCACATACAGTATACAGACGTACCTTGTTGATGTCATATTTCTGCTGTGCTGCCATGCCATCCTGAGCCACTGTATTGCCACCAAGTCTCCACAGCATAGCCACTCAGACCTCTGGAACAGAAACATACACAGTTCTGGGAGACACCTGTCAGTCTGCAGCACTACTGCCAATCTAGCATCATGCAACAAAGGTACAAACACTTTGATGTGTACTCATGACACATGCCAGCATACAGCACTTGTCATGGCATAACACTACCACAAAACAAAACATCATGTAATATAATATAGTCACCCTGTGCATTGGACACATTTTTGCATGTCCCTGCATCAATGGCATGGATGGCAGGGATGTGGCACAGGTATCATCACATGCACAGGGTGTAGTTTGGGGGTGCCAGAGGCTTAGGCTGTGCCAAACAGTTGACATTGTGTGTGTCAGTCAGGAAAGGGTGCTGGTCAGCTCAGTCATGGAGAGGTGCCGTGTATGTCTGTTGGTGACCTGCATGTGACAGTGATGTTTGAGAGTGTGTGTGTGTGTGTGTGTGTGTGTGTGTGTGTGTGTGTGTGTGTGTGTGTGTGTGTGTGTGTGTGCATACACAGTCCAGCCAGTTGCTAGCCCTAAACATGGGTATGTTGGACAGCTGTGAACCATACATGGTAGAGTGGACATTTCACCATCTCTGGCCATGAACACGGGAACTGGCTTTGCCAGGAGTGGCACTGGCATCACCATGCCCAGGGTCAGATGCGGTGCTAGTCACTGATGGTGACTGGTGTCTGCTCGGCCCGTGCTTCTCATGGGACCACCCAGGACTATGTGCCCATGGCTTGCCACATTGTGGTGTGGACAGCACCCTCCCTTCTGTAGTGCTGGAGGTACTGCCACTACAGGGGCGTGAGTGTGCATGGCCACATTGACTCTCAGCAGATGTTGTTGCTGACCTACGTCCACTTGTCTGATGCCCTACTCCCACCACATGTTCTAGCACAATGTGTGTTCAAGGACTGACAATATCTCACCCCACTGTCTGTTCACTACATCAGTGAAATGATCCATGGCATCACTAGTTGAGTGGAGAGAGTCACGGATATCAGACAGTGATGCATCCATCTGGTGTTGCATTCAGAATGTGCCTCCATAATGGACTGAAACATGCGTTGAGTAACCCTTGATGTGACACCTGTGACAGTCGGTGGATGGACAGCAGTCCTTCTTTGAGCACCCCTGTCAATCTGCCAGTGTGAGACTTCACAACCTCTCTGGCCAATACTAGTGTCTACACTCACTGATTCCACTGATGCCACAGTCTCCTGTTCAATGCCGCCACACACTTACTGTCTGATATCTATGGCCGCAGGTGACTGGGTATGTGTGGACATACTGACTGTGTGTGGGGACACTGGGGGAGGAAATGTGATGTCAACCCATGGGACAGATTCAGCCTCCAAACACCCCACCTGTGCCTCACTATGGCCGCCATCATCATCAGAGTCCAAAGAGACACTGACATCAGGTTGTGAGGGGGTCACACTCCAACCCCTATGGTCACCTGTGAGGAGGAAGACAAAATAAGTACATTATTACCTGCATTATTATGTATGATGACACACACACACACACACACACACACACACACACACACACACACACACACACACACACACACACACACACACACACACACACACACACACACACACACACAAGGAGCCACAACTGCATTAAACATACCACATCTTATTTCTGATCCCATGCATAACACATAAGCCGACTCCAACATATACAGACAAGACAGGTCCTTTATAACATGCACTGCAGCTACATCTGGTTAATGTTGCCACTACTATACACTTGTGAGATAAGCAATATGTCAGTGTATGTGATAGACCTACACCTAAAGCACAGTTCACCCATCTTGAGCATACTATTGCCCCCTGTATAGCAGACTGCATAGACCATCACAAAAATAAGTGCAAATATGTCACTGCTCCTGCAAATACACTACTGTGATTACTAATACAATGCACTTCAGTTAACCTGTCCGAAACTGAACATACAAGTATTGTACTCTGGCTAAGCATATCAGTTGTATCTACAGGAAAATGGCAGCCCTTAACATTCTTAGGGTACACATGATCCATAAAAAAACAGTATCACACTCAATGGGTACAGGACTTTGGACTCCGGCCACACCTGATGTACCTATGGAAATGTGAGGGAGAGGTATTGTCAGCAATACCAAATGTGGCATTGTTACAGGATAATATGTGCATATATCAACATGTACAGTAGGTAATGTGATACTGCCTACATTGAAGACATTCTGAGTATGTGCACACAACTGTACTTTAGAAATACCCCCCAGTGTAGATAGACCTGACACCCATATACAGATATGCAGACGCTGCCACAATGACTGATACAGTATTACAGTGATGAACACAGGAGGCTTACCTGGATGCTTCTCTGCTGTGGATGCTATAGTATCCACCTCCACGATGTATGGGGTGATGGATGCTTGAGAGCTGGTGGTTGATCCCAGGTTCACCAGGAATTCCTCTGTGGCTGAGAATGGTTGTTCTGCTGCAGGCCTTCCACCAGTGGTAGCATGGTCTCTGGCCACAGCAGCAGCCCTTTGCTGTGCAGCATTGAGCATATCTGTTGCCCAGTGTCAGACCTGCTCATAGCTTCTGTTCTGTTGCCCTACTCGGTTGACTGTTGTGATGAGGTCAGCCCACAGTGCTGCACGTTGTTCATGATGCTGGTGTTCATGATGCTGGTGACTCCTGCACAGCAGAATGTTGTGATGCAGTCTGATGCCATCCAGGATAACATTATTTTCAGTGGCTGAAAATGTTGGGTGCCTTCATCTATACATCCTTACTGAAAGACAAGAAGAGGGGAACACATCACAGGAACAGATACATTGCTACCCACTATGTACAGACCCTGCACATCCAAATTGGCCTGCACTATCCACTGCTACCTCCCACATCATACTCCGCTGTCTATCAACACACTATGTATGTGGCTATCAGCAACATAGTAGCAATACCATTTATGTCCTGTGTGCTGTGACAGAGTGTGCTGTATGTCTTCACACTCATCAATGCCATCTATTCTTGTGTGTCTCCTATGGACAATGTCCCAGTACCATGTCATACAGCCACTGTCAAAAAAATAGGTGTGTGTTATTACAAGTATATGGGGACAGTCCAGCAACATCTGTGTTCCACAATGACAGACAGCAAATGTGCTGTAGGGTCTCTTCCCTGTAGGTGTCCTACTTCTCCAGTATACAGATGTTTGTGGAATGTGTACGTGTGCCTGACATATGTGGTTCTTTTGCCACAAACATGTGGATGTCTGACAAATGGTTGGACAATAATTGATAGTTGTTCTCATAAAGTATAGAATCTGGCTGTCACATGCCAGAACCCTCAGAAAACAGTTACTGTATTCATACCCTTACTTTGTATGACCAATATGTACATTCTGTTGCTGAGGTTGGACCTATATCCCCCAGTAATAATGGCTATGACCTAAATTCCTGCTGTAGGGGGTTGACAGGTATGCTAGCCATAGCTCTCAAGTGATGTGATATGAATGTCGACAAAACAGTGACCTAGCCAGAGTACATCAGGGACAGTGAGGGACACCTTTACAATGTCTGAACTATTCCTGTGTGACATTCACTGACTGAGAGGAGCTGAATGACAGTACATCATTTGTGATATGACAACTGTGTTCACCCTTACTTACTGTCACTATGTCTAACACATAATCCAGTAGCATTCGTACATGAGTCGACCATTGTAGGAGGGAGTGAGAGGGTCACAGCTGTGATATAAGTCATAGCAGGCAGAGTTGAGAGGCATGCCTGTAGCTGTTGCACAGCAGACTATCACCAACATGTAATTCCCAGAGATGTAATGCAAGCCTACTGTTGTAATCCCTATTCCCTATAACTGCATCCTCCCATCTGCGTCCCATTATATGGGGACTTGTATTACATACCTGGTAGAGTGATGTAATCCTTTTGTGCACAAATCCTCAAGAATAATGCTTCCTAAATCACAGTATGTCTTAATAAGGCAAGTTACAAACCTATGTTCCATAGGCAGCTGCTTGCCTTTTGTAGTTAATGCTCAAAAACAGGTAATTGCCTGTGCACCAATCCATGGCCCAGCCTTGCTAATTGCATCCAGAATAGCTGGGTTGCACTTTCATTAGCCAATGACATGGCACAACAGTGCAATATTTAAAGCCTTCATGTAGGCCTTGGCCCCTTTCTTAGTCTGTGAGATGGACATTAGTGAGGTGTGGAGACTACATCATCACAAAGGGTAGGTACAAATGCTGTCCACTGTTGAGATTTATGAGGTATGTCCACAGTTTTGCATGCTATGTTTTGCCATTGTCAAACAATATTGTGATTATCTGGCAGTTCAGTGTTAAACATTGTGGATTGAGGTCAGTAAGGGGGAAGAGATATGTGAGTGTCAGACATCATAACAATCAGAATATGCATGCTGCTGCAGTAGCTGCTGGTTTATCAGCTCTGAATGTTTGTAGGGCAGACTGTGACACATGTCTCTGTCACTTGACCATTGCCCCCACCCCTTTATGTATGGGTGTTGTGTGGATCCCTTGTTCTAGGTGGTTGTAAGGTATGGTAGGTCTGTAGCAGTTAGGTTAACATACAGCTGCATATGTTGCAGACTGCAGCTGCTGCTATTTGCCTAGTTACAGCATTGCTAAGTGAGGGTACAGTCCAGTCGAGGCATGTGCTTAAGGTACATCTGTTATGTAACAGTGCTAATCAGAGAGTAGTAGGTGAGATATAGGCAGGCTATATGCAGTGTGTCCCTACCTACAGTCCTTTGACTTGCTAACATGGGTAGCAGTTAATTCAGTAGCAGCACCCTGTTTTGGTTAAAATTGCATGACTCAGTCTTTACTTGCTGTATTTTCAAGAATGTAATTGAAGTGCAACACACTGGATTCGAACCAAGGACTGTGGGTTGCAAAATGTACTGCATGCACGGCACTTAATAGACTGAGCTACTGACTCACTGCCACAGCATGTGTATTTGCAAAGATATATGGGCAGGCATACAGACAGTGGCACAGCAATTGCATTAGCATGTGTTTTCTGATGGGTATGATGTGTGACACTGAAATGTCTGTCATGATTTTCTAACCTCAATCTATAATGACTTGCCAGTACTTCAGCACACAGAAATGGTTTTGTGAAAACCATGCCAAAACTAGGGGGCACAACTGTGGACATTCTGCAACAGTGTGCACAGTTGACAGCTATACCTGCTATCCCGGGCCTCACACACATCCATCATTATTTATTTGGCTGTGTACTGGTGTAGTGTCTGCATCACAGTCCCAAGTACACTGCCAATTTTCACATTATATGTACTTGCAGTGTGTCAGTGGCAATCAGGATATGTGAGTGGAAACAGCTGTTTTAATTTGTAGCTGAGTGGCCTACTGGGCTAATGCACTGTGCTCTAGTTGACAGGGGTCTGGGTTCAGGACACAGCAGGGGTGATTATTTTGCAGATGTGTCTAACACTGTCTGAAGCACATAATATGATTAAGGCACTTTTAAGAGGGTTTGTGCGGGTTTGCGTGGCACGGCACTTCACTTAAACCAGCACTAAAAATAAAAAATAAAATAAAAAAAATGGTAATAGGAAAGTGGTGAAATGGGGGCAAGCAGTGGGAAAAACATACTGAAAGGCAGGTAGGGATATGCAGGACGGGTGTAGGAAAGGACCTTAGCTGTCCATTTCTTGTGCAGCAACAGCTGTCAAATTTTACATAATTTGGAATTTGGAGCCTCACACCCCAGAGAGAGGGGTGAGGACAACATAACTGTGTTTATTAATTAATGTAATAATTACAGGTGTTCAGTGGACATGGGTGAAAAATGGAGAGTTATGTATGAGGCAACATTTTTTGTGGGACAGGTACCCTTTTTTAAGGAGAGAGTGGAATGTTGGGGAAGGAATATAAGTACATGTGGGTGGGAGAGGTTGCATTTGCAGACAGACAAGACAGACAAAAGATACTAGGGCAATGTGTGATACATGAGGGGGAAACACCTTGGATTGGGAGGGTGTTGTGGAATCAGAGATCCATGTGCTTCCAGATGGCAGCAGTGTGACTAAGCTCCCCACCAATGGGTAGTCAACACTGCTCCTGCACTGCCCCAAAGGTGGCTGTGCTGGAGGCTGGGCAATGGGGTCACTAGGCTCTCTAGGTTGGCAAGTCTGGCCTCAGTCCGGCACAGATAATTCTCATACCCCCAATGAACTATCTTGCACACCATCACTGGTAGCTGATCTTGTGTAACAACTCTTCCTCTGCCCTCGCTCCTATGGGCCTTGTCCCCTGAGGTAGTTCCACCCATAGGTGGTGCAGGGCCAGTGGAGGGGGCACCACCGGTTTGGGTTCCAGATGTGCTGGGATCCGGTGCCACAGCCAGATGAGGTAGGGTAGGCAGATTGCCAGGAACCAGCCTACCCAGTTGAGCTGTGGTGTTGAGGTATTTCAATGTGTACAGGTTTGTAATGAACATAACACTTAGTTATAACAGCATGCCAAAACATTGCAAATAACCCAGTAACATAGCACTGCATAGTATATGGAACACAACAATAAGTGAGATAACTGTCAGTGTAGTAACAGCATGTCAGTAACAGTTATGGCATAAGGCCAACAACATAGGTAATTCATCAATATATGTTAGTATTCAACCATTGTAATACATAACAATAATAAAACAAAAGGCCCAACATAACGTTTAGAGAACAACATATATAAATAGCAAACCATAACCAATGTATAACAATAATAAATTATGATGAAGATAAGGGGTGGGGGTAGAGAGAAATACAGTTCATTAATACCAGTATAGGCTATATAGTTTGCAACAGTACTGTTATATACTCTACAGATCTACCCTTCCTTTATGTATAACAGTGCCTTATAGCTGCTGTAGCATGTACATACCTCAGAAGCTATCCACATGAGACAGTATGGGTCAAGCTGTAACACCTACGGGTACACAACTACAGAGAGCTATTACATGTCAGGTGGACCTATATGACTACCAAGGTGTACTGTGTAGTGATGTAGTGTAACTGTGCTATTGACATAAATCATGTCAATGCTAGATCTGTGACAGAGGGATTAGGCAACAGTGATCACAGTCCGTGAAAGCGTGACATTTGAGAGACATGTATTGTGCACAATACAGAGAGTATACGACTATCATGCCACCCTTGTCAGGCATCGGGTTTGACCATCAGCAAACATTCACAGACACACCAGGCATACAGCCATACCAAGATTACACATTTTATTTATTGTATTATCTTTTATTAGTATTGTAGTTGTTGCCTTTATTTTATGACGTCTTATCACGTTCCTGAGTAATGCTGTTACATCTGAACACACAAATTATTAACCCATATAAGGGCTACTGCACCCATTTACCTGCAATTCCTGTGGGGTGAACATCTGTTAACAATACATAAGTATAGAAAGAAACTTTGAAGGACCACCAAAAAACATATGTCTCAACATCAGATCTAATTTCTTATTCAACAGAAATATCTTAAATTAACATTTTATATAACTATAAATGTTGTATATAAGAAAATAAATGTTATTTTTAATAAATATTTAAAAACAAGTTAATAAATGTATATAAAGATTTATATGTACCTAAATATATAAAAGTACATATCCAACCATTAGATAAGGACCTTTTTTACTCATTTTGCTTGTTCTATTTGATCCATTCTAATTCTATCTTTTCCAAGTTAATCATCCTGTCTCCACCTTTTTTATTTACTCTAACTTTCTGTAAAACTCTAAATCTAAAATTATGTCCAGGCATCTAATCTCCTCATATCATATTTGTGGTTATATAACCTATTCTAAATATACCAAATTATAATCATTACAAGTTGCATAGAACCTAGGTACAAATTTATAATTCAGAGTAGGATGACAATATTCCTGTTCATTAGTGATCATATTACACATGTTACATTTATTACAGGGAAACGTTCCATTATTCTGTAAAGCATGTGTCTCTATTGGTTCATAATTGTCCTTGTCCATACAAAGGAGTCTTTTAAGGTTCTTACTATTCTTATAGACAAAAAAGCTAGGTTTATAACCCACAATGTCACGTATATCATGATCCACTGTTAGTAGTAATATCCTTATTGTCATTCGTAAACCTAGTTATTATAGCAACTTTCTTTTTAGTTACCAACTGGGTAAAATTATCTCTTTATTTTGTTGTATTAATTGCTTATTGTAGCCTCTTTCTATAAATAGGCATTCTAGATTATTAATTTCTTCTGTACGTTGGTCAATATCCTTACAAAGTCTAGATAGTCTAATTAATTGAGATTTCACTATATTTGGAAAAATAAACCTGGGGTGCATACTATTATAATGGAGTAGGTTATTCTTCCAACACGACTTTCTATATAATGTCGTCATCATTTTATTACTAGGATCTTTCTTAATGGTAATATCTAAAAAATCTACACTATTACAGGAATGGGTATACGTAAATCTCAAAAACTCAGTTGTAGACTCAAGATACTGTATAAATTCTTTTAACCTATCTAAATTATCATCCCAAAATAAGAGTATATCATCTACAAATCTTCGATATAGCAAAACACTATTAAAAAAGCTGCTATTTAGTAAGTGGGTTCTCTCCCATTGGTGTACTACAAGATTTCATGTATATAAGACAGGGGGGGCCCATAGCTACCCCCATTTTCATATATCTTGTTCTGAAACATAAATAGACTGATGTCATTATTAGTAAAATTAGTGGTCATATTCAAAAGTTCATAATAAAATACAGCTTTCAGGTATGCCATCAGTAAACATAGAATCTAATATCTCTATAAGTTGATACAATACATAACTGAGTCAATAATATTTACTAGTACTTGTCACTGGATTTGAACTGTGGTCTGTGTGGTGAATAAATGTACATCAGAGAAAGCATTTAACAAACTGAGCTACCTTACCACTATTGCATATTGACTGACTGATATTTGCCTAGAGCTCACCTGGAAACAAAATATGACCTGGTAATAGAAGTAGAGTGTTATGCAAGACTGCAGTGACACTTGAACACACATGCATGAGATTCATGCATGACAGAGATACTAGGTAAACTGTACTTAATAAGATAGAATGGAGGTGTACACAATAAACCCCTAGTGGGAGGAAATATCTGTGAGGTGTACAAACCATATCAGAATGCTGGGTTGGCTACCTGATCCATATATAGTTGCAGATAGTAAGAGTTGAGTGGTCTAGTGGGCTAATGCACTATTTGCAGTCTACAGCTATTACAGTTTCATATTTGCCTGCAGCACCGTACTTTGGAGCAGGAATGCATATAGCTGAAATGCAATGGTTAACATAAGACAATCCTGATATACACAATATGCCTTGGGTGTTCCTAGTATTGCTTCAGATCTTAGTGTAGAACAAATATCATAATGCATATATCTTGTAGTACAGCTCTAAATCTACAGTTTTGCATAACACTCTTTCTTAGCTAACCTTGAGTCACTTAGTGATCTAGTGATATTCTTTGTGTTTTTAGTTCAGAGTAGATGTCATACTTGATTTCATGAACAACAGCCCTACTTATACACATATTGCACAACACAGCTTTATTATGGGTGCCTTCATGCAGTTATTGGTATATTTTCACATCTTTATTGTACAACAGTTCATATAATGCAGGTGTTGCAATACAGCTGTAATTCCACAATTATTGCAGTAGAAACTTTATTTCTTTAACATTATCAGGTTTCATGCTGTCATCTTTATTACAATATACTTGGCAGTACTCACTTATTGCACTCCAAGTCTTTGACCACATTAATTGCAATACAATCAAACCTGTATTATACCTAATGGCAGTTAATACTTTATTCATTCTTGCTTATATGACTATAGGTTGCAAGATGCATCTGTAATCACCACACTCATGGCACAACCTGGCCAGGTGCCCTGGATGGGCATCTAGGTTGCAAGCTCTCTCCTCTGCAGCTGTAGGGAGAGAAGCACACCATTATGAATACCTGTCTATCACACATTCAGATTAGGTATTGATAAAACAATGCTAACAGTGCTTACAAACTTGCGGGACATTCCCATCCCTGGCATCCTGGACCCAGGCATCCAGACGTCCCCTCTCCTGATGCTTCAAATCATCTTAATAGTGACAGACATGCTGACCTGTGAGGAGGATACCTGTTGCATTGGTGAGATCACATGCCAGTGGGTTCCAGGCCCCCACATTGTAGTCCAATCCCTGGAAATGTTCCAGCAGCAGCTGGACATCATAGTATTTCACAAAGAGTCCAACCATGACCCTAGACTCCAGAATGCCCCACCACCACATCTGGAAGCGTGCACCCTCTCCAGCATCTGCCATAGTTCTGCCATGGTTCAAATTCCAACAGATTATGGCTGTATTCCCACCTGTTGTACTTAAATAAGCCTGTTCTTCAAACCCTTAAACACCACTGGGCCATTTTAAAACTGTAGCACATTGCTTGGCACCATGCAAACCAGCTTAGCTGAGCTGAGCAGTGCTTAAACTGCTACTGCTTAGCAATGCTTAGCCATACGCAAACCAACTAAGCACAGCCAAGTGGTCCTTAAACATAGATTGTTTTATCAGTACTTATCTTGGCTTAGCACAACTTAATAAAGCTTAGCTGAGCAGAGCACATCATGATTTCAAAATAATTGGCATACTTTATATTTAAAAAATGATTGCTTAATTTCCCTTCCCTGAATTCACACCCCACACCTACTGCACACAAGACCATGACTCTAACCACTTGGCTATGTGGATATGGGGAATGCTGCAATACTTTTACATATACATCTGAGCCAAGTTTAAGCACTGCTAAGCACAGTGCCATGCAAACCCAGTAAGCTATGCTTAAAGGTGACCTTTGAATCCGGTTTCAATTTTTAGATGGCTGGCACATGTCAGTCACTGCGCATGGTGCAAACTTTAAAAAATATATTAGATTGCATTTATTGCTATCAAGTATGTGGAGAGCACAGGGGGTGTGTTACTCATCTATGGACACAGTTAGCGACACACTCCCTATATTGATTCAATACCACCTCCCCCAGCTCTCCCTCAGTTATATGCCTTCATTAATATGAGCGCTACAGAGGGGGATCTGCATACACAGACACGGTTCATTCCGTATAGGCTCTACACCATGCCTACATGAATTTTATTAAATCCTGGGGTTTATCTTTTACCTAAATGGGACACATTCTCAGAAGCTCAGATTCAAACATACACTTATGAATCAGGCATATTAGCACCATTCTTCCTTTTGTAGAATACTTTTATTTTTACCATTCATTCTTTCACTATACAATTCTTTCATTTACTCAGGTATTCATTTTGTATAAGTCTTTCTGTTGCACAACTTTTCTGCTACAGAAGTCTTTTAGATACACAGTTCTTTAAGCCAGACTGTTCTTGTATTCTGGTTTATTCTAGTTTCATCAGGATATTATCATGTCATGAGGAAGCTTTACTTCATAACATGATAATATGAAGAAACTTTACTTCAGTTTTCTGTTTTATGCTTATGCACACTTGCGAAATGTTTTCTTAGCTGCAAATAATTTCAGCTAAGACCTTTTTGGTTTCTTTGCATCTCTGCAAACTACATCTCAGTGCTGCTCCATCTGGCAGAGATCAACTCACTAGTATTGATACAAAACTCTCCAGTCACTCTTTTCCATTGGAAAGGACCATTGATACATTTTCTACTCTTGAACTGAAGCAAGGTCTGCATTCTTATGACTTTATTTTTTCTCTGCAGTTGTATGACCAGAGTGATGTGGGAAGAATAGCACCCTGCATTGGTAAAAAGCAATTGGAGTTTACCCGCTTACACAAACACTTTTTTTCTTTTTCATTAGGTTGAGCTCCCCAGTTGAAATGGGTGAGTGTAGTGATTGTAGAGTTGTGATTTGATGAGAAATAGGTGAAGGTTACTTTTTACATGCTGTATGTAGTACTATTAGACATATACTGTACTGTCATGCTAAGCAGGCTTCTTCTGGAAGTATACTTCTCCATTCAGGTAAAACAAACACCTCAGCTTTACCAAAATTTGTGGAAAACAATTTCACAGCTAACAAAAAGATCATCTTTACAAAAAATTCAAATTCTTTATTTCTCCACAGAACACTTCAGCTAAATTGTCTCTGTATAAGGATCTCTTTCTTTGGCTCCCTCATTAGTTATTCCTAGACCAGTCTGCTTATTCAGTCTGTACCATGTACTTACCAAGAGCTTTACTTTAGATACCTTCATTTTAATTCATTTGAAGACTTAGACACTCTTGCACACACCTCTAGTATTTACAAATGTACAGTACACATAGAAATAGTTTAAAATGTTTTCTTATATTCCATTTCTTTCCACTCTAGTATACATCAACTGATTATACCTCATTATTTAAATCCAGGCCTTGGTTTTTAGACTTAATTTAATCCTTTTAAAAGTTTACATGCATTGTTTACAATATTCTTGGTAATGATGAACTGCCATGCCCAAATATCGTTACCTTCCCTGCTTTTATCTCACTAAAATATAGACTAGTTCCTTTCTTCTTGTAGGCTATCTGGAGATGCTAATTGTAGACTCGTTAAGAGTCTATTTCAATTTTAATGAAAATCATCACTTTATTTCTTATGCATTTGAGGTGCAAACATGCCTTTTAGAGTAAATAGAACATGTCCTTAATATTGTAACTTAGAATTATTTGACAGTTGCTGATGTCTGAACATATTTGCAACATCTTTACACTTAGCTAAATTGCAACAGCTTTAAATTATATGATTGTCCTTCAAACCTCAGATTATTGCAAATACATAGGTTCATAGGTTCATAGAAAGTTACTAGGCTAACAACCCTAGAGCCCTTACAAGCCTAGGCATATTTATCCTGATTCACCCCAATTGTTGGTGGTAGGTAAGGTTCTATGGTAGTTAATGACTTCCATTCTCCAGGAGGGACATGGACACCACCCCAGGAGTGAATTTCCAGTCACCTATCCCTTGATCTAGGTTGTGTTTGAAGAGGGTCAGGGAGGTGATCTGTTTCACATGAACTAGAAGCTTTTCCCAAAGAAGTGGCAGTCTCAGAGAGATGTATCTATCTCTCCAGCATGACCTGTTTATATCAGAGGCTAGGCTAAGATACCTGGAGTGAGTGACCCTTGTGCAGTTTGATTTACAAATGTGTAGTATTTCCATCAGGGCCAGGTCATAGACTGCCCTGTAAGCCAGGCACAGGTCACCCCTTAGCAACCTGTAGGAGACAGAATACAGTGCCAGGGCTTTCATTCTTTCTGCGTAAGACTTGTGTACCCTGTAATTTCTTAGTGAGAAATCTCTGTGGTCTCTCCAAATGTTGCAGATGTCATGGGAGGTACATGCAAAAGGGAGCATTGTACTCAATTAATGGTCTGATGAATCCGAGTTTACTGGAATTATGACATCATTAGATCAAGATGTGATGCCTTTACTTGTAAGATGTACCACACAGAAGGATTTCCATACTACTGTGGATATGTGCTGGTCAAAGTTCAGATTGCTATCTACCTGAGTATCCAGATCACATACCACACGGTCTACATTTAGGGAGGTGCTGTCTATAATGTAATTAGCAGGGATGTCAGCTTTCTCAAAGGGAATAATAATAAGCATGCAGGCCATGAGATGCCAGACTTTGTAAAAACTCTTAGTCAGCTAGTCTGTACAGCTGCTAGGAGTGTTAGCATCCTTTTTTTTAAGCAAGAAACATCTTTATTAAATTATCACTTATTACATAGACAATCCTGCATTTATATAAATCAAAATAAACCATATTGACATATTTTCAGTTGCAAATGTTATACATCACTTAAAATCTATCCAGTCATTGTCAAATGCACATTCAATCCCTGCCTCCCCTTAAACCTCATTTCTCCTCTAAAATATTATTTTGCATGCCTTGTTCCCACAATTTCTATTTTTTCTATGTAATTTGCTCCTACTCTTTTCTAAAGATCCCACTTCCAGTTGTTTTATCTCCATTACTATATTACTATATACACTATTACTAATACTGCTGGTTTAGACTTTAATTTTCATTTTCTTGTAATTGCTTTTTTGGCAGCCATCAGAACTAAATTTAGCAAGGTGTTACTATGTCCAGCCATTTCTGATGCTATATCATATCTGAAAAAAATCAGTTCCTTAGTTACACCAGTTTGCTTACCCAGTATTTCTGTTAGAGTAGTCTGCAGGGAATTTTTAAAGCCTGTCAACTCATTACATTCCAAAAAATATGTACCCAATTGCCTCTTTCTTCCCCATCACACCTCCAACATTTGCAATTTACCTGAGGAAAAATTGGCGTCTGCTTGGTGTATAAAAATACCTATGCAAACACTTCTATGCAAAGATGCTAAATCTTCTAGACTTTGCTGCATATTTGGGAGACATGTATATATCCTCCAACTGTTCATTTGTGAATTGTTTATTCAATCTCTCTCCCAATCTTGTCTAACTTTCTCTCATTGATTCCTATAGCTATCATGCAATATTTTATATGTCCTACCAATTATCCATTTTTTCACAGCAGTTTCTGTGCTAGATTCTACTAAAAACTCTGCCAGTGCTAGTCTTTCAGTTAGGATCCAATATTTCTTTCTCTTTACCTATACTCTGATATCAGTCCTTGATAGTGAAGACAAAACTCTAGCCTGTGGTCCAAATGAATTTGTGGCCTGTTTCCATTCTATTACCTTTCCCATCTCTAATTATTTGCTCCCAATACCTTGATTCCTTTGCAAGTTTTCTCCAGTAAATTCCATCCCCCTCTTGCCTATCCTCTGTACCCCTAACTGTAGTCATCCTTATCAGCAAAATCCCCTTTCTCCATCCTCATGTTGGATTAGTTATTAGAATACATTTTGCTACTTTATGAATATAATTATGTATATAATATTCTTTCTGGTTATTTTTATTTTCCTTAAGGATCTGAATTCAAAATCCCAGTCTTTCCTTGTTTCTTAAGCTTTCCTCCTATTTCATCATTATCCCTTTCCACTTTGAATTATAGCTTTCTGCTTGTGCTATATATAGGAGCTGTAGAACACAGAATGTGTATGTACCTTTAAGATGCATTTTCAGATGTAGGCATGTGCATATAAATAGTGAGCACATGCAGGTAGCAGTGCCATTTTGAGAGAACAGCCAGAGTGTTATCATGTATGAGTGTGGTAGTCAGTCTGTTTATAAGTTTATTTAAGTTTAAATTACAAAGCCTCATTCCTGATGTGTTTGTGTGTAATAAAGCTGCTTGAACTGAACCTACAACCGCTTGTCGTTTTTATCCTGACTGGATGAGCAACATGGTGTCAGGACCCGCTTGAGAGTGCAACTTCTTCAAGTCATGAGGTGCAGAGTTGATGGTGAAGGCAGATTGAGCTGACTGAGTGAAACAGAGCTCAAATGATCAAAAAGGGCCAGAAACAAACTTAAGGTAACCAGAGCTTGCACAAATGATTTATTTGGTAAAGAAAATGAAATGGAGCACTTGTAAGGCACAAAACGCATTATTAATTAAACGAGTTGCACAAAACATATTAATCAAACGAAAGGCACAAAATGTATTATTAATTAAACAAAATGTTTGAAACCATGATATTTGTTAACACTAGTAGAAATATTCATAAGAAACACAGAATTACCTTTGGTTTGCATAACGAGCATGTTTAAATTAAAACAAGCACAAGAAATGTACAATGAGCATGATAAGAGGTTAAAAGGGCATAATAACTACAATAAAATGACAGTTAGCTTAAAATGTAAGGCAACTGCATGTTTTTTAGTAAAATACCATGTTTTGGCATTGACTGAAGCCATTCAAAGCATAACTAGAGTTGTTAAGTATCTCAGAGTGTACAAAGTGTTTGCAGAGTGTGTGCTTTATTATGGTACAATTATTTCAAAGAGTTTGCTGTGTGCAAAGTACAGTTATATTGCAAAGTGCAGTCAAAGTGCAGCCATTTTAAAAAGTTTTTTGTGCTGTGTACATTTATTCACAGAGTGCCACCATTTCAACATGTTTCTTGCACTGTACAGAGTTATTTCTCAAAAGTAGAGGAGTTTCTGTGCTGTGTACAGTTTATTTGCAAAGTGCATTCATCTCGAGGTGTTTCTTACTCTGAGATTTTTCTGCTATGTACAGCTTATTTGCAAAGTACAGTCATTTTAAAGTATTTCTTACATTAAGGAGTGGTTTTACAAAGTACAGTGATTTTAAAGTGTTCTTGTACTACAGAAACTTATTTGGCAAGGTACAGTTATTTCAAAGAGTCGGTGGTGCTATTGGGCATAATTCCAAGTACTGGCATAAAGTTTTGGCACATTTATATGTGTGTATGTTCGTACATGATTTCAAGCACCTTCACTACTGTGTGTTGATATGGCAGAGGCATTTCACAGACCAAGTCCACTTGTGTTTGATCATAATATTGCAGAGAATTGGAGAGTATTTGAGCAGGAATATATTTTCATATGCACAGCTTTTTCTGACAAAGATGTACCTACAAGGACATTCATTTTGCTTACCTTAGCTGGGTCAGAAGCCATTGAAAGAGAGTGTTCATTTGTGTATGTACCAGAAGTATATGCAGGAGAGGAGGAAAACTGCCATATTGTTGTACTAGCTGAATCAAGGGAAGACCCTGAGTGCTTAAAATGTAAATTTAGAGAAATGTGCAATCCCCAGACAAATGCTACATTAGAGAGGCACTTATTTTATAAAAGAGACCAAACGCCAGGTGGAAGTTTTGTAGCTTCGATCACTAACTTGAGAAATAAGGCTAAAATGTGCAGATTTGGTGATTTGAAAGATGAGTTAATAAAAGACAGGCATGTGTCTGGTGTTAATAATGCTGCATTAAGAAAGATTTTGCTTCATGACAGTGATTTAACATTGAGCAAAACCAAAGAGATTTGTCAAGTCCATGAGCTCACAGAAAGGCCACAAGTATGTTTGCAAGTGATAAGAGCATGGTTTCAACAGCCTCTAGAGCAAGCATAGACAGCATGTGGCAAGCAGAAACATGGCAGCTGTAACCCCTGCAGGTTTTCCAGGGAAACCTTGTAACTTTCTAGCAAGTTCCAAGACTAGCTAAGTAAAAAGGACATGCTCAGTGCAGTATAAGGGTGAGTCAGCAAAACTCAAGTCAAGTCTTATTGTTAACTGCCGTAATTGTGGAGCCAACCATGAGTCTAAAAGACAGAAGTGCTTAGCATTTGGTCAGCAATTCCACAAGTGTAAAAAATAGTACCACTTTCAAAAGTTTTGTAAATCAAGCAAGCCTCATTCAGTTATTAGGAAAGGCCACTTAAAAAAGCAAGTTGATCATGTAGAAAGCTACAACCCTACTTTCTATGTAGATGGTGTATCAGTAGATGGTGAAAAGGTTAATACATTAGATTTCTTGGCAAAGACCAAAGTATTTTGTACTGTCCTGATCAATGGTAAAGCCACAGAGCTCAAAGTAGATACTGGCTCAAAGTGTAATGTAATGTCAACAGAAACATTTGCTAAAGTGAGAGCTGGTGAGCAGCTTAATTTGGATAATTGTGCAAAGCTTGTTGCTTATGGAGTTGAAGAGATTCAAACTGAAGGCTTAATAGTGCTTTCATCCTATTTGGCTGGAATGAGTTACAGCTTGCAATTTTATGTAGTCAAAACATGTGCAGTCATTATTAGTCTCAGAGACAACTTAAGAATGAAACTGCTTTCTTTTACCAAAGAAGTACATCATGTAAGCACATGTCCCAGTTCCAGCTTTAGTGATGCTATTTTCTCAAGAGTATGCTGATGTTTTCAATGACAAGCTAAGCAAACTTCTAGTTGCATACTCCATGAAAGAAGACCCAGAGGTCAGTCCAGTGGTCAGACCAGCAAGGAGAGTTCCAATAGCTATGCATAACAAAGTCATGGTCCAGTTAGACAAAATGGTTCAGCAAGGTGTGATTTGTCCAGTCACAGGTGTGTTGCATGGTAGCTGTCCTTAAGAAAAATTCAGATGAAATCAGAATATACATTGACCTGAGAAACTTGAACAAGGCATTAAAGAGACATCATCATATTATGAGTACAGTCAAGGAGATTGCCACCGTCATGCCAAATGCTTTTTCTGTTTAAGATGCAAAGAGTTCATTTTGGAAAGTCATGCTTGATTGCAAAACTTCACTATTGACTACATTCCAGCACACCATTTGGTCGATACAGATTTCTCAGGATGCCTTTTGGAATAAATTCTGCCAGTGAAGTCTTTCAGCATGCAATTGAGCAAATTTTGTCAGACTATTTGTTTGCTATAATAGTAGATGATTTACTAGTTGGAGGCGATGGTGAAGCAGAGCATGACAGAAACCTAAGGAAAGTTCTGGACAGAGCGAGTGAAAGGAACTTAAAGCTTAATCCTCTGAAATGTAAATTCAGACTGCCAGAACTTACTTATGTAGGTCATTTATTTACCAGTACAGGCTTATGACCAGACCCTTCCAAACAAGCATCCATTCTAGATATGCCAGCTCTAGACAATGTCCAAGCCTTACAGCATTTTCTTGGTATGGTTAACTATTTGTGCAAATTCATCCCTGACATTAGTGAGTTATCAGTACTTTTATGAGAGCTGACATGCAAAAATGTTGCCTGGTCATGGCTGGAACAACACCAGAGAGCATTTGATAATCTCAAACAGCAAATTGCCAACCCTTCTACATTAAGGTACTGTGATGTCCACAAACCAATAGTTCTTTCCTGTGATGCTTCAAAGTTTGGTCTTGGTGCAGTTATTCTTCAAGAGGGCAGACCTGTTGCTTATGCATCTAGAACTCTTACCCAAACTGAGATGCAGTATGCTCAAATTTTAAACGAACTTTTGGCAATTGTGTTCGCATGTTCGAAGTTCCATGATTATATTTATGGCTGAGCTATCCAAACTGAAACTGATCATCAACCTCTAGTCACTATTTTAAAGAAGCCTATGTATTCATC
This sequence comes from Protopterus annectens, assembly GCF_019279795.1. Classification (NCBI taxonomy): domain Eukaryota; kingdom Metazoa; phylum Chordata; order Ceratodontiformes; family Protopteridae; genus Protopterus; species Protopterus annectens. The sequence goes on from NC_056731.1 coordinate 843,521,082, forward strand.
TCCAGCAAGACTGCAAAAATAATGCTCAGATTACAAAATTACAATTTCAAAATGGTCTATACAAAAGGTACATTTCTTTATCTGGTTGATACCTTATCTGGATCACCCAGAAATACTATGGAACAGCTTGATGCAGAGAATTTTGACTTTGATGTCATGGAAGAACATAATTTTCCTACCATGAGACTTGATGAGCTGAGAGATCATACAAAGATTGATCCAGTTTTGCAAAAGCTCAACCACTTCATCAATGTAGGATAGCCGTCAAAACAATCTTCTGTACCACCAGAAGTGCAACCTTACTTTCCATACAGAGATGAGATGCTGATGGAAGATGGCATTATTTTCAAGGGTCCCAAAGTTATTATTCCTACTTCCTTACAACATGAATGCATTCAGATTTTGCATCATGGCCACCCAGGTTCCGATTCTACCAAAGAAGGGTGAGACGACTAGTATTTTGGCCTTCTCTATCAAAGGACATTGATAAAGTGCTTTCTTCTTGTTCAGTATGGAATAGTACTAAACTGCATTTGCAAAAAGAGCGACTTCAGCTAAGCCATATTCCTGAACTACCATGGTCAACAGAGCCACTGACATATTCAAGTGGAACAATCATCATTACTTAGTGTTGGTAGATTCTTATTCAAAGTGGCTTAAGAGCGATTTGCTACCTAACCTAATGTCTGGTGCTGTTATGACTAAGATGAAACATCAATTCTCAGTCAGTGGTAGTCCACACAAAGTTATTTCTGATGATGCCCAGTTTACCAGTCAGTTTTTTCAGAGATTTGCAAAAGAGTGGGACTTTATCCATGTTACTAGTAGTCCTGAATGCCCACAGTCAAACGGCCTTGCTGAACATGCAGTACAGAGTGCAAAGCAATTACTAGAGAGGTCAAAGAGTGACAATACTCATATCTTATTGAATTTACTTAATCTCAGAAATATACCCCGTGACAACTTACATGGCTCGTCTGCTCAGAGATGTCTAACTAGGCAAACCAGAAAAACCTTGCCTATCAATTCTGGTTTGTTGCTGCCTAATGCTAAAAACACAAGAGCAATCAAAGCCCAACTTTTTAAAAAAACATTCTTTTCAGAAGTCCAGTTATGGTAAAACAAGCAGATTTCTTAGTCTGTTAAAATAAGGAGAGATGGTGAGGATGCAAATGGTGAAAGGCTTTGATCAAATTGGTCAAGTGAGAGGTATATGTGCCGAGCCAAGATCCTACTTAGTGGAATCTGGGAGTACAGAATACAAGACAAACTGCAGACATCTTCTTCCTGTATCAGAAGTGATATTGCAGCATCATACCTGTGATACAGACTCTAGATCTCAAAGCAGCCCTGACAATGTTCATACCAAAGAACATGTCTCAGTATCCATTCCCATTCCTGATGATGTCCCAGTTGTCTCCAAAGTTGAACATTGCTTGAAGACAGTCCCCATTGCTAGATCCAATTTTGACTTTTATGTTACATGATCAGGTCGTATTTCTAGACCTAATGTAAAATGCACAGCAACTTGGAAGCGATTGTTTTATATGTGTCTGATTTTGTATAATTGCATGTCAAAAGATCATTTTTATATAATTGCATGTCATTATACACTGTCATTTCATGTATGAACCATTTCTAAAAGACAGACGATGTAGAACAGCGTGCGTGTATGTACCTTTAAGAAGAATTTCCAGATGTAGGAACATGCATATAAATAGTGAGCACATACAGACAGCAGTGCCATTTTGATAGAACAGCCAAAGTGTTAACATGTATGAGTGTGGTAGTCAGTCTGTTTATAAGTGTATTTAAGTTTAAGTTACAAAGCCTCATTTCTGATGTGTTTGTGTGTAATAAAGTTGTTTGAACTGAACCTACAACCGCTTGTCTGTTTTATCCTGACCGGATGAGTGACAGGAGCCTTAACAATGCAGCTCTGAAATACCCCTTCAAATCAAGACATCCTAAACCATGTTGCTCTTTTTGAAGGATCAGCGAATCCCACTTGACTCTTAACCTCGTCCCCTCCCAGATATAGTCCTTCATCTCTTTATTAATTACTGTCCACAGCAACTCCTGTAGTTGATAAAATATGCCTGACCTACGTATAAAACTAAAGGGACTAAAAACATGTTCATTGCTTGTGTCTTGCTATTCATATCTATAAAATTGAGCTTCCATTTTCTCAGTTTTTGTATTATCTTTTGTTTAGTTTCTTCCCACATATCCTTAGGTGTCAAAACAGAATCCTTTTTAATCCATACTTCTAAGTACTTCATTTTATCATGTCCCCATAACTATGAGCATTGCTGAAACAATTTTTGTGTGGATACATACTTTACAGCTATTGCTGTTGTATTAGCTTCATTAATTTTGTATCACCAAAAAAGACTTGAAACTGTCTCAGAATGTTCCACAACATTGAAATATGCTTTTCTGGTTTTATCAAGTATAAAATAATATCATCTGCAAATAAAACACATTTTTTGACTATCATACCAATTATATCCTTGAATTTCTGAGTCCCTTATTTTCTTTGCCAATGGTTCTAAATATAATGCAAACAACAAAGGGGAAAGAGGACACCCTTGCCTGCTTCCTGTGCTGAAATAAAACTTATCAGAGAGAATCCCCCACTTTAATTTTCACCTCCGATCCCTCATATGTCCTCCTAATCAATCTTACATTTTCTATCAGGGAATGCATATGCTTCCACTGCCCATACTTTGTCAAACGCTTTCTCTGCATCAAGACCCACCAACAACAGTGGTATTTTCTTACATTCTGCTTCTCTCTGAATCATCAATGTTCTGTTAATATTGTCAAATGTTTTCTTTCCCTCCACAAATCTACATTGATCCATATCTATTCATTTTGGCATCACTTTTGTCATTCTTTCAGCCATTATAGAAAAAACATTTTATAATCAAAGTTTAGAATTACAGTGGGCCCTCCTAGTTCCAAACTTCCACAGGAATATCTTTTCTTCCTGGGTACTTCCTTGTAGATTGTTTATACATCACCATTCTTATCATCTGCTCATATCCTGTTAGTAATTGAGCCTTATCTACCTCTAACCTTGGCATATTTAATTCTTCCATCAATATTTCTATTTGTACTTTTTCTTGATTTCCACATTTATATGTTTTATACAGATTTTCATAACATTTACAAAATCTTTCTAATACCGCTAAAAGATGTCTGATTGTTTTCCTTGTTATAGGCTCCCTAAACTTGGCAACAAACCCTTCTAATTTCTGTTAACTTAGCCATTGTGCTGAAAGTTTTTGTGCTCTGGAGATATTATAGAAAAACAACTGTTTAACAGCAATCTTTCTGAGCTCATGCATATGATGGAGATAGTCACTTATTTTCTCTTTAGCACTCTGCACTTCTTCTTGTTCTATGAGATTCTCCCTGTTTGCAACACTTTAACCTTTGTCAGTACCTCTAAATAATTCTTGTTAATTATTAACCATATCTCTTTTTCTTTTATTGCCACCCTATTTTTAAACTCCACTTTAATTTTATTCCACTCCCTAGCTATATTTTCAAAATAAATTTATCTTCTGTAATAATTCCCGAATACTTGCCACTACCTATTCCTTAAATTCCTCTCTTTTTAACTGATAGATAGAGAAGCGCCAATGTCTCATTTTTATTTCATTACCCTGTAATTTTACTTGTTATTACTGGCATGTGATCTGAAATAGTTACTGAATGCATATCAGAACTTTCAATTAAATACACATATTCCTGTGAAATATAATATCTGTCTAGTCTAGCCCAGTTTTTATGTCTTGAGGAATATTCTGTAGATTCTCTACAAACTCTTACTACTGAATTCACATCTTCCAGACCAAATATTTTCATTTTTTTCCAAAAATCTACCCTTTTTTGTTGTATTTTCCCAGTTCTAGGACCAATGCTCGAGTGGCCGTTTCACCGAATGTGAAACGGCTTGGCATACTTATGCGAAAGTGCTTTTTACTGAAGAAGCACATTTGCATAAGTATGCCTATTGTGGAGATTGCACTTCAGTGGGGATAAGGGAAAATTCCCTTTTCCCCACTGAAGTGCGACCTTGGAGTGAAAATATAAAAGTAGGGGGCTGTTGGGGGTGCAGGGGGGCTTGCCCCCCTACAAAAACGTAATTCTAATGTTTATTTTTTTAACACACTTTAACGAAAGCTCTTTTTTGGTGAAAGCGCTTTCGTTAAAGTGTGTTCGGTGATAGTGGATTTGGACTGTTGAACTTTCGTTCAACAGTCCTAGATCCATTTTCCCTTTTAGGCCCCCCAGATATATCCTAATTGGTGCAAACAATTTTTCATTCCTCATCTATAAATAATATTTCCTGCTGAAAGCTGATTATTTGTCCCACAATTTCTTAAGCTCCATTATAGCAGTTTTAGGTGGAATATAAATAAATGACAGAGTAATATTTATCCCTTGTCATTAACACCTTATTGATACAAATATACCATTATTATCTGTTTTTCCTCTTCTATCACTGTTGGAGCTTCTCTCACAATTAATATAAGTACTCCCCATTTTCTTTTTCCCAGATATTCCACTGAATAATCAACCTGAAATCCTTTCTTTATCAAATTTACATGTTCAATTCTTTCCAAATGTGTCTCCTGTAGCATAGCTAGTTGCACTCTGCATTTTTAATATAATTCACTACTCTTTCTGTTTTCTGCATTTCTCTGAGTCCATTCACATTTAAACGTGGAAAGTGATATCATGATAAGACATTATTATTCCCACCTGTTATGTATAACAGTTTTTGTAATGTCTATTTTCAGCTTGCTGTTACACAGATGTGCTGATGTTTGGCAGGTTGATATTATACAATTGTTTCTTGACATATCCATTTGAATCTATGCCACATTGTATAAATCTTTTTGTTTTCATGAAAGCCCTCAAAATACACCTCCAAAACACCCTCAGAACTTAATAACTTAATACCAACACACAAAACTATGTACATCTTCAAATAATGAAGTTTAGCTCTCCTAATAGGAACAATTGTCCCAGACTGACAGTCACACTTACAGGCTTGAATTAACCTATAATGAAGGTTATCTGTGCTAGGATGCATGATACAGCCTGCATTTCTACTTCCACTAAGTGCAGTCTGTTTTTGCCTTATCTTTATTCTTCCCACAGATGAAGAAAACAACTTGAATGCTTTCAGAAAACATCATCTCCTAGCCATTAAAAGAAAGAAGTATTCTGTTTTTATTGCCCCTTATCAAATTGTCTCCACAGAAACATTAAAAGCAGATACACATTTGTCATTCTCTACACATATTGCATATAAGCATTTATGTGTTAGAAACACTCTTTTGTATTCATTATATTCATTGTTCTTTTATTTATTTGCTTCCATTTAGAACTTGCTATTAAATCAAGACAAGGGCATTAATTCAGTCATTCCCCTATACAGAAATAAGAAAAGGCATATCACTTTTACTTATATCATGCTCTTGTGTCTAGGATTTCTTCTCTATTTACATTGTAATGCCTACATTTCTTAAAACTGAAGAAGAAGAAAGAAATAATAAGGGAAATAGGGACACCTGTTTACTTTAGTATCCGTATTACACACAAAATTAACTGAAATAAATTTACTTTATATCATGAAATATAGGTTCATAGGTTCATAGGTTCATACTAGGCTATCTGCCCTAGGGCATTTATAAGCCTAGCCAGAGTGTGTGTGGCTTTCACCACCCCTTAGGATGAGAATACTATACCCATTAGTTTGCTGTGCCTCTGTCCAGCAGTGATACAGAGATGATTCCCGGGGTAAACCTACGATCTCCCATCCACTCATCAAGATTTCTCTTGAACAGAGTCAGTGAGGGGCTCTGCCTCACATGGACTGGGATTCTGTTCCATAGTGTAGGGAGTCTATGGGTGATGAATCTGTCCCTCCAGCACGTCCTATTTATATCCGTGTTGAGGTTTAAGTCTCTTGCTCTCGTGGTTCTGGTGGATTTGGATTTTTTGAGGTGGAGCATGTCCATTAATTCCGGGTTGGACATGGCCTTGTATGTCAGGCACAGATCACATCTGAGCAGACGGTATGCAACTGAATAGAGCTGGAGTTTCTTCAGTCGGGCATCGTATGACATATGTTTGAGCCCCTTTATCCTTTTGGTGAGGAACTTTTGGGGTCTTTCCAACTGCTGCAGGTGTCGGGTAAGGTACATTCGAATGGGGCGTTGTACTCAATCATTGGTCTGATAAGTGAAGAGTACAGGGTACAATGACCTGTCCTGATCTGGATGTGAATCCCTTCATGATCAGGTGGGCAATGTAGAAGGTCTTCCTAACCACTTTGGCAATGTGAGTGTCAAAGAGTGATTACTGTCAACTTGGGTCCCCAGGTCCCTGATAACTTCTTCCGTGTTTAATGGATTACCACCTATGTGGTAATTAGGGGTTACCTTGTTTTTCCCAAAGGGTATGACTATATATTTTTTGGCATTTAGCTTAAGGCCATGGCTCTGGCACCAGTTATCCATTTCTATGAGACCTTTCTGGAGGATGTCTGTGTCTGATGGAGTGTCAATTATGGTGCCCAGTTTGCAGTCATCTGCAAATTTTGTCAGCCACAATCCCCTATGTTTGCCTGCACTTCAGAAAAATAAATGCCGAACAAGAGGGGCCCAGGACTGAGCCCTGTGGGACACCTCGTGACCGGCTTAGAGTCTGACATGGCACCAGCAACTCTAACCCTGTGTGTTCTGTCCTTGAGCCAGTTTGCAACCCATCTTGTGACATATGGGTTTACATCTAAGCTGGTGAGCTTTTCTATGATGCCAGTGGGGTATTGTGTCAGCCTTTTGCTAGGTCAAGATAGGCTGTGTGAACTGCCTTACCCTCATCAATGGCCTTAGTGACTGTTTTGAAAAAATTGACCAAGTTCAAGAGGCAGGATCTGCCTGACTTGACAAACAAAGTGGGTAGGATCCAGTGTCTGTAGGTCCCCAATGTCTTTATTTATGAGTTCCATTATGATCCTCTCCATAGCTTTGCAGACAAGGCTCGTCAAGCTTATGGGGTAATTTCAGGGTCCGTAGAAGCACCGCCTTTGTGGAGTGGGACCACAGTTGCCGTCGCCATTCTTTGGAGTGCGTATCCTGTAGTAAGGCTAAGATTAAACAGCAGCCTTATGTGTGGGTTTAGTTCCTCATTGAGTTCATGTAGCACACAGCCGGGGACACCGTCCAGTCCCATTGATGCTGTGTTTTTGCTTAGAGAGAGCAGCTCTCACCTGGGCATCTGAGATGTTTGGGAGGCTAGACTCTGGTGGGATAGATATTTCTCCTTTTGGGGGGGGAGGGGAGAAATTTGCACTGAACCTTTCTGCCAGTATGTTGGCAATGTCTGTGGGTTCAGTGATTTTTTTATCATTTTGGACTAATTCTGAGCATATCTGGGAGTTTCCACCCAGGTTTCTAACATAGCTAAAGAAGGCTTTATGATTGTCTTTTGTGTCATTAGCGATTTTCTCTCAAAGTTGGCCTTGGATGATTTTATGAGTGATCGTAGTTTTTTGCTAGTATTGATCAGAGATGCCTTCCCATTTAGGGATTTTGCTCTGTCATGTAGTAGCTTTCTCCTCTTGTTGTAGAGTTTGTTTATGGCTGGAGTCCACCAGACCGGCCTACCTTTGGGGGAAAGGGTCTTGATTTTATTAGGGATTGCTTGATCCATACATTCCTGGAGGTGCTCGTAGAAGGCATTTGTAAGGGTTTCAACAGCGTGGGTTGTGGTTTCCACTGGCTCGGGGCCTTGAAGGATACCTCTCCAGTCTTAAGTGTGAAGTTTGCTTTTGAGAAGTTCTTCACTGTGGTCTTTTGCTGGGGTGGGGACGGGATGTGGATCTCCAGTGAGATTAATTTATGGTCTGATCTCACCAATGAGGGATATACTTCCGGTGTGGAGCATTTTGTCCCCATGTTTGTGATGATCGGGTCTAGTATATTTTCTCCTCTTGTGGGAATGGTGACTAGTTGTTCCATAGCATTTGAGTTTATGAACTCAAGGAACCTTTGGGCTAGGGTGTTGGGGCTTCAGTAATGTTCCCAGTCTATGTTTGGGTAGTTGAAGTCACCCAATATGATGGTGTTTGGAGAGACATTCATACTCCAGTGTCTTCAGGAAGGCTGTGTGGGTTTCCTGGGTTTGAGAAGGTGGTCTGTAGCATGTTACAAACTGTAGGGAAGTTTTACCTATGGTTAATTGCACCTGGATGGTCTCCGATGCTTCGTGCATTGCCACTAACCTGGAGGTGTGGGTATCCTTTATGAATATGGATACTCCCCCTTTGTGGTTCGGTCGGATTTTGGGGCGGAATGCATGATATGAGGTATAATCTGATAGTGCTGGGGTGCTCTCAGGAGCCTTGAACCAGGTTTCAGTCACAGCACAGACATCGATGTTCTCCATACTGAGGAGGGCTTCGAGGGCATGCATCTTGAGGTTTAGACTTCTGGCATTGAGCAGTATTATCCTTAGTTTTTCTCCATTTTTGTTTTCTAGGGCGGTAGGTTTATCATTTGAGGCTTGCCTAAAAAGGCACTATGGGTGGCAAGAGCCTTTGCCAATATCTGGAAGCCCAGGGTGACAGGTGCAAGCCGTCCCTTGAAGCAGCGTGGCTTGTCAAGCATGTCATCCCAGGCAGACAGACATTGGATCAATGACACCAGTAATTAAGCCAATTATTAAAGCTGATCATTTTGTCTCTGTATTGTGGCATCATTCTTGGCGAGGGTAGGATACTGCTCAGGGTCAGGGTCATACTGGCCTGGGCTACATAATCTGAGAGCTCCTCTATGTCTCTTTTCATGTAGTCCAGGGAGTCAGGTCGTTCACACCGGCATGGACAATGACTGAGTCATACTTGTACTTGCTGTGGAGTGACTTGAGTGCTTGTGTTATGTGGCGGATTCTAGCCTGAGGCAGCTTACTGTGATCTTTTCCTTGTTCAGTCTGGTGAGTGGGACGTCAGTGTGTCTGACTATGGAGTCACCTATAACAAGTGTGTCTGGCATTGTGTTTGGCCTTAAGGGCTGTGACTGTTTAACACACTGACTTTGAGAACTATGTGTTGCATGTCTTATGTCTTGAGGTGGCAGTTGCTTGGGTGTCTGCTTTGGAGGCCTCTGTAGTTTTGGTAGATTATTGATCAGTGCCTCAGTATGTCTTTGTGTGTTTATGTGTTTGTTTTGCAGTTGTGATAGTTCTATGTGAAACTGGGTTTGTGGTGTGCGTGGTTTCCTTCTCCTCCTGTCTGGTCTTGCCAGTCCTGAGTTGAGAGAGCTCAGCCTCCAGTTTGGCTATATAGTTGCATCTCTCATGTATTTGTGTTTTGTGGGAGAAGGAGTGGGTTGTCTGTGTACATGAGGCAATTGTAACATTGCCTCAAGATGCCCAGATTCACCAGCTGAACAGGAGGGGCGACCATGCTAGAAAAAGTGAAAAAGTTTGCTGTGTAACTGAGTCAGAAGGGACCTATAGCGAACTGGGTACTCAACGAAATTCTAGGCTAATGTAGTACTTTGTTTAGTATACAAGTACTTTACCTATATAAAAATGCTTTAGGAGCAAGTGCTGAGCTTTACCTATATAAAAATGCTTTAGGAGCAAGTGCTGAGCCTTTGAGATAGAGAATAGACTGTTTAGATTGCAAGTAGAGAAGTTCTAAGGGAAAAATTGAAAAGCAGACTTTACGGAGCCAGAAATAGTTTAACCTTGTTTAACCAGCTGCCCGATGGTGCTCTATGGGCAACTCACGCTAATGGCCTAAAGCGGGCTTTATAGCAGGGGGTTGAAAAGAGCTAGGAATTGACCCAAAATGGCCAATAGACTACAAGTTTCTGGCTGGAACCACTGCTCTAGGGACAAATAGGCTGCTCAGTGCTCCCCACTCCCACTGGTGAACAAAGCTTCCCTTTATCCAAATAACGATATGGAATAGCACAGGAACTAAGCCAAAGCCCAGAGATCAGCAAACTCTGAAGACTGGACTATTCTTGTTCAGTAAGGGAAAACAAGTTTTTTTTTTTTTTTTTTTTTTTGCAGAAAACAGAGGAAAAACAGACAGTAAATGCTATAAATGCTTTTAAGCGGCTAGCACTTGAGTGTGTTAGCCTACAGGTAAATTAAACAACAAATAACTTTTAAAAGTGCAAAACAGTTAATCAACACAAAACAGTTTAAATAGAATGCAGAGCTCTATAAACAGGCGAAAATGCAGTCGCTAAGCAGTAAATAATCAAAAAGCCAGAAAAAAACTTAAATCAGGAAAAAGTCACTCTTTTGCTCTCTGCTTGTAGAACTCTGCAGGACACCACGAGGAGCTGTGCTGAGTTGAATACAAGCGAAAAGCACGCTAAAGCGGGCTTTATTACAGGGGCTGAAAAGAGCTAGGAATTGACCCAAAATGGCCAATAGACTACAAGTTTCTGGCTGGAACCACTCCTCTAGGGACAAACAGGCGCTCAGTGCTCCCACTCCGACTGGTGAACAAAAGCGCTTCCTTTTATCCAAATAAGGATATGGAATAGCACAGGAACCAAGACAAAGCCCAGAGGTCAGCAAACTCTGAAGACTGGACTATTCTAGTTCAGTAAGGCGGAAAACAAGATTTTTATTTTTTGTTATTTTCTTTTGCAGAAAACAGAAGAAAAACAGACAGTAAATGCTATAAGTGTGTTAGCCTACAGGTAAAATTAAGCAACAAATAACTTTTGAAAAGTGCAAAACAGTTAATCAACACAAAAAACAGTTTAAATAGAATGCAGAGCTGTATGAACAGGCGAAAAAGCAGTCGCTAAGCCATATATTATGAAAATACTGTTAAGAACAACATTTTGTTTTACTTACGGTTAATGCTTTCCTTCCTCTTTCCCTGTCCTATATCTTCTTCCAAACTTTAATGACATGAAGTAGGGCATACGTTTTGGAGACCCCTGCAAGTTTAATAATGTCAAAAAAGTCCTATATATCCAGTTTTTTTTGTTCTGTCATACTTCACAAATATATTTAAGTTTTGTAATCCCACATTTATTCATTACTTTCCAAATTGTTGTTTTTTTTTTATGTTGATCTCTCCCAAATCCAGTTGTTGGTTCATTTCCAGTGGTTGGTTCTTCTAGTAAATTCTTGTGCTTTTTTCTGTATCTCAAGTGTTTTCCTTTGGAATATTGGGAAAGGTTTCACTTGTATAGTCTCTTTATGGGCTTTATTATCAGAAGATTAAGAAGCAGAATCCTCTTCTGTTTGATAACTCACGTTTTGTTGGACATACTTGTGTATTTCCTCCTTAGTATGTTCTGCAACAAAGAATGACTTTGACCTTCCAGAAAAAAATTTTTGAAAATAGCTGGATAAAGAAACTTGAATCGAACACCTGCTTCTATACATTCCCTGAGTGTGAGAATAAATGTACTCCTCTTCTGCCTGGTGTAGAGTGAATAATCCTAACCTACAAACACTCTGTTGTCTCCAACTATTAGTACTTTGTCCCTATGCCGCAGTTTTGTCAGAATCAACTTTTTCTGCTGGTAGGATTGCATCTTTACTATTAAAGGTCTGGGTTGCTTCCTCATGGCCATGTTTGGAGCATACAAATGGTGTGCCCTTTCAATTAACAACTCCTGCTGTAGAATACCAGTCCAGTTGCTTATTTGTGCTTTCATAACATGAACGCTATCTGTTCCATCCAGTTTCTCTGGTATAGCAGAAAATCTCAGGTTTTCCCTACATGCTAAGTCCTTTAATTCTACCATTTTTTGAAATGTCTTTTTGAGCACGCTCATATTCAGCCAGCCTTTTCTTCATGTCGACCTCTGATTTGTGCAGTTTTATCAGCTCATCTGAATATCTGTTTAAAACGTCTTCCATTTTTCCAGACTTTTGGTACTTAAGTTGATATACTCCTTTAACATATATATGTTTTTATTTTAATCAGCTCTGAGCACATTTAAGTTGATACTCCTTTAATATATTTTTTTTTATTTTAATCAGCTCTGAGCACATTTGACTTATTTTTCATCTATATTATGGGAAATAATGTCTTGCACCAAAGCTGGAGCTTGAACTCTTTTTGCTGAGCAGCTGCAAGATTCTTCCCAGACAGTGTTTTCTTTTCACTTTTTGTGACTGATTTTCTTTCATGTTCTCTGAGTTTCATTTTTGCTGGCATCCAGGCAGTGAAATTACTAGCCAGTTACTGAAATTAACCCCAAAAAGCAAATTGACTGGCTATATTTTCTGATTTTCTGTTTTCACATTGGGAGAGCTGTAATTAACCTCCAGACATCTTGGAAATCTGGAGTGCTAACATCCTTGACCTGGTCCTCACAAACATGGGAGAACGTTTCACACCCCCTCCCCCCAGTGTAATGTCCTCATTGGTGAGATCAGACCATAAAGCTGTCTGCTTTGAAATAAAATTCCAAAGACATGCATCTGGAGCGTTTCTCCACAGACGTCCTCTGAAAATGGGCTCTGTCCCAGTCGGGCTTTCCTGGTAAACAATTGATAAATAAATAAGTAAATAAATAAATAAATATAAAATCCAGGACCCTAGCTAACCCCACAGTGTTTAGGAATTATTCTAAAGTAAGCTTCCTTTTATTAAGTTACACTCTATTCAAATTCCAAGCCTCCCAACCCCTAAGAACATCACTGCTTATAGAGAGCTGTTCACAAATAGCCCCATGCAATCATGTTGATAGTTGAGTAGAAACAGCTGTACATAGTCAGAATAAGTGCAGGACAAACTCAGAAAACAAGCCACCCTGATGGAATCCCAACATCAATAGATTGTATAACAAAAGTAAGAAAATTATGGCAAAAATTAGGAAGTGCAGATATAATTTCCCTGATCAGTCTGAACTAGTAGTGCTGGGGTCTAATAGGGTCTACCAAAGTCAAATCTGTGGTAAAGGTAGCCTTCCAGGGCAAGGACAATTACAAATAATTTTTCAGCTATGTTCATAACCTAAAAGGCAATACAGAACAATGTGTCTGACTATTTGTAAATGGAGCAAATCTACTGGCTGAAAAATGTAGCTTCAAGTCCTCAATGTACTCTCCAAGGCTAAAAAGACTGAATCAATGGGCACCAGTCATATCCCAGGATGCCTCCTTAATATTATGAAACATGACTAATCAGGACTACTAGAATTGCTATTTAACTACAGCCTCCAGACAGGCTTCATGCCAAGCAAATGGTGGTTAGCAACTGAAATCCATCTGCAGAACGAACAGGCCATCTATGAACAAGGGTAACTACAGACATAAGCCTGACTAGTCTTATATGTAAATATGTGGAAAGAATTATTGAAATGATAAACAATGATGAAGAGAAGCATTCAAAACTACAATCCACTCTGCTACAGGCCCCATAAGGAGCGCAGTGTCTCTCCAACCTAACACCACTCAAGTATTCAACTGCGGTACCAGCTTTATCATTCTCATAAGAAAAGCGCAGTCCGGGTCTGGACTGTCTGCAAACAGCTAAAGTTAACTTTGAACCTAACACCACTCTTAAGTATTCAACTGTGGTACCACCTTTATCATTCTTATAAGAAAAGTGCAGTCCAGGTCTGAACTGTATGCAAACAGCTAAAGTTAACTTTGCACCTAACACCACTCTTAAGTATTCAACTGCAGTACCACCTTTATCATTCTTATAAGAAAAGCGCAATCCAGGTCTGAACTGTCTGCAAACAGCTAAGGTTAACTTTGAACCTAACACCACTCTTAAGTATTCAACTGCAGTACCACCTTTATCATTCTTATAAGAAAAGCGCAGTCCAGGTCTGATCTGTCTGCAAACAGCTAAGGTTAACTTTGAACCTAACACCACTCTTAAGTATTCAACTGCGGTACCACCTTTATCATTCTTATAAGAAAAGCACAGTCTGGGTCTGAACTGTCTGCAAACAGCTAAAGTTAACTTTGAGTATGCGTCTACCTGTTTGAGCCAATATTTATTTTCCCCTGGAGAGCACTGTGCTTTGGCTTGTAAGCAGCCCCCCCCCACACGCACTCATCTTCCACTTTCGCTGTTATTCCCTTCTGTTAGCAAATAGTATCCATAACTGATCAATACTGTGTTTGTTAATTTAAACTGAGACCACAGTAGCCTACTGATACAAGGTTATTCTGTTTTTCCACCTGAGAAATGGTTAAGAAATGACTTACAGTTTCAGGGCAGTCCTTGGTCAATTCTGATTGTTTCTTAAACACAAACTTGTCTTTGCTTTGGCTCATTAGCAGCAGTACAAAAGAACCACCTGCTCACACCCTTGCTCTCCCCTCCCCCTTCCCTGTTTATTACCTTAAGCCAATCCCAAAGTTAATAAATATTACCTGTGGCAGGCACCATTTTTAAAACTACAACCACCCTTTGTCACTATCATATGTTCATTTATCAGTTTACTCTGTTACCTGATTGTTTCCAGCCCCCTCATAAGAGCAACTAACTGGGTCTCTACCCACTTCGCTCCCCACCCTGCCCCCTATTTCCTCCTGCCCCCACTGATCCTACCCTTATTACACTCACAAACCCCTCCCATCTTTCCAGTAGCCAACCACAGCGCTAACCCAACGCTACCTCCTCCATTTTCCCACTACTATCACACCTCCTCAACTAACATGTACAAGCATACCTTACCTATGCTCACTGCATGCACTCTCCTTGCATATCTTACATCCTACCAAAGCTCCATCATTCCAACACTCAACCACTACCACTGTACTACTACTCACACCACCACTCATGTCTCACCCTCACTCAGCTCCCCTCCCACCAACTCAAGAACCATCCCTATGCACCCCCCACATATTCTACCAACTATATTGCTTAAACATAAAGCATCCCTACAACTTAACATAGTAACCCTCCCACCATACCTATTACCCACAGAGCACAATCATAAAGTTTCCCTAATAAACAAACACATTCAAAACTGAGAAAACTAATAACCTCATGCATATCAAAACTAGCCCTAAGTGGAGACATCCACCCCAACCCTGGCCCTACCATCTCCAACCCCAATCCTCATAATCAGACTAGAAACCACAACGTCTCCCATATCACAGCCAATAGAAAGCCAAGTGACTTCCTTCTACTAAGCCTAAATATTAGAAGTATATCCAACAAAGTCCATGAACTCCATGCCACCATAGACTTGTACTCCCCAGATATAGTCATCCTGACAGAAACCTGGCTAAAACCTCACATTACCAGTGAGCAAATACTCGCTACCGGTTACGGCATACTACGAGTAGACCGGCTAAACAAGAAAGGAGGCAGTGTAGCTATAATATTTAAACAGCATCTAAACATCCAGATCTTAAAATCATCAGCTCCACAAATAGGCAATGAAGAAATAATATATACCAACCTCAAAATAAATGAAAACAAAACCATCAACATAATTAGATGCTACTTCCCACCAGGCCAAAACATCCCTCCACTAGAAAACCTCCTCAGCTGGTCTACCCACCATCTCCCCCAAGAAACTATCATTTTAGGTGATTTCAATATTGACTGGCAATCATGTTCTGGCAACAATCCAACCCATCATATAAACCTTCATGGCTTCACACAAATAGTCCAGTCGCCATCCAGGATAAATAAAAACTCCAGCAAGCACACTACCTTGGATTCAATACTAGTCAGTAAGAGAGCCCAGTCATAAGGCTGCTTATCAGATAGCCTCAGTGATCACTCCCCAACATTCCTACTAAAAAAATACCTATACCAAGCTAAACCTGTCATCTACTGTCGAATACGTAAACAAACTAAACTTTAACCCACTCAAATTCATCTCATCCCTCAAAGAATGTAACTGGCATCCCCTAAAGTACCTCAGTCATGATGACGCAGTTGAATTTTTTAATACTACCTTCCTAAGCATCCTTAATTACCATGCCCCCATAAGACTTTCCAGAAGGAAAGCACAGCCCTCCCCATGGCTACAGAAAACCACTAAGTCAGAAATGAAAAACAGGGATAAAGCCTGGGAGCACTGGCGCAAAACCAGAACCCCCTCAACTAAACAGAAATTCCTAGAACTACGCAATAGAGTTAAAAAGCTAATAAAACAGGACAAATTCCAACACTACCAGTCTGCCCTAGACTCCTCCCAACACAGCCCCAAACAATTCTGGTCCTCCATAAACTTCATCCTCCACCCAGGTAAAGTCAGTACCCCTCCTCCTAACATCCCTCACTCCTCCAAAAATATTGCTACCGCATTCAACACACACTTCACACAAACCATACTATCACTAGCTAAACAACACAACCCCCTCCCCTCCAACCCACCCCTTCAACTAGTAATCTCCCCACTGCCTACTCTTTTTCTCCTGTACCTACCTCCAACATAAAAAAAACTCTTAACTAAACTTAAGCCCACCAAATTAGCAGCAGACAACCTCCCAAGTGAATACCTACAAATCACAGCTGATGCTCTGGCCTACCCAGTATCCATGTTAATTAACCGATCTCTGTCAGAAAGTTACGTTCCCACACTGTGGAAAGTATCACATATAATTCCCCTCCACAAGGGCGGCCCCCTCCACAGAACTAACCAATTACTGCCCCATAGCTATTCTCTCAACACTCTCCAAAATACTAGAGAGATGCATACATTCTCAGGTCTCAGACTACCTCCTTACTAACAACCTCCTTCCCAATACTCAGCATGGTTTCCGACCAAATCATAGCACCACCACTGCCTTACTCTTCTTTACTAACACTATCCTTCAGCATAAAAACAATGGCTATATCTCCTCTGCTACTTTCCTAGACCTATCTAAAGCATTTGACATGGTCCCAGACAAACAACTCATCTCTGTCCTCAATAACCTATCCTTCTCTCAATCAGTCACCAACTGGTTTCAGAGTTACCTGTCTGACCTCCAGCAATCCATTGTATGGCAGAATGACATATTTCCCCAACTACCTGTCTCCATAGGGGTTCCCCAAGGATCCATCCTTAGACCTCTACTCTTCCCTGTTTTCACCAATAATCTAGCCTCTGCCACCAAACATGGCACACTCATACAATACGCAGATGATTCAACCATCATCTGCTCAGCCCAGTCCCTACCCAAACTGCAAAAAGTCACACAGGAAGTCTTTTCCTCTGTTGAAACTTGGTTATCCGATGCCCAATTAATACTCAACCCAAACAAAATTAAACTACTCATCTTCCATCCCACCAAACATACTCAAAACAACTCTCACTTTAACATCACAGCAAAAGACAACACCACTATATACCCAACTGAACACACCAAATTGCTGGGAGTGGAAATAGACAATAAACTAAAATTTGACATTCACATATCCATGACCATAAAAATAAGTCCACAAAAAACTAGGAGCATTATACAGAAATAAGCAACTTCTCACCAAAGCAGCAAAGATTTCAATAGCAAATTCCCACCTTATCTGCACCCTACTTTATGCCTCTCCAATATATACTTTATTTATCTATTTATTTTGCATTTGTTGACCGGGATAGTCCGACTGGATGCATGTCCATTTTCAGCGGAGGCCCGGGGAGAAAAGCTCCAAGGGTAAGCAGATACAGCATTACATAATACCAGCATTACATATTACAAACAGACTATTTACAGAGATTACATAAGTAAGCGAATTAAACAAGTTCCACAGGTTACAGTTAATCCTGAGCACAAGTCAGGATTAAATTAAATTACACAGTAAACTGGTTAACAGATTTTTACACATTCTAGAGAGAGTTAGCCAGACTTGATACATTGACATAGCCAGTTAAGTGACAAATGTTGTTTGAGTCTAGTTTTAAATTGACCTAAGGTGGAAAGTAAGGTAATATCAGCTGGAAGAGAGTTCCAGGATCTACTTACAGAGTTTGCAAAGAGAGAATCACCGGCTGTGTTATTAATTTTGCTAGTCTGAATTAGTAGTTTGTTAGCGGATCGAAGCGGTCTAGGATTGTTATAGGTGGTGATAATATTTTTAAGTGCAGGAGTATTGTCCGGATTATAGAGGATTTTATAGGCCATAATCAGTTGGTTATACTGGATTAGGCTGGGTAGTTCAAGCCACCCAAGATGATTAACATTGATGCAATGATGTGTCCTAAAAGGCAGCCCAGTGGCAAACCTGGCAATGTGGTTGTAGCAAATTGAGAGTTTGTTAAGGACAGTCTTGTTTAAATTCGAGAGTAGAGGGGATGCATACAGAAGGGTTGAAAGAAGGTGAGAGCAAGCTATGGCAATTTTAGCTGGAGGGGTTAGGAAGGCTTTTATTCTGTAAAGTGACCCTAGTTTTTTATTGATGGTTTTGATAGTTTGGTTAACATGTAGGTCAAATTTTAGATTATTGTCTATGATGACACCTAATAGTTTTGTAGATGGGTCAGGGGAGATTATTGTGCCATCATTTGATTTTATGGTAAAGGTGAAAGCGGTAGACCTACATGTTGATGAAAATAACAGCATTTTAGTTTTTTTGGGATTTAGGATCAGACAATGTTCAGAAAGCCAGTTTTTTACTGTATTAAAGGTGGTCTGGGTAGCTGACCATAACTCTACTGGAGATGTGGCTGAGCAAATCAGAGCAGAGTCATCAGCATATTGGATACAGCTGACTTTTGGGATGACAGTATAAAGGTCATTAATGAAGATGGAGAACAACAAGGGCCCTAGTATAGAGCCTTGTGGTACTCCAAGGGTGTTAGGTAGAAGGTTAGAGAGCTTGTTCTGCCAGAGGACAGCCTGCTGTCGACCATTCAGGTAGGATTGAAACCATTGGAGGACTCCAGTATCTAGACAGAATGTTTGCAGTGTGTGGATTAAAAGTTGGTGATCAACCATATCGAATGCCTTGAAAAGATCCAAAAAGAGGGCATAGGATATATTATTGTTGCGATTATGGTTTATGGTGTTAGTAAAGGCTAAGAGGGCTGAAGTAGTGCTGTGATGAGGACAGAAGCCATGCTGAGTGTCTGCCATAAGGTGATTCTGGATTAGGTGGTGCATGAGTTGTCTTTGAATACATTTTTCCATAATCTTTGCAAGTGGAGAGAGTATAGCTATTGGCCTATAATTGGAGAATTCAGTAGAGCTGCCTCCTTTGTGAAGTGGGATTACATAGGATATTTTCCAGATGGTGGGAATTTTAGCTTCTACTATGGTTCGATTGATTAGTATTGAGACGGGGTAAGCAATAGCATCAGCTGATTTTTGTAGGTACTCGGCAGGTAGTTGATCAGCAGAAAGTGTAGTGGGTTTTAATTTTTTGATCAAGGTATGGATAAGTGAAGTGGTGACTGGTTGGAAGCTGAACACGAGTAGGTTTCTAGGGGTGCTACTTTCAGGACCAGGGGAGCTAGGAGGTAGTTGGCTAGCTAGGGCTTGAATTGTCTCAGTAAAGAATTGGTTAAAACTATCAGAAACATCTTCAGGGGTTTTATCAATAGTAGCAGCAGGGATTGGGGTTGACATTTGTCCAGGATGTAGTAGATTATTTAAACTGCCCAAAACTTCTGAGGGTTATTTTGATTTACTGTCTGTAAATTACAGTAGTATTGTTTTTTGTCTTGTAAAATTGATTTTTTGGTTTCGTTCCTGGATTGCCTGTATTTAATGTGATCTTGAGGGTCTTTAGAAGAACGCCATAAAGCCCATGCTTTGTTTCTAAGGGTAATTTTGAGTTTAGATTCTGTTGAAAGCCATGGTGCAGTTTTTGCCTTGGTTCTCTTTGAACGAACAGGTGCATGCAAATCAAGGATCTCAAGGAATTTGTTGTTAAAGTATGCTACTGCTTCCTCTAACGGGAGGTGTTTTAGAATAGACCAATTACATGACTTTAGTTCTTGTTGGAATTTGGCAGAGTCAAAGTTTTTATTGTTTCTAACCTTTCTGAGTAAGGGTTGTTGGGAATTAATGGTTTTGTGCTTAATTACATATGTGAGAAGGTGATCGCTTAGGCCATTAAGGAGGGTACCAGAGGTGCACAGTTGGGGGTGACTGTTTATGAGTACCCAGTCAAGTATACTTTCTTTTTGGTTGGGTTTATCTATCCTGGTAGGGGTGGATATGATTTGTGTAAATGCATGCAGGTTAATATGGGTGGTTGGAGATTCTGAGGAACAGGTGCCCCAGTCTATGTTAAAGTCTCCAAGTAGTAGGGTTTCTTGGGGGTAGCGACATGATAGCCAGTGCAGGATATCTTCAAATGTAGATATACTGTTACCTGGGGGAATGTACATAGAGATGATAATGCATTTATTTTTATTAAGTTGCAATTTGGTGGCAAGAATCTCTGAGTTATTAATCTGAGGAGGTTGTATTACGTCTATGGTGACATTCAACTCAGATTTATAGAGTACAGCTACCCCACCCCACCCTTCCTCGAAGCATGATCCAGCCTGTGTATGTTGTACCCAGGTGGTAACACTTCATTGTCTTTAGTGTAAGGTTTTAACCAGGTTTCAGATAAACAGAGAATCTCAGGGGAGTGGACATCCAGAAGTGCATGCAATTCATGTACCTTGTTATTAATGCTTCTAATATTGAGATGACAGACTAGGAGAGAGTTAGTTGGCCTATTAATTGTAGGTTTGTAGCTTAGATTTCAAGTAGA
The DNA here is from genome assembly GCF_019279795.1 of Protopterus annectens. Classification (NCBI taxonomy): domain Eukaryota; kingdom Metazoa; phylum Chordata; order Ceratodontiformes; family Protopteridae; genus Protopterus; species Protopterus annectens. Next base: position 843,541,765 of record NC_056731.1, read on the forward strand.
GGGGGTATGTGTATCTGAAGTGAGTGGGCCAGGGTTGGGGTGAATATCACCACCAATTATTAGGTTGAGTCTATACTTGGTGATGAACTTCAGGAATTTGTTTATTAGTTTGTGGTAGTGTTTGGATCTAGAGCTAATGTGCCTGGAGTTGAGATGTTGATAGACTGAACAAGATGTTGGATAGGATCTGGTACTGTAAGTATGGTTGAAGGTGGAAGGATTTACAGCTGGGGTGATAGTATGGCTTTTGGGACCTGAAATCCCGTGAGAAACTGGCTTTCATACAAGGTAAGGAGGTATGGTGTGAACAAGAGGGGTAGTAAAGAGGAATATATCATTATCTGTGATTTAGCTAGTGAGTTAAGGAACTGTTTTACCAACCTAAGGTAATATACTAACCTAAGGCAATGCGATCTAAACAAGCTGGAGACCTGCTACAACAAAATCACCAAATTCACCACAGGGACATCCTACCATAGTCACCACTGTCTCTCACTTGCTGAACTGGGCTGGCTTGAACTCCCTCACCTCCTTCAATGGTATCAACTGTCACTCACCCACAAATTAGTAAACCATCCACTAAATGTCCCATCCCTCCAGAATCTACTCCAACCCTATCGCACCACCAGACCACTAAGATCCAGCAACAAAAATCACTTGCAGATCACTAAAGCCAATAACTCTGCTGGTGAAGCACTATTCTCTTGCGCCATAGCCAAATTATGGAATTTCCTCCCACCCACAATTAACTCCGTACCATCATGCACCCACTTCAAGACTTTACTAAAAGCACACCTAAAAACATGCTGGCTATGCTCTTGCAACTCCCACTCTAATATCACCCACCCCATCCAACCACTACCTTTCTTTCCACCCCACTAACTACCCTGATTATAGCAAGCTCAGATGCTCATAAGCCTAGTACTTATTATATAGCAGGAACGTCTTATTGTAACATTTGTTAATGTCTGTTATGTACTTTGCAGATAGTTTCTAGTTGTCTACTGATGTACTATGTTCTTCATCTGTAAATATGTCTGTAATTAATTGCTATGTTAAATTGTTAATCGCTATGTAATCCAATGTAACTACTGTCTGTTTATTTTAACTGTGGAGCTTTTCTCCCTGGGCCTCCGCTGAAAATGGACCTACGTCCAGTCAGACACTCCCAGTCAACAAATGTAAATAAATCAATAAAAATAAATAAATAAATTCAAACATGAATCCAGTCCAACTGGGTTTCATTAAGGATAGGTCAACGGATGAGGGAAAATGATGCATACTGTCTACCTTTATCTGGCAAAAACATTGAATACAATACTCTACTCACGCATTGTAGGCAAACTCATAAAATTAGGTATAAACCCCTATATCACTTGCTTGATAGCCGGCTGTCTCAAAGATAGGACCCAAGCAGTTAGGAAAGGAGAGTAACTAGTGGAATCTCTCAAGGGTCAGTATTGGGGATGCTCCATTTTAGTCTTTACTTCTCAGAAAGAAGGGCCTCTGGCTGACCAAGTTTGCAGATGATTGCAAACTAGGCACAGTCATAGAATTTCCAAAAGACATAAATACCCCCAAAACTCAATGCCAAGAAACTAGTACATTAATAATAAATGCCTAAGAGTAGACCCATTGGTCAGGGATTTGGGAACACCTATAGATAGTCATTAGGTATCTATCATGTATCTGCTATAGTAAGGACATTGTTGTATGGTGTATAACTATAAAACAATTGGGAGTGTCCACAGAGGTTCCTCACAAAAACAATAGAAGGTGTAAACAACACAATGTATGCAGCCTACCATAAAAGCCCTATCCCTGTCTTTGGTCTCCTACAGACTATTGATAGGCAATCTATTTCTGACCCACAAAGTATCCAATGATCCCATTCTGATGGACGAGTTGCACATCCCCAAAACAAATAGCATCAGAATTACACAATCTAGGGACCTAAACTTCATCTGCAACATCAATAAGGCATGTTGGAGAAACAGGTGTGTGTCCCAGAGACTAACCCTTCTCTGAAAAAGGCACGTGAAGCCGAGTTCTTTCCTAACCCAATTCAAGTGTAACTTGGATGAGTGGATGGGGAATCAAAAATTTACCCCTGGTCTGGCACCTATGTCTCTATTAGACAGAGACAGCCTGTAAATGCATGACCACCCACACTCAATATGCATTAAACAAGCCCAATGGCAGCTTTGAACTATTTTGCAGTACTCTTAATGACTGTATTGTTAATTGCACCCCTATTCACTGTAAATATGGGGAGAAATTAAAAAAACAAACCATAGTGATATAACCATTTTAAAAAGTATTCAACAAAAATAAATGGTTATATTTCTTCTTCCACTTAGCCTCTAAGAAATCGAGGAATAATATAATCAATGAATAATATAATCAAAAACAGTTTCAAAAATGATCCATGAAATTAAAGTTTCCAAAGGAATTTCAACTTACTATAAAGACTGAAGATAACCACAACCTTTTTACAGTTATATCAAGAAATTTAAGCATAGTTGCCAGGACTGCAGTGACCTTAAGATGAATAAAACAATACATTATAAGCGCCAAGACATTGCCAACATCACTGCAAATAAATTTATCTCAAATTATAGTAAATTAGCAGACATAGTATTCCCACTGTAGCACCCATTGCAGGTATCTGTGTATCAACAAGTCCCAATAACTCTAGCCATATCTAAGTTTTAAACACCATTTACAAACTGGCTCCTCACCATATGTACTTACTGCACATCTTACTGAAAGAAATTATTTTATCTCTGAACTGCAGCAGTGGACCACAGTAGTTCCTATCCATAAAACTGGATCCTTAACTGATTCAGGAAACTACAGACCCATCGACCTTAGCAATATCACCTGCAAGGTTATTGAAAGAGTAGCCATGAAACAAATTCAGAAGGATTTTGTCAAATTATGACTCCTAGACTTGTATTAATATGAGTTTGTTAAGAGTAGATCATGCTTAGTTAATGTGTCACCTTCTTCAAGGTCGGTGTATAAAGCCTACCTGGATCATAGCAAGCAAAGTCTTCAACATTATCTCATACAAAAGGATCATAAACCTACCTGTATCCCATAACAACATTCAAACACCATTTGGCATAAAGAAGTTAAACAGATCAGTTAAAATTATAAAAAAATATACATTTGATATATTATTACTAAAATTATTTATAATCACTTTAATGATAACTTTCAATATTTTAATAAAGAAATAATCATATACTTAGGTATTTTATGGCTTCACCCCATGTAACCTAATTACCTAATATAACATCTTCCAAGATTATACAACAAAGTGGTAAGAACTTTTGCTGATCTGTCAGTCAGGTCTCTGCAGACCACACATATCTTAATGTTTTGCCTATTGATTTGTACAAGTAAGAACTGACAAGTTTATGCAATTGGTTTCATTAGTATTTATGCCAGTAGCAAAATCAAGCTATTATTCTGAAGTCACCTTTAGTAATATATTAACAATATAAATAAAACTGATGTTGGACATATTTTATAATCCATATCAAAAGGGGAATCAGTACGTACAGTGTTTTCTCCTGGCATATAAAATAAAACAGTTAAACTATACCTGGCTGACAACATTTAATTGTGGAACTCTGAATTAACACAAGTAGAATGGAGCTAAAATATCTTAAAAAGTTTAAAAAAATTGTTAAGCAATTGACTCAGCCCAGAAGGTTTATTATTATAGAGCTGACTAATAACTTGTTTGATATCATCAAAATTTGGATTGTATTTATCCGAGTTGTGTAGTATTTTGAAATAATGATCCAGAAAGTTTTGCTTTCTTCTTCTGCTGCAGAATCTCTCTGTAACAGTCTTGAAACTGATGTGAAATGTATTGTAACACTATTTTTGGAGATATCAACTAGTCTGTGATGCATGGTTATTTATATAGATTAAGGAAACATTTAACATTCTTGTCTCCTTTTCTTTAGCAGGACACTAGGCCAGTATTTTCATACTGTCCAAATGCGTTTTCACAAATTATGTTTGTTATTAGATATTTGTTCTGTATATCTAGCCATCACATATTTTGCATACATGCTTTTTATTAATTATTCAGTAGCACAATAAAGCAGCCAGGAACTGCATCCATACCATTGTACAGATAAACTAGTTGCATGCCTCATTTGCATACTCAACAAACATATAGCAGAAAAATGAATAAAAACATACACAAATGTCCATTCTTCCCTGGTTCCAACACCATGTTATTGCAATGTGCTCCTGGTGACCAATATAGACATTAATCGCTCTTAGTAATATGGAGCACAGGAGACAGTACATAGTGTACCTTTGTAAGTCTATGCCCCACTGTGGTACCCCTGAATACTGCAACAATACTAGATGTGTCACTGTAGCACTGTAACATGAAATGTATCCTTGTTCAGTCTTTCTCTTATAGAATTCCATGATACCCATCCACTTCTAGTCCGTTTGGCCATTTCAGCTATTATTGTACAACGTCTTATTATCTTTTCATCAGTATTAACATTTCCTCATCTATGCCTGACTGCAGCCTTTCCTCACTCTTTTATTTTTCAGTTTATTTAAATCTAAGAACTTATCACTAAAGCCCAGATAAGTATCATCTGCCTTTCTCTTTTAGTCAAGCCTACTTCAGAAACATCTATCCCAAGCGTACAAAACCCACAAGTGTGTTCTCTCATAAAAATACTCCTGCCATTGAGTTGCATGCTGTCAAGCAGCATTCAGGCTCCCTTACATTCTGGACATGTATGTTTTAAGTTAGCTTAATGTACCATGAATCTCCAACACTTATTGTCATTTTTCTTCCTGACTTCTCACAGTTTTAAGGGGTGAGAAACCATTGGTATGATACCCATGGCTCCTGATCCCATTAATGATGAAATTTCCTAAAGTTATCGCAAGCCTGTCAGACTTATTGACACTCATCCTGTTTCATAATGAAACCTTGTTCTATTTGGTAATTTCATTTCTGTGTTAAGCTAGCAGCCTTGCTTCTTTAGATAATGCCAACCTCCCCTTCATTTTTACCATACACCACTTACCATGGTATTGATATGACTTTCAGGATACTTTCCTCTGTATTACCTTCTATCACAGTTTTCAAGGTGTCCTGTAGTAACACATGTAGCCAACAGGCCTCCTTTCCTAATCTTTCTTTCTACTAGATTTTGGAAGGTCTGCATTTACTCTTCCAGTGTTATCTGCTTCCAACAAGTATGTTCATTTTAGTAGTCATCCTTCTTCTACCGTTCATTTTCATTACAGCTTTCCATCTATGCAGTTTATCATTCCCATAATTCTCCATTTTACATCTCTGTGTTCCAGGATCAGTCCCCTAGCTCTACCACACAATATATCCTTTGGTATCCTTCTGCTATTAGTTCCCCACAGATACAGTTATTAATCCTAAATGCCACTACACAATTGAGGAAGTGTGGCAGTGTTCAACCCCTAAATCTCTTATATTTCTTTAAAATATCTTATCATAATTGTCTCAGGTTTCATTTATCACATACTACTCAATGCAACAAATAATATGACTATTGTGTTTTCCTCACATATTTTCTCCAACTCTTGTTGTTTTCATTGCACTATGAAACATATGTTTGATGTTTTATTCTCATTACATTTATTCACTCATGATTTGCAGTATAACATGATACTTTGTGATTTTAAATATGTCTACTTGATGTTCTGTAGTGTAACATGATGCTTTGTGATTTATACTGTCTGTACTTGATTGTTGAAATATTGTGATTGTGGAGCTTTTCTCCCCGGGGCTCCTCTGAAAATTAGTACTTTCTGGCTCAGTCAGACTCTCCTAGTAAACAAATGTCAAATAAATAAATAATAAATAAATAAACATCTTGTTTCTTCTCATATTCTCTGTGTCAAGTTGAGTCTCATATCCATTGTTGCACTTCTCAATTGGCCAAAAAAGGTTATTTGAATGTGAGAATGGGAAAATGTTTATTAAATATATGATCAAAGGGTAATCATTAACTGCACTGAGTTAACATACCACATTAATAAAGCAACTTTGTCCTGCCCCATGTGTAGCTGCTCCCTTAGCTCTTTAGTAGTCTGTTCATTTTTCTCTAGATCATATCACTTCTGGTGCTCCTAGCCTGGAGTCCCATATAATCTAGCTGAATTCATTCCTTGATTCTTGAGATACCTCATTCTTCTGTGGCCATCCATCCCTACAAGTATGGTTTTCTTCTTGTTGCGCTTTAACCCTCAAACTGTTTCAACTACATTTATCTCTTATAGTTTATTAAGATTAGTTAGTCAAGCACAGTTAGTTATTCATGTAGATGTTTGAATATGTGTTTGGTTTCATAATGGTTTAGTTAGCTCAATATATAAACAGAGAAAGATAAATGCTTTAAAAGCAGCTCATTAAGCTGAAAAATGTGTAAGCTGGTTTCATTCGTAATTTAAAAGTCACTTATTTTTGCCTAAATAACTATTTATATAAACATGTTATTGGTCTTCTTAACTGGTTGAAATAAAACCATAAGGATGAATGATCAAATAAGGATGAGGTAATAACTTGTCTTGCCTTAACTCTAAAGAAAGTATTGCTAAACAAAGATGTAATCTATTATTGAACATTTTTTCTGTTAAAGTTAAATGATTTGATAAAAACAAAACTCCATGGACCATGTACCAATGAATAAAAAATGTTAATGAATAAGAGCAAAACAGCTAACACATTTTCATTATCACTTCATTAGGCCTGTAACTTAAAAAGCAAAGAAACAACCTTTATAACAGCATCAATTATATAATTAATGACATCACATCCATTAAATTCTTAAAATTAGCAGTCATCTAAGCCACTTACCAATATAATATATGCATAAAAATCTTTTTGAAAAGTTTCTACACGCGGCACAATGAAAATATGAAAAATATCTTTTTCTTCATTACTTTTTATGTGATATCACTTTTTACAGCAAATCCCATAGATAAGGGAATCATTTTAATAAGAGCTTACTTATCTAGTAGTTGTGATTTAGATACTATGACCATTAGTCTTATGTGTACTTAAGTTATTTCTTGAAAACAATATTTTTGCTTATAATAGAACATACTATGTTCAAAAAATAGACTAGCAATGGACATAAACCTTGTATTAATTGAATGGGAGATGAATTATCTATTGAATTTACCTTAATTTACTAATAATGTATCTTACTATGAATGGTTCATGGATGATATATTCTTGATATGCTATGGGGATGATTTTACATAAGTTTATTACAGGAATACATGCACTCCACTACCTCTTTTCTTAACTATGAAATGAAATATTCTAATGAAATGATTGACTTTTTTTGTATGTGAGAATTTTGAAAATAGAATCAGGAACAGTGGAGATGTGCTCATAGAAAGGCTTGCAAGAGGAATGTATATTTACATAGACATAGCATGCATCCCTGGCATATATTCAATAATGTTGTGAGTGGTCAGTTTATGCATTCATCAAGATTAACAATAGAAGAAAGTAGTCTAATATGTACTATGGATCTTTTCAAAGATTTTATTGAGAAAGGTTATGGACAACAAATGATTAACATTAATAGACAAATTTCATTTAATTGAAGGGATACTACAGTGCAACTATACTTTAGTCCTATAGCTACAAGTAGGGTTGTTAGGTCAGTAATAAATGTTTTGTTAATATATTCCAGGTATACTAACATCTTATGTAATACTGTGTGCAGAATTTGGAATGTTTTAATAGTAGATGGGAAGCTAAGGAATATTGTTGGTGATGTCCCAAGATTGTTATAAGAATAAGAAGAATCTAGAAAGGTTACTGTGTCATAGTGATTTCACATCAAAAGAAAAAAATATAGGTATAGCACTTTTCCTTGTTTAAATTGTAAGTTTTGCAGATGTATAAATAAAATAAGTGGATATTGCCATCATTTAACTGGCAGAGTCTATAGATTCTCCAAATATGCTGACTGCAGTAGTAAGGATATGATATATTTACCTAGGAGTCCCAGAATTTTCTATAAGAAGAAACAATCGTATGTCTCAGATATAAATAGAAGTAAGCCCAGTAATGCTTTGGCCAAGCAAGTTACAAAATCTGACTTACACAGCTTTAAATTCCAGGTGTTGTGTCTTGTCAAACTCAATCATCAAAGGGGTGATTTATGGAATTATGCTGAAATTGTAGAACTGTGCTGGTTTATTGAACTGGAAGCAGAGAAGTCTCCTGGCTTGAATGATATAGTTTCTTTGAAATCAGTTTTAAAAAAATCAAGGCCTGAAGCATTCATCTTAAGTTTTATTCTCACTCATGTATTTCTTCAATCAGATATTCTTTTTAGTATATAAATTATATTGAAAATGGCTTAGATGACTGCTAATTTTAAGAATTTAATGGATGTGAAGTCATTAATTGTGTAATTGATGCTGTTATAAAGGCTGTTTCTTTGTTTCAGTTACAACCCTGAAAAAAGATAGTGAAAACACATTTTACTCTTATTCATTAACATATTTGACCGTTGTGCATGATGGCCAGGGATTTTTATTTTTATCAAGTCATTTTGTTTTGGAGAGTCCTGGACCTCACCCTGGCAGTTTTCTTTTTTTGAAAGGTTAAATGATTAAAATATTGTGATATGACTTTTTCTAATTCCAGAAAACTTGCCAACCATGCAGTCCAAGACATTTAAAGATGTTCTGTGAATTTGTATTAGACAGAGTCAGTTTAAGCTAAGATTTAACAAATTATTACAATGTCCTGCCAATGTAATTTTTTTCAGCATTTACAAGTAGTATATTTTATGCATTCATCTAAAAATCTGAATAACTAATAATAGCTCACAAAGTGGATAAAAAAGTATCCTATTATAAAAGTAACCTCAGAATATTTGTAATTTTAATAACGCATTTAGTAACTTTTATCAAGATATTTGCATATTTGAAATTATTTTTTTAGGTTTGCACAGCAAGACAATATTTGCATTTATATATATATATATATATATATATATATATATATATATATATATATTTTTTTTTTTAAACAAGAAACATCTTTATTAAATGATCATGTATGACATAGGCCATGTTGCATTTATATGAATGATAATAAACCATAGCGACAATCTCAGTTGCAAACATTATACATTCCAAACCGTGCAGACAAAACTGTAGCTGCAAGCATTATACATCACTTTTAACCATATCTGGTCATTGTTAGTCAGCCATTACATAGCTCATTCAAATCATGTATTTTTTTAAACCTTGTTCCTCCTCTGCATGTATTGGTCTTATAGTTCCCACTTTTTCCTATGTAATTTGCTCCTACCCTTCTCTAAAGATCCCATTTCCAGTTGTTTTAACTCTGTTACTATCTTCACAACTTCTAGTAAAGTTAGTTTAGACTTTGATTTCCATTTTCTTGTAATTGTTTTTTGACAGCCATTGTAATTAGACTAAGCAAGGTTTTACTATGTCTAGGCAATGCTAAGTTTGTATCATAGCTCAAAAAAATAATTTCCCTAGTCACTTCAACTTGCTCACCCAGCATCTCTGACAGATCAGTCTGCAGGGGATCCTTAAAGTCTAACAATTCATTACACTCCCAGAAAATATGTTCCCAGTTACCTCTTTCTGCCCCATCACATCTCCAACATTTGATGTCTACCTGAGGAACATTTCTTTGAAGTCTGCTCAGGGTATAAAAAGATTTTGTTGCATATTTGAGGGACATACATATATTCCCCATTTTTTCTTTCTGAATTGCTTAACTAATCTCTCTTTGCAGTCTCTTTGCAGTCCTTCCTAACCTCCTCTAATTGATTATTATAGTTATCATGCAATATTTTATATGTTTTACTAATTATTTCTTTCTTAATTTCAACTTCTGTTCTAGATTCTACTAAAAACTTTACCAGTGCTGGTCTTTCCTTTAAGACCCATCCTATTTCCTTCTCTTTGCCTATACTCTGATATCAGTCCTTGATTTGGAAGGCAATATTTAGCCTGCAGTCCCAATAAGTTCTTGGCATCTTCCCATTCTATTACCTTTCCCCTGTCTAGCTACTTGCTCCCAGTACCTTGGTTCCTTTGGCAATTTTCTCCAATATATTCCCTCCCCCTCTTGCCTATTGTCTGTATCTCTAAATGCAGCCATTTCTATCGGCAAAGTCTCCTTTCTCCATTCCTGTGTTGGCTTAGTTCTTAGAAGACCTTCTGCTACTTTATGACTATAATATTATGTATGATTATTGTTGTTCTCTTTAAAGGTCTGCATTCAAAATCCAAGTCTCTCCCTGTTACTTGAGCTTCGACCCTGTTTCATCATCATCTCTTTTCACTTTGAATTATAGTCTTCTGCTTGTGCTATGTATAGGGTCCTTAACTGTGTTGCTCTGAAATACCCCTTCAACTTGGGTAATCCCAATCTACCTTGTTCTATTGGAAGAATAAGTTTATCCCACTTGACTCTTGCCATCTTCCCCTTCCACATAAAATCATTTACCTCTTTATTAATTGCTATCCACAACTCCTCCTCTGGTTGATAAAAATATGCCTGACCAATGTATAAGACTAAAGGAACTAAAACATTGTTATTGCTTGTATCTTACTATCAATATCCATATAACAGAGCTTCCATTTTCTCAGCTTTTGTATTATCTTTTGTTTAGTCTCTTCCCACGTATCATTAGCTGCCACACCAGTATCATTTTTAATCCACACTCCTAAATTCTTTATTTTATCATGTTCCCATAAATATGGATGTTACTGAGCCAATTTGTATGTGGGGACATAATTTACCACTATTGCTTTAGTTTTTGATTCAATAAATTTGTATCCTGAAAATATTTGAAACTGTCTCAGTATGTTCCACAGTACTGTAATGTCCATTTCTGGTTTTGTCAGGTATAAAATAATGTAATCTGCTAATAGAGCCAGCTTTTCTTGACTACCATACCAATTATATCCTTGAATTTCTGAGTCCCTTATTTTCTTTGCCAGTGTTTCTAAATATAATGCAAATAACAAATGAGAGAGAGGACATCCCTGCCTGGTTACTCTGCTCAAGCAGAGATTATCAGAGAGGACTCCACTCACTTTAATTTTCACCCCCTATCCTTCATATATATCTTCCTAATTAACCTTATAATTTTATCAGGGAGTGCAACTGCTTCCATTTCTCTGCTCATGAAGTCCCAGCTTACTCTGTCAAAATGCTTTCTCTGCATCAAGGTCCACCAGCAATACTATTTTCTTACATTTTGCTTTCCTCTGGATCATCAGTGTCCTGTTTATGTTGTCAAATGCTTGCCTCCCCTCCACAAAACCACATTTGATCCATATCTATCAATTGTGGCACCACTTTTGCTATTCTTTTAGCCATTATACAGATAAACACTTTATAATCATTATTTAATATAGACATGGGCCTGTATGAAACTGGATCTGATGGATCTTTACCTTCTTTAGGTACTACAGCTACTACCACTTTCTTCCAGGATGTTGGTACTTCTCCTCCTCCTCTTAAAATGCTGTTAAACAAAACTTTCCAGATCTTCATCAATTTTTTACATACTAACTTCCAAACATCCACAGGAATACTATCTAGTCCTGGGAACTTTCCTGTAGATTGGTTATACATCACCATTTTTAGCTCATCTCCTCCTATCCTAACTGTTAGTAATTGAGCCTTATCTACTTTAATCTTGGCATATTTAATTCTTCCATAAACATTTCCATTCATACCTTTTCTTGATTTCCATATTTCTCTGTTTTATACAAACTTTCATAGACTTTCCGAAATATTTCTAATACTTCTACAGGATCCCTAGTTATTTTTCTTGTAATAGACTCCCTAAGCTTGGTGACAGCCCTTTCTACTTTCTGTTATCTGAGTCATTGTGCTAAATGTTTGTGTGCTCTAGAGTTATTATAAAAAAAAGATGCTTAACAGCTATCTTTCTATGTATATTTGAAATTATTGATAATAAGTATCATTACAACTTACAAAAAACAATAAAGAGAAGAGCTGCAAACCACTCTGCAATTTATTATAACAAACTGATATACAAAACAAAAACTGAGCACTTTCATCCTCTCAGAGGGCTGTTTTGAAGTTAAAAACTTCCAGTTTGCTTGTGACCTTTTAAAAACTCTCTTTGACAAATTCTCTTATGGGAATCGACCTCAGTGCCTCCTATCCAATTAAGTAATTAAGAAACAAGGCATTGGTGGACTTTTCCTTTTTTATCTGGTAAAAATGTTCTACAAATTCTGTCTCTCAGCCATCTAGTAGTCTTACCCACATAAAATGCTGGGCACAATAAGCATGTTGCCACATATACTACTCCAGAGGTGTCATAATGACTGTGACACCCTAGAGTTTTTTTCAAAATTCCCATTTGAAGAAGGTATTAGCATATTTTAGATTCCCTGATGACATATTAATCCTCTGGAAAGGTAATGAGAGGGAAATATAAACTTTTATCTCTTACATTATCTTGACTTGCATAGGCACTCCATTTTATACCCTCAGTTCAAGAGGTTTATCTTTTTTATTTTGGACAAGTTGACATACAGTGCAAGAGAGGGTGACCAATAACAGCTCTTGAACACAAGGAAATGATGTGGTAAGTTAAATTGAATGCCACTTTTTTTCTTACATGACACATACATTTTATTTTATTTCACCATTTTCAATGTGTACTTAGAATGGACTGGTCCCCTTTAAGAGGATAAAATTTGTTTCTCAATTATGTAGTTGGGTAGGAGGTACTAGGTTGATTCCTGTAAGGAGATTGCCCAAAGGGAGTTTTTAAAAGGTCACACGCAACATAGAATTTTTTAACTTTGAAAATGTCGTCTGTAAGGATGAGTTCAGTTCTCATTACAACTTAGCTAGACGTCCTGTTTATTGTCAAAAAACTAACATAACATTGTTTATTTTATGGTAACCATTCCAGTAAATGGATTTTTGTAAGTAAATTATTTTTTTAAATATAGGTCATGTAAGTTACAAGAAATTATAAATACTTGTTTTTCTAGTGGTGTTGTTTAACCAGGAATACTTTTAAACATTCTTTAGTAATGCATCTTGATTCACTCTCCCCAAAGAATATATATTTTATTACGGCCAATCATAAAAAAAAAAAAAAAAAAAAAAAAATTGGGAAAACAGCTTAAAAAAAGTAAAGTATTATTAGTGGTAGTAGTACTACCAGTAGTATTAATAATAGCAATAATGAAAAGAGATAGCTTCATCATTGCAAGAATTAGCTTTTAGCCAAGCAGCTCATTTTATTCTTCTTCAACTTCTGCTTTTAAACTCAAAGGACAGAGTCAGGTTCTTCTATTCCACTTCAAGCTTTGACAGAAGTAAGAAGTGCAATGAAATTCTTTATAGGTACAAAATTCTTCTCATATTTCCAAATGGTCTTCTCTAGTTTGTAATTTTTTCAGGTAGACCTTCATGGTTTGATACTACGGACTGATGAACTAGTACTATTTTACAGCTGCTAGCAAACCAAAATAAGTACTGACTATTTATATAAATACCATGGGAATGAAGCTTAAATGACAGATACTAAAATAACAATATCCATCAAATACATGTACAAATGAATATAAGTGAAATGCATACCATATTATCTATCTCCACAATTCTATAAGTACAAGATATAAACATTTATTGTAAATGTGAAATGTTATAAAGCTATAAACTGTCTTTCAAATATTTGTCAACCAGCTAATAATAATGAAATAACTTATTGCAAAAATCTCAGTAGAACTAGGAATACAAATGCTTTAAGAAAGATTTAAACAGAATGTCAATTTTATGCAGAATCAATATTACACTGTTGAACTATCAAATTTGTCAAATCGTATTTAAAAATTAATGCACAACAGTGATGACCTGAAATTTGTAGCACTGCTAGTATTAAGAACCATCATGCATACAACTAAAACAAGGTGCAGTTAGCGACATACGTGTCCACAGCAGCTTGCATTCCCTTTTATGGCTGTTTTGTCCTGACCTTCCAATTTCTAAACATGCTAATTCTGCAGCTATACTATGTGAGAATAAAGAGATTGCTTTGTTTTCATGGCATAACATATATTCTCTTTACTCTGAGGTAATATAACTTCATAATCAGTGCATTTGTTTAGCAGGGTTGGGGCTTAGTGCATTATTGCCATCTGAGACATTGCTTGTAATTCAGAAAGTGTGTCGGGAAAAGGGTCCCTTGTAGATTCTTTGTTTATGGACTTATTTGCAAACAAAATTGCAGTTTATAATGTATGCCTATGTGTGTCCACCTCTTAGGTACTTCTGTTTGTAATTTATAATACAAGATTTCAATATCACAATGTTAAGACTGAAAATATGAAATGATATAGACCCTCGGATTTGAAGTGGCAGTTTAAGAGGAGGATGGCAGCGTGCCATGCATATTAATGAAGGCATGCTGCCTGAACTCCTAATGCTACACGGAGCGTGGACAAGTGCAGGGGGCATGTCTGAGAGCAGAGCTCTCAGAATAAACACTCCCCTGCAAAGTAGAACAGAAGAAAGTGTAAATAAATTAATGAGACCGCTTATAGGTGTCTGTATATCCCCACCAACAGTCCCCATGTGTTAAACAGCAACAGTACATTTAAATAAAATGAAGAGACCCTTTTATTATTTTTTTTAAAACCCCAAGTACAGCTAACCATAGGTGCGTGGGTGTGCCCATCACCTAGCTATGGTTAAATCAACTGAAATGGCTAAAGAGGATAACAAGTAATATATATGCAAATGAAGCAGCATAGCAATAGTGTAGTGGTTAGAGCATCCACCTAATGAACAAGCATTCCTGGTTCGAGTCCCACTCCAACACATATTTTCCGTGTGAAATCTGTATATGAACATAATTTTACATCTTTTTGCCGTATAACCTACATAATAGCATTTAAATGTGAACTGGAGTACTGCATGAAATGTACACGTGAAGTGTCAGTGTCATAACGAATAAGGCGCTAGTAAGCAGGTTTAAGCACAAATAAGCAGTAGTAAGCATATATAAGCACTAGTAAGCGTATTTAAGTGCGTTTGCACAGGGGTAAGCATTGCCTATGCAGATTAAGCAAAGTAGAAGCTAACTGAGTGTAAGAAACTGTAACTGGAGGTTAGCAGTGCTTACCATTGTGCAAACCCGCACAAACCTGCTTACAACTGCTTTAAAGTGCCTTAATCACTCTGGATCCAATGGCCCATGTTCTGCCCAGCACCAAAATAAACTGACTCTGCAAGGCTCAAACGCAGGACTCTATACACTATAGTCACAGTAGTTAACCACTAAGCCATCATAGCAATAGATATGCATGAGATATCAGCAAACTAATACTCACCACAGGAAAATCAAACCAAACATGTGAACTGAATCTATGTACAGTCTGATGTTGAATAACCTGCCGCAGAACATAAATATGTGAACTGGAGTACTGCAGTAAGCATAGATTTGAGGTGTTATGGTAATAAAGTATTGAAGTTCCCAGGACCTCATACAGTATATGTACACATGAATTACAGATACCAGACACATACATAACCTGTAATGAAGAATAAATCATTGCCAAATGGCAAATATAGTGATAATCAACTATGAAGCAATGCTAACCGCAGCACAGCTCATGTTAGTAAGTGTAAGCAATGTGTAGAGGAGCCAATTCAATCTCCATAGTGGTATACCTATTTAAACAGTGCCAACCTTATGTAAGCAGGTGTGCCCATAGCTTAGTCTTTTCAAAACTGGCCAACCATGGCAAAGTGTGGGAAAATGGCCGTATTTAAACCCCACAGGCAGGAATACGTCTCATAACTGGTTGTAGCTTCCTACTACAGGCAGAATGGCTGGTGTGGGTGAAGGCACTTGATTCAGAGCGCAGCGCTGGGGCATCCAGGAGTCAAAATTCATGGTATGGCTCCTGGTAAAACACCATGATCAGAGACTACTGCAGGGTCAGTACCAGGGCTCGCAGTACAAAACAGAGGCCTGGGACAGTCTCGCCCATGACCTCACCAGTGCCACAGGTATCCCCAGGACTGGTGAGCAGGTCAGGCACCACCATGCTGCTCTGAAGCAGCAGAGGGGGGATGTTCTGGAACAGTGGATTCAGGAGTGTTGGCAGATGGCCAATGCCCCAGTACTAAGTACACATTCTACTAAGTAGCAAATAATTGCCTAGCTTGAGTATACTATGGAAAGGTATGGCTAAATATCAATGCATTTTTCTGACAGCTGCAGATAAGTGGGCTGCAAACCAGCAAGTCCATGATGCTAGGCTGCAAAGGCTGCATCGCGAGGCAGGTTAGTAATCAATCTGCATGTATTGTCATAACAAAGATTATAAGAGCCTTAGAAAGTATTGTACCAGTAGAAATAAATGTGTTAATAGTCTGTGAATAAAGGTATAACCCCTGGAGTGCTTCTGTTTACTCTGCTCTCATATGTTTGCGATCTGTTCCATACTATAAATAGTACTGTTGTATCTTAAGCAGTGTCACCCACACTGTGGTATGCAGATAAAATGGGTATGAAGCTCTGCATATCAATGTTGGAAGTTCCAAGAGGTCAGTCATATCGTACAAGTTAGGGAGACTTAGATAGAAAACAGTCAAAAGCTATACATCAATTCCCTGACAGCACAGTGTACTGTGATGTTAGCAATACTTTTTTGTCACACACAGCAGGGGTTTGATTCCTGGGAGTGCTACTAACTTGTATGCATAATCATACCCCACAACAGTACAGACTGTGAGAGAATGTTCAGATAGAAAACTGTATGCATAATTACACCCAACAACTGTACAGAATTTGCTTAAATGTTCAAATTGTAAGTTGTATGCATATTTATTCCCCACAACTTTTCCAGTCTGTCCAGCATGTCCAGATAAATGGCCCATATCACCAGCTTGGTACCCTGTTCCCCTGAAAATTCAGTGTGATGATCCAAGAAATGTAGGCAGCTGTCAATGACATATAACTGATAGTCAAACGTGTACATAGTCAGAGAATGTATATGAAAACAGACCTGTCATTCTAGCACCTCACCCAATGTGTATGACAGCAATTCTCAACATATGTTGCATTAACACCTGCAGCTTGTCACACCTGTATTTAAGACACAGGTCACATATATAATAATCTATAAACATACCAGTGTACAATATAAGGCCATTGTGTAGTGTAATAATACATGTAAGGGAAAGATCACTGCAGTGACTAAGAATGTTCTGAAAACAACAAGGATATATTAGTTGTTAATTGAATCCTCTCTCTCACCCCTACCATATGTGCATAATAACCCAATGACACTCCTCAACTGGTATGTGTACACTCCAAATGTTTTTGGGACATATGTCCTAATGGTTAATAAATATTTACATTTGTTTCTATGCATGTGCCATTTTAAAATACACCCATATTGGTGGCCTGTTGCCATCAATGAAACCCGCATGTGCCTGTAATGGCCACTGTTGTTCAATATACGCATGTGATCTGCTTGCTCTGGAACTGTGTTAAATCTGGTGTGTCGGGTTAATGGGAATACCTATGCATGCTGTTATAACTAATCCTGAATGAGGTTTACTGTTACTAACCCATATCTGCCATAAACCTGTGACAAGACAGCTCATATGGGAAGGCCGGTCCCAGCAGACCCACCTGTCCCACCTCAGCTGGCCATAGCACTGGGCACCAGCACATCTGGGGCCCAGCCTGGGACCTCCTCCTCTGTGGGCCCTGCACCACCTTCGGGAGGAACCGCTGCAGGGGATGGGGCTCACTCCCCCCTCGGAGTGGGTGCAGAGGGGAACCTGTCACCTGTCAACAGGTCCAGGCCGTGGTGCGTAGGGAACTCGATCTGGAGTATTGAGAGTGTCTACACCAGCTTGAGGGCCGAGTGGAGCTATTAGAGGGTGGGCCTGCCCCTCCTACACAGCCCCCAGCAGAGCCACCTTTGGGGCCGTAAAGGTGCAGTGGTGACTGCCCATGGGTGGGGACCTCAGTCCCACTGTTTCCAGCTGGGGGCTCATGGGCTTGCAACTTCCAAACACCCCTCCCTGTCCAAGGTGTTTACCCCCCACATGTGTCAAATACTGGTCCTGTATGCGTAGCCAAAGTAATTTACCACTAAGCCATCTCAGACATACATATCCTTGATGTATTCACAAACATATCACCCAGCTCAGTCATTCAACAGTACAGAGAATTTATTCCAACATGTAGATGTATGTGTGTGAGTAAATATATTAATATCTAAACGGTTACAACATATTGACATATGTATATATATATATATATATATATATATATAGACACATAAATATTTATGAACATATAAACATGTAAAATGCCTACATCTATAGATATATATGTCAACATCTATATGTCTAAATATATACAGCAGTTTATATAATTATGTCAGCATATATATATATATATAGAGAGAGAGAGAGAGAGAGTGAGATACATATATAGGTATATATAGGCATACATCTGTACATAATGGGGAAATAAAACATGTATGTCCTCATGCAACGTTAATGGGTTGAGAGGCCCCACACAATATACGTCTGGTACGTATAGGTATACCCCCCAGTCAAGCACGACCCCCCCCTGTAATACAGTACCAAGTGTTACAGATCCCATAACCAGGACCAGACATGACATGGCCATCCCTAGGATACGTATACACAGACACATATATGCAGATACAGGTATGTATATATCTCTCTCTCTATATATATATATATATATATATATATATATATATATATATATATATATATACATATATATATATATATATATATATACATATATATATGTAACTACACATACACACACAGATTTTTACAGTAATATACAGATGTAGTACGTGCACACAATATGGAGCAGCCAGTATTCCTACAGTCACCACCTTACCAATTGGAAACTGTATGAGCCACCCATATGAATGACATTCATAGCCTGCAACATATACCCACAGAGATAACAAAGGGTATAACACTACACACAGGTGTGCATAAATGAATGTGAAAGCTTTATTTGTGTACTATGACAGTTGTATATGCCATGTCATATAGCTGTTTAGACACTGACATCCATATGAGCAGTGTAATGCAACTCTGAAACAGTTATACTAACACAGTAGTCTGGAAAGGTTGACATATGTTGCTGTCCAGGCCGAGGACTCCAAGTAGTACATTAGTAATGACCGACTGGACCACAGCATACCAGTCAACCACCAGTACGTAATGCAGATGTATAGGTCAGCAGCCTCTATCTACACTCTGTACACAATCCCTAGGGCGGACAGACCCCATTTGACACAATGGGATGTATCTGTTACATAACAAGGCATACCTGACACCATCACAATCACACTGACAAACAGAACATCCCATATGGCAGGAGGCAGTAGGCCTGCATTTAACCAAGGTGGATTGTATAGTAAAGTACAACCAGATACCTTAAGGCAGCCTATCCTAGATACCCACACATGTTGTAACAGCCTAGGTTAGCCATGGTGCACCCCCATACACCCACTAATACTGGGCCATATACCACTGTAACATACACTGGCCTCTGGAGTGCATTAGGGCACACATGTATTGTGTTGGTGAAACCCACACATATATGGCCCCAACCCCCCAGTATATGTGGGGGACACAACAGCAGTGGAGTGATGGCAGGAATGACACCATGACATACACACAGCCCACTACATAACAACCCCTGACAGCATGTCATATGTGCAAAGCCTGGTATGTAGGTGGAGGACAGAGGCTGGAACACAGGCACATATGTGTAAAACTGTTGTCATACAGTAAGCAAGATATGTATATGTGTACATATCTATATGGATATATGTATACTTATTTATACATATATGTTCACCATATGCCCTGCACATGGAGTGAAGCCTTACTTCAGCCCCAGTAGTCCCAACCTTTCAGTATATTTGTAGACTATTGCTACTGTAATAGGGATTGTCTTCAAAGAAATGGTGTGTGTGGGAGGCAACACCTGCTGTTAACATGTGCGCCATTGGCTACATACAGACATCCTACAGTACCACTGCTAGTACAGTAACAACCCTGTGGACTACAGCTGCGATATGGCCAATATATCTGGACAGTCTGACACACTTGGATCAGTCCAGGGGTTTACACAGAACCCCTTCATGCAAGACATGTGGACCAGGTCTGTCAATGTGGATGTTACCAGCCATGTAGATGGGTATAACACGTACATACTGGTATACATTTGCCCCCATAGATTATGCATTCATCCACCCCTGTCTGTCCTGACTCATAATAACTGCTGGTACAGAGGTGCCATGGCCACATACTATCCACTAGTTACTGACATACATCTGAACAGCATCCCACTGCTTTGTCTGACATACATGACTCTCATGGTGATCAGGCAGCAGTGCATTTGGCAAGTATCTGGACATGACATCTCACTGGAGAAGTACAGTAAACTGCTAGGCATGTAACAAAGCACAGTGCAGGCTACAGGCAGACTGACACAATGCTGGGCTACATCTCCTATGTGGGAATACACATGTACCTGCATAGATAGCAGGCTGTACAGGCATGTTGCATCACAGAGTAACAGACACCTGTGTGAAAGTGCATAACCACAACCAGTGTGAACACAGCCACAGCCACATATGGTAAGCTAGTGTACTATCACAGTATATGGACTATCTGATATACACCATCCTCATATGAGCTACTCACACAACAACCCTACATATACTGGGCCACTACACAGTGTGGTCTTATGGCTGTCTGTGGTTTGGGACATGTGTGTGTTCGCCCCTACAAACATGTAACCTGATATGGTGACATACAGTGGAGCAGCATGTAACATCAGATAGAACAGGACCAAGAACAATGACATCTACCACAGTCTCTGCACAGGACAAGGTACATATGCACTATACACACACACTGGTAACAATTACCAGACTTACACATACCTCAGTACTGTACACACAACCACAGAATGCCCAAGCTATGTCCTCAAATATAACCCCTACTATACATAACATGTGTAGCAGTCTGAAATCTCACTGGTTTATCAGATATTCTGTCACTGAATATGGTGTACAGAACATATGCACCCCCTACTGCATGACATATGTACAAAGGTTGACAGGGTTGTGGCTGGAGGCACAAACACAGGCCCAATATTGACATGTCGCTGTGATGACCTCATACATTTCCGGTCTTAACAGGGTTTGATGCAACATATGTCCTATGAGGGATATGACGTCAGTAACTCTCCCGGCTGTCACCATCTACTGACTGCAATCCTCATACTACCTTCTGCAGTTGAGAGATAGATGCTCTGTGGGTAACACAAGGAACACAAGGCACCACACACTGCCCAGTCTGCAGATGACCCTACAGATGGGGATTCCTCATAAACATAGCATTGACATTACAAGTATTAAAACATGTAGGACAACCATATACACACACACCCTGTTAAACCAATAGTACCCCAACTGCAGTATAGCAGCACTTAGAGTCTGTAGTCAGGACAGGCACCCCCCCCCCGTGTGTTGGCCTATTTCCACAGTGTATGTTGTCAGAGGTAAGTCCCCAATCCATCTGTGATGCTGTTTGCCAAACAACAGATCTAGTTCCTGCTCACAGTGAATGATAAGGCCCAACACCAACAAGATGTTCCTAGATATTGGAGTGTGTTTCCATGCAATTGGCTATGGGAATGTTACCACAGCTGTTCCACATGCAATCAGCTAGAGGAGGGCTGTAATCTGTGCAGAGGCCATCAGCTGACCATGAGCATCACTGACAATACACATGCTGCTGCCTAAGCAAAGCAGGTGTAAGTCTCCACATCCGCCAGAGAGGGAGTGAGAGAGGCAGACAGTGGCAAAGATAAGTCAGGGTGGGTTGGGAGAGTAAAAGGTGAGCCTGTTTGTGTCACACACCTACCAGTCCCAGATTTTGAACCCGTGACTGACTATGTACTGATATCACATCTATTATCCCTGCACGGTGAATATTGTGATTTATGCTACGGGCACCATATAAGAAATTTACAAACACACTCAACATTGGGTTCAGTTGTTGCACACTCCCCTCCACACAGGACATGAATGATATACATCAGCACATTAAGACATACAAATGCACACACCTGTCACATCGGGGATTAGAACCCCTACCTAACTAGTTATTACACTATAGCATTATGCCATTATAGAAAGCACCACAGAGATTACTAAAATACTCTTTTCCCAAAGGTTTATTTCACAGTGAGTGACATCAGCACGACGGCCAAAGTAAAGTGAATGAATTGTGAGTGTGACTAGCCAAACATGCACTGCTCTCTACACAGGCATAGCAACAAACACAAAAGCATCCACAACTCCCATGTGTGAGAATAGAACCCCTACCAGAGTTTCATATCACACTACAGCATTACGCTGTTATAGCATGCACCACAAAGATTGCTAGAGTACTCCTTCCCCAAAGGTGTACTTCACAGTGATTGACATCAGCAGGATTGGCAAAGTAGGGCATTAGACTTATATTGAATGTGACTAACCTAAATTGTCCTAATTAGTCTGTATGCATTAACCGCTGTTCTGGCCAGAACAAAAATAATCTGCCTTTGCAGGTCATGAACCCAGGACCCTTGTACACTTTAGTCACAGTAATTAACCAGTCAGCCGTCACAACAGTACATGGGACAGCGGTTCCACCAAAGTAATCCCAACATAGGCTAATCAAACTGAACATGTGAAAGGAATGTATATACAGTTGTCCGTAAAACATAAAAGACCTCTCCAAGGCCAACTCCATACTATTCAAGGCAGAAGTGACAATGTTTGTGATACCTGTTTGGTATCTACTTCTCTGAAGTACAGGCTAACACATAAGGTCTTTGGCTAACAAAGTTTGCAGATGACTGCAAACTAGGAACCATAATCAAATCTCCTAATGATGTGGATATCCTACAAAAGGGCCTCACTGAGACAGGTGCCTGGTGTCAAAGCCATGGCCTCAAGCTCAATGCCAAAAAGTGCATTGTCATCCCTTTTGGTAAAAACTCTGTTCCCATGAACTACCACATAGGCGGTAGTCTACTTAACACCGAAAGTGTGATAAGAGACCTTGGGACACAGGTGGACAGTAGTCACTCCTTTGATAATCACATCACCACATTAGTCAGGAAATCCTTCTACGTGGCACACCTCATCCAGGAAAAAAGAGGTCATTGTTCCCCTCTACTCATCGCTCATTAGACCCATTATAGAGTACAACGCCCCTTTTGGTATGTACCTCACAAGACATCTACAACAACTGGAAAGGCCACAGAAATACTTCACAAACAGGATTACCGGCCTCAAACAGATGCCCTATGAAGACCGTCTCAAAAAACTCCAGCTTTACTCTGTCACATATCACCTACTCAGAGGCAATCTCTGCCTAGCATACAAAGCTATGTCAAACCCAGAGCTGCTGGACATGCTCCACGTAAAGAAATCCCAATCCCTCTGAGCTACACGCTGTAGGGACCGAAACATTGTCACCACAATAAACAGAACATGCGGGAGGGATAGATTCCTGTCTCAGGGACTTCCCATACTCTGGAACAAACTACCTATCTATATCAAACAAACCTCCTCATTAGCAATCTTCAAGAAAAATTTTGATGATTGGATGGGAGATAGGACATTCACCCTGGGGATCACCTCTGTAGCTCTGCTTGACAGGGGCACAGGAAAATAATTTTCTTGGGTGGCAAAAGCCAGGGTACCATTTGGCTAGGCTTATATAGGACCTAGGGCCAATAGCCTAGTACCTACCTATGAACCTATGAACCTATGGAGACAGGAGCTGACAGTTTAACTGATGAATCCTGCACTAAGGCACTGTATGAGCACAGCCACATGTGCATGATTCCTGACATCCCACATAGAACCACAACGCTCGCCTCCCAAATAATCAAGCCAGTCTGGTGGTCTCCTGCCATTAACAGAGTATACAACAGATGGTAGACACTGTTGAAGGAAAAAGGATAATCCAAGGATGCAAACAACTTCCTTACCAGCCCCAGTAAGATGTTGAGATCCCTCATGGAATCCTCCAAATCTGATTATGTAACTAAAATCGCCATGGATTCCACAGACAACCACACAGCATTCTATAGTTATGTCCGAATTCTAACTGGCAATGCTCAGAAGTGCTCTGAGCTGCAACAGAATGGCATTACATAGACTGCTCCCATGGAATGTGCCAATATTCTGGCAGATTGATTTAGTGCCACATTCACCCCCTCACACCCCCAAAAGGGCCCACTTGTGATCCCTGGAACTACTGTCACATCAGTCTGATGAGCCTGATCTGCATGGCCATGGAAAGCATTATCAGGGATGTTTTGAATGCAGACATTGACAACCATCAAACACTGGACCCCACACAGATTGGGCTCATGGAGGGCCAGTCTTGTCTCCTGAACTGATTGACTGCTTTGACTCAGTCTGCATAGCTGTTGAAGAGGGTAAGGCAGTCCACAAAGCCTATGTGGATCTCGCCAAGCCCTTCAACACCATCCCCCAGTCTGGAAACATAGGTTAACATACTAATCCAGCCATACATCCCTATGCCACCTGCTGGTTTGTCACATGGCTTACTGACAGAACCCAAACTGTAGGTGTAACTGACTCCAAATCCATCCCCAGACAAGTGACAAGTGGAGTACCTCAGGGTTCAGTCCTGGGACCACTGTTGTTTGGCATCTACATCTCTGAAGTACAGGCCAATGGTATGGGACTCTGACTAACAAAGGTAACAGATGACTGCAAAATGGGAGTCATTATGAGCCTGACTGTATTGCATGAAATGTTACTGATACCAGCCTGACATCAACAGGTGGGATGGAGTACTGTTAACATCTTGTGCCCTTGCCATGTAAGGTCCTGGTTATGGGATCTGCAACAGTTGGTAGTGTATTGCAGAGCAGACATGTTTGGCTGTGGAGGGGATACCTATTTGTGCATGATGTATGTTGCTTGTTCCTGTCAACTCCATTAATGAAGCATGTGGACATATATGTTTCTGCTATGTTCCCACTTTATCTACAGATGTATGTCCGTATATACCTATATATATATATATATATATATATATATATATATATATATATATATATATTTTTTTTTTTTTTTTGTATATTAATATGTTGTATCTGTTTAGACATTAATGTATTTTCACACGCACATACATCTACATGTTGGAATACATTCTCTGTACTGTTGTATGACTGGGCTGGATGATATGTTTGAGAATACAACAGGGTTATGTGTATATGAGATGGCTTAGAGGTAAATCACTTGGGCTATGGTGTGCATGATCCTGTGTTCAAGCCTAGCAGAGGTTGTTTATTTTGTTGCTAGGCAGAACAAGGGCCGATGGATACAGAGTGATTAAGGCACTTTAAAGCAGTTGTATGTGGGTTTGTGCGGAGGTAAGCACTGCTAAAGTCTGGTTACAGTTTCTTATACTCAGTTAGCTGCTGAATTGCTTAACCTGTATAGGCATTGCTTAGCTCCGTGCAAACCTGTGCAAACCTGCATACAACTTCTTTAAAGTGCCTTAATCAATGTGTATCCAATGGGCCATGTTCTGCCCAGAAACAAAATTAACAGCTCTTGTAAGGCTCAAACCAAGGACCCTGCACACCATAGACAAAGTAATTTACCACTAAGCCATGACAGTTACAAAGCAATGTGATGTTTGCAGAAACATATCATCCACTCCAGTCATGCAACAGTACAGAAACTATATACCAGCATCTAGATGTATGTATGTGTACCTATATTAATATCTCAACTGATACAACATATCTAGATATATATATATATATATATATATATATATATATATATGTATATTGATTTCTAAAACTATATACATATATATCAATATATATGCACATATATACATGCATATGCCTAAATCAACACATATATGTGTCTACACCTATATGTCTACATATACACAGCATGTTACATATGTGTACGCAGATATATATCTATGTAGGTGTATACAGACATAGTTATATATATATATATATATATATATATATATATATATATATATATATATATTAGCAGATGTATAAATCTATATAGGTATATATGGCCATACATTTGTAGATAGCAATGGCAGATTAACAAATACACATATGTCCACATGCACCGTTAATGTGGTTGAGAGGCCCCACACACTATATGTCTTGTACGAATAGGCATCCTCCCCATAGCCAAACAAGTGGCTGGCCTTGATGTCATATGTATGGGTATGGCTTTGCACCCCAGCCTCTCAGCTAATTTACATCTGTTATCCCTGTCTGGTTGACATTGTGATATATAGTAGGGCCTCCATAAAAGAGATAAGCAAAAACTCCTCCACATTGCCCACAGCTGTCAGACACTCACAACCACCTCTACACAGGATACGAGTTACAAACACACCCACATCTGTTATGTCTGGGAGTTGAACCCCTACCTAACTAGTTTATTACACTACAGCACTACGCAGTTATAGTACACTCCACGGACATTACTGAAATACTACTTCCCCAAAGGTGTATTTCACATTGAATTACATCAGCAGGATTACCGAAGAAGGCCATTTCAACTGTACTGTGAGTGACTAGCCTAAAATGTATTGCTCCCTACACAGACAGTGAGACACACACAAAACTTCCACAACTGATGTGTGGGTATAGAGCCCCTGACCAAGGTCTATATCACAGTACAGCACAGAGCTGTTATAGGACACACCATAGGGATTACTAAAGAAACCCTTCCCCAAAGGTGGATTTCACAATGAATGACATCAGCAGGATTACCAAAGTAGGGCATTTGAAATGTACTGTGAGTGTGTAGCCTATAATGCATTCCTCCAGAACTGCCATGGGTGGAGATGGAACTCTACCATGGTTCTAGATTAAACTACAGCTGTACGCAGTTACAGGACACGCTACAGAGATTACTGAGCTACAATCTTCCCAGAGGTGTATTTCTAGGTGGGTGACATCCGCAGCCTTGTCAATGTTGAGTATATGAATTCTAAGGAGTGTGAGTACCCTAAAAAGCATTGTTCTCTACTCAGTGCAAGACAGACAGAGACACACGTACACATAGATTCACACACACAGGTGCCAAGTCTGGGGTTGGGATATCTACCTAACCACTTTATCACACTACAGCAGTATGCAGTTACAGAGTGCGCTATGTAGATTACTGGGTTATAATTTGTGTGCAAGGCAGGAGTGGTGCATAATGACATGTGTCTGCAATAAGAACTGCAACTGCCAGATAAGACTGGTCCACTGGTGTTTGCAGACATGGCCTTTATGTGTTTAAATGTGTGAGCATGCCCAGTATGACCTTTCAGTAAGTTGTTGACTGACATTGCCTTCATTTGTCTGTGTGTGTGAGCATGCCCAGTATGGCCATCTATAGGGCATGTGTGGATCAAGTCCAGGTAGTTTGTACTGTGATGCTGACCTTTGTGTTGTACATCGACAGGTAGCATGCTGTGTCTGCAGGGTATACATCGGTCATTTGGCATTGACTGTTGCTACACTTCTGCATAGCGGGGGGGGGGGCACCTGACTGTTTCTACATTTCTACACAGGGGTGGGGGGTACACCTGACTGTTACTATAAGTGTAAGTAGGATGGTGGGGCACACCTGACACGTTTACTCATTTGCTAGGACTGTTCTGGTATGTCAGGTACACCATTTTAGTCTGTGGACTTACCTATCATGCTGGCTAGAGGCATACCAGTGTACTACAGATCTTAGCTTTCACTACCTACATATTAGTTTCTGGCTTCCTAGACTTCACAACATACATCCAACTGCTTGGCCTGCTGTAGTCTGTCTGTGTAGTCCTGGGGGAGGTGTTACCCATAGGGCTCATTCAGAGGCCATACTATAGCATTTGTTTGTGTTTGTCTACACCTATCCTGCTGGCTGTGACTTTTGTTGGGTATGTGCCCCCCCAACTGGCATGTGTGAGTCACTTACCTTGTGGGTGTCCCAGTATCAAGGGTGGTGTTGCAGGGCTGCCTATGTCAGATGCACAAAGTACACTCCCTATACATGGTTGAGCACAGGTAGTGTCATGTTTGGCATCCCTTTTACTGTATGTGAGAGTCAGAGAGAGGTGTCATTCCCTAGGTCCCTACTGTGTCAGTGCATGTGCTATGCATTGCCTCTTTGCCAAGGTCAGGGCATACTGGGCACACCTCCTTCTGCCTATGGGGCAGGCTCAGGTTGTTCCTCCTCCGAGTCATTCTGTGCCTGTGCAGGCCTTGGCACTGGTGGGGGCTGTGTGGCCCTGCCCCATGCTGTTCCTGCTGCAGCTGTTTCCGCAGAATCATATTGTGTAGCATGGCACATACAAGGACAGTTTGGGTACATGTAGTTGGTGAGTACTGCAAGGCTCCACCGGATGTTTCCAGCCATCGGAACTGTGACTTGAGCATCCCAAACACACGCTCTATTATGATTCGTGTTTGTGCGTGTGCCCCATTATGGAGTTATTGTTCTGGTGTGTGTGCATTTCTGATAGGTGTCATCAGCCATGGCTCCAGTGTGTATCCAGCATCCCCCACTAGGTGACCGTGTGGGATGTCACCTTTGGCAAATGTCTGGTACAGCTGCATCAGATGCCAGATGTGGGAATTGTGGTAGCTTCCAGGGCAGCCAGCACACACATTCATTATTATGCCCTGGGCATCGCACATGACCTGGCAGTTGATGGAGGGGAAGCCCTTGCGGTTGATGTAGACCTTACCCCGCTCACCTGGTGGTGCTTTAATGCATATGTGCGTGCAGTCTATTGCACCCACTACTTTGAGGTATTCTGCTATTTGGTGGAAGAGACACATATTGCTGACCAACGCCTCACGGGTGATGGGGAAATATACGTGCTCACCGACATGTGCTGACATGGCATCCACAAACTGGTGGAGTACCCTGGATGCTGATGCCTGTGAAATCCCCATCATATCCCCAGTTGGCCTTTGGAAGGTACCTGTAGCTAGTATTCTTAGGCCTACACATATCTTGGTATCCACTGGGATGGGTTCCCCTCTGTTAGTTCTGTGTGTGAGGCATGGCTGGCACAGCTCAACAATTTACTGTACGAGGTCCCTGTCCACCCTATAGCACTCCACTATTTCCAGCTCATGTAGCCCTTGGTAGGTTACCCTGGGTCTGTACACTCTTCTCTGTCTCCTCACTGTAGGTTGCTCAGCATTCACATCCTCACCACCCTCAGCCTCTTGCACATGCTGGTTTATGATAGTAAATTCAGCCCCTAACATTTTTTCTCTTGCTTTCGTTTTGTAAAATTTTCCCGTCTGCATACACCGGTGGTGCAGGGGTTTTGGCAAAAACAAGGGGGACAGGTGTTTGCATAGTTTATAGTGGTGTGCTGGGCTGGGCTGCTGCCTGTGTAATTGGCTGTTTCTGATACATTTCACCTGTGAGCTAAGCTAGTTCTCCTTGATTTTCTTCCTACTGCTGTTTTCCCTTCCCATTGCCTCCCTGTTTAAGCCTGTGTGTGCGCCGCACAAATGGAGTGCTCAAATGTGCACAGAGCTGCTATTTCCTGGTTTAACTTCCTTTTTCTTCCTGTAAGATCCAGCGCATGGGACGCACACCTGCTTACACTTTGTAAAGAGTGCTAGGCAGTTTGGACACACCTCTAGCTTAGCAGTGCTAAGTTAGGAGCAGTCCTGACCCACAGGTCTCCAATCCACTTACAGTATGCCTTACACCCCCCCCCATGATGTCACCTATATCCTAGTCTTGCACCCAGCTATTTATACTCTTACACTCTTGGGACCTGCCTCACACCCTGGGAATATTGGGGATTCACTAACCTTTCCCTCATTTGCATAGGATTGCCTACTAATGCATAGCTACATGTCCCACACTGATCCTCCCCCCTCAGCAACCACTACTTACTGGCCAAGTTGTCTTTTCCCTGCCATTGACTTGCATGGCAGAATACTGATTTTTGTTAGAATGCTCATTTTCAGTTTATTTTATTATTTTCCCCCCGACCCCGTTTGTGCGCAGCTGCCCTATGCTTAAACAGCCGAGATCGGCAAAAAAAAATGTTTTATTTTTTTTAAACAGTTTGCAATGCCAATGGCCTTCTACTTGGCCATTGGCATGCTTCCTCAATAATCTGCAGCCTTTATTTGGAGCTATCATAGCTCCGTTTTGGAATTTGCAGAAATGTGCTCTGTTACTAACCGAGTACATTTCTGCAGATTGCACTTGTCTTGCATGGACTATTGCAAGCTTCCTGTATTTCAGTATCACCTCATTTGCATAGATTTCTCCAGCAAATGAGGTGTTTTGCATACCAGGGCTTAGTCTGTGCAAGATTAGTGCTGGAGCTCTCATGCATGCCCCTGCCGGCTGTTCCTGGATTGCACGGCAGACATATTGCCTGCATGAGCTACTGCACTCATCTTGTACTCCATGCAGGCTTTTGAGAATCCGGGGGATAGTCTTGGAGCCATCATTTTGCATTTCACAGAAATGGCATGTGTTTAAACAGTAATCATTCAATATTTTAAGCACTTAAACAGTAATCATTCAATATTTTTTACCATGATCACTCTATTAGCTCTATTGTTTTTGTGAGCCTAAGCGTGTATTGTTTGCATTTTGTATTGATGCACTAGTGATTATTCAGTTTTGAACAGTTTGACTACTGAGTTATAAGTTAATATTTCTACTTTTTAGGGATCATCCCAATGTTCAGGAAAACCCAGCCACTGGGGATGCACAAACCAGTGCATTTCTTTGTGCCGGTGCCAAGCCTGGATAAATGGGGAGGGTTGCATCAGGAAGGCCATCCGGTGTAAAATTTTGCCAAATCATACATGCAGACAACAGTACAGAAATACATACTGGATCTGGAAAGAGGAAGGAGGACAAGGAGACCTGGTGGTGGAATGAAGAAGTACAGGAGAGTACACAGAGAAAGAGGTTGGCGAAGAAGAAGTGGGATTGTCAGGGAGATGAAGAAAGTAGACAAGAGTATAAGGAGATGAAGTTCATGCAAAGAGAGAGGTGGCGAAGGCTAAGGATAAGGCGTATGAAGAGTTGTATAAAAGGTTGGACACTAAGGAGGGAGAAAAGGATCTGTACCAGTTGGTTAGACAGAGGGACTGAGCTAGTAAAGATGTGCAGCAGGTAAGGGTGATAAAGGATAATGAAGGAAACGTACTCACAAGCGAGGAGAGTGTGTTGAGCAGATGGAAAGAGTACTTTGAGGGGTTGATGAATGAAGAGAATGAGAGGGAGAGAAGGTTGGATGATGTGCGGATAGTGAATCATGAAGTGCAGTGGATAAGCAAGGAGGAAGTAAGGATAGCTATGAAGAGGATGAAGACTGGAAAGGCTGTTGGTCCGGATGACATACCTGTGGAAGCATGGAGGTGTTTAGGTGAAATGGCAGTGGAGTTTAACTGTATTGTTTAATGAAATGTTGGAAAGTGAGATGATGCCTGAGGAATGGAGAAAAAGTGTTTTGGTACCGATTTTTAAGAATAAGGGTGATGTACAGAGCTGTAGTAACTACAGAGGGATTAAACTGATCAGTCACAGCATGAAGTTATGGGAAAGAGTAGTGGAATCTAGGTTAAGAAGGGAGGTGATGATTAGTAATCAGCAGTATGGTTTCATGCCAGGAAAGAGCACTACAGATGTCATGTTTGCTCTGGGAGTGCTGATGGAACAGTATAGAGAAGGTCAGAAGGAATTGCATTGTGTCTTTTTGGACTTAAGAGAAAGCATATGACAGGGTCCTTAGAGAGGAGTTGTGGTATTGTATGAGGAAGTCGGGAGTGTCAGAGAAGTATGTAAGAGTGGTACAGGATATGTACGAGGGTAGTGTGACAGCGGTGAGGTCTGCAGTGGGAGTGACGGATGCATTAAGGTGGAGGTGGGATTACATCAAGGATCAGCTCTGAGCCCTTTCTTATTTGCAATGGTGATGGACAGGTTGACAGATGAGATCAGGCAGGAGTCCCCGTGGACTATGATGTTTGCAGATGACATTGTGATCTGTAGTGAGAGTAGGGAACAGGTGGAGGAGACCCTGGAGTGGTGGAGATATGCTCTAGAGAGAAGAGGAATGAAGGTCAGTAGGACTAAGACAGAATATATGTGTGTGAATGAGAGGGAGGATAGAGGAATGGTGAGGATGCAGGAAGTAGAGGTGGTGAAGGTGGATGAGTTTAAGTACTTGGGATCAACAGTTCAGAGTAATGGTGAGTGTGGAAGAGAGGTGAAGAAGAGAGTGCAGGCAGGATGGAGTGGGTGGAGAAAAGTGTCAGGAGTGATTTGTGACAGACGAGTACCAGTAAGAGTGAAAGGGAAGGTCTACAAGAGGGTAGTGAGACCAGCTATGTTATATGGGTTGGAGACAGTGGCAGTGACAAAAAGGCAGGAGTCAGAGCTTGACGTGGCAGAGTTGAAGAGTTTAAGATTTGCAATGGGTGTGACAAGGATGGACAGGATTAGGAATAAGTATATTAGAGTGTCAGCCCAGGTTGGAAGGTTTGGAGACAAAGCCAGAGAGGCAAGATTACATTGGTTTGGATATGTACTGTGGAGGGATGCAAAGTATATTGGGGAAAAGATGCTAAGGATGAAGCTGCCAGGTAACAGGAAAAGAGGGAGGCCTAAGATAAGGTTTATGGATGTGGTGAGAGAGGACATGCAGGTGGTTGGTGTGACAGAGCAAGATGCAGAGGACAGGAAGAAATGGAAACAGCTGATCTGCTGTGGCGACCCCTAACGGGAGCAGCCGAAAGAAGAAGAAGATCCCGATGTTCAGGAACCTCACCGAAGAATAGATTGTAATTTTGAGACCTGCCTATAAATGACTTATCTTTGCTACAAATGTTTTAGAATAATTTCCAAATGTTCAATTAATTGTGACAAGTTGTATTTAAAAAGATGTAATTTTTGAGCTAGGGCTGTAAGTTGTTTAGTTATTTTCTAAAAGTGATTCACAAAATTGTAATCACAGTTTTCATCATCTTTATATGAATGGATGATGAATGAAATTATTATAGTTTTGCTCAAAGATCACCAAATTTAAGCATTAATGCATTAGCCCAACTAAGAATGAATGAATGAATGAATAAATTTACTAATTAGACTGACCTATTTGAGTTCTAGGAGCTAGTGTAGTGGGTTTTGCATAGCTGAAACTGACTGTATTTTTTCAGTAAACATTATGATTGGTAGAGCACTGGCTATTCTATAATGGTGAAGTTCATTGTTCAGTGGTAGTTATTCATTTGATACTCTGGTTTTATAACTCATTTCTAGATGCTGAATTACATTTTTTTTTTATCAGACAGCAAGACTATATTAGGGACATTACTAGCTGCTGAATTACAAACATTTTTGTCAGATAACAAGACTATATTAGGGAATATTTCCAGACTTTCATCCCAAGTCTTGGTTATATAGGCCTCTTATGATTCATTAAGCAACCACAAGATCCCAGATCATTATTACTCTGTAATATGAATAACTAAAACATAATTTTGCCCCCTTTCAGGGAGAGATTGAGGAGCCAGACCCAAGGTGAATTTAAAGTTTCTCATCCATGCATCCACTTCAGAGAGTGTCAGAGTTACTTTGCTTTATATCTAAGACAGGTCTATTCCATAAAAGAAATATTATTTGAGAGAAATATACATCTATCTAACACATCCTTCTTATACTGTTGTGGAGGTCCAGTTACTTTGAGCTAGTGTTTAGGGTGTTGTTGTTTTGCATATGAGCAGAATGTCACATAGGACTGGATCCTTCAAGGGTATGTAGGCTAGGCTGAGGTCCCCCCATAGTCTGTTGGTAGCAGAGAAGAGAAAGAGTGCATTAAGGTTGTTTGTGTAGCACAAGGAAGACATGCCTTTGATTCTCTTAGTAAGGAAATGCTGCAGTCGTTCAAGCTGAGTCATACATTTAGGCAAATGCATTCTGAAAGTAGTTATATACGCTTTATGGGTCTGATTAGGTGGAAGGAGTAGAGAGGGACAGTAATTTCCTTGGAACTAGAAATTAATGTCAAGATGACCAGTAGAGCTAGATAAAATGATTTCCAAAAGAGAGTGGACTCATTGTGATCAAAGGAAAGTTCATTGGCAGCAGTCTCTAATAACTGTGTCAGTTTTCAAAGGGGTGTCATCTATGTAGTATGTGCATGGGTGCTTATGCATACCCAAAGGCACAGAAGTGCTTTTCTTGGCATATAGCTTACAGTCATGATTCATGTACCAATTGTTTGCATGTTAGGCCCTCCAGCAGAATCTGGAAGTCAGCTGGGCAGATTATGACAACTCTGAGTTTCAGTGATCTGCAATGTTTGCCACATGCGATGGAGATCAACCTTGACATTAGAGAAGTAAATCCCAAGGAGAAGTGGCCCATGCACCAGTTCCCGAGGGATATTTTTTAATTGCTAGTTTTGTTAAAAGCATGCCCCCAGCACTGATAGACTTGGTGCAGTCAGTTACCCAGTTTGCTATCCTATGGGTGACATAGGGGTTTACATTTAGTTTATGTAACTGGCTGATATTGCCAGATTTTGGGATGGCATAAAAAGGATTTGGACACGTCCAGGTAGGGAGCGTGAACTGATTTATCTGCATACAGTGCATCAGTGACTTGCTCAAAGACTCTACCAGGTCAGGAGGCAGAC
The DNA here is from genome assembly GCF_019279795.1 of Protopterus annectens. Taxonomy (NCBI): domain Eukaryota; kingdom Metazoa; phylum Chordata; order Ceratodontiformes; family Protopteridae; genus Protopterus; species Protopterus annectens. The sequence goes on from NC_056731.1 coordinate 843,576,671, forward strand.
TTTGCTTTTAATGAACCCAAACTGGTTTGTCTCAAAAGACTGTAGACTGCTGATGTCCTTGATAGTAAGTATTATAACGATGCTCTCCATTGTTTTACAGATAAAACTGGTGAGGTTTATAGGTCTGTAGTTTTCTGGGTCAGTAGTGCATCCTCCCTTGTAGAGTGGGGTAACTACAGCAGTTCTCCACACCTCTGGTATGAGTCCAGTGGAGAGGCTGAGATTGAATAGGAAGTTTACTAGTGAGCCCATGAGACTATGTTTGGTGCTGACAAGAAGGCAGCCTGGCACATTGTCAAGAGCAAAGAAACTAATATTAATGGCCTTGGAGATAGGAGGTGTGGTATGCTAGTATGCAGGGAAAGTTAGGGGTAGATAAGAGTCTGATCTGAATTTATCTGCTAATATATTGGCTATGTACACTGAAGATGAGTATGCGCTGTTGTTATTTATGTGCTCTGTTTTGTATTGCTTCAGAGGTTCAGTCATACCTGATAAGGCTTTGTGCTTGCCTTTAACATAGATGGCAATTATCAGTTCATGCTTGCCTTTAGAGGATTTGATTTGTTTTTTGTGTTCTTTGTTATTTTTTCTGAGTTTAATTTAGAGGACTGGCTATTAATATTTTTTTCTTTTGTGCAATGATGTTCTTCCTCTTATTGTGCAGTCTGCCATAGGGGAATATTTCTGAACTTGTTATTGTATTTCTGTCTGAGGTGGATGGATTCTTCAACGCATAATTTGAGGTGAGCAAAGAAACTGCCCATAAATGTATCATTTGGTGAAATGGTGTTATTAAGGAGAGGTGGGTGCTTAAGTTTCATTAGGTCTTTAGCCAGCTGGAGTAGATTTGCCTTAGAATGGTCTCTAAAGACAGAATGTTCTGGAAGTAAATTGGGTTTTACCCTCATAATGAATACTGTTGCATGATAGTTCTGATTTGACCAGTGATTGGGTAACTGAAGGTGTTGAGCATTGTGGAGTTATATTGAAGAGAACTAGATCCAAAATTGTTTTAACAAGAGACACCTTTATTAAGTTATTGCTTATGACATTAGCAATCATACATTATATATATGAAAACAAACCATACTGACATATGTTACAAACATTATTCATCACTTAAAACCTATCCGGTCATTGCAGTCAAACATTACACAGCTCATTCATATCTTGCCTTCTTTTAAACCTCATTCCTCTTCCAAAACATTATTCTGCATGTAGTGCTCCCACAATTCCCATTTTTTTCTATGTAATGTTCTCCTTCCATTTTCTAAAGATCCCAATCCCAGTTGGTTTATCTTTGTTACTATATTCACTCCTTCTAGTACACTTGGCTTAGAGTTTGATTTACATTTTCTAGTAAGTGCTTTTTTGACAGCCAACAGAATTAGACTCAGCAAAGCCTTATCATCTAGGCAATTCCAATTCTGTATTGTAGCACAAAAATAATTTATTAAGTTATACCAATTTTCTCAGTCAGTATTTCTTTCAAGTTTATTGTTTTTTTCATATATGAGAAATATGTAATAACATATTATTTATATAAATTAAAAAAAATTATTATTATAATATATAACAAAAAAAAACAAAACAATTTAAAGTATTTACAAAGACACAATCAGATTCAATTAATTAAAACTAAAATAATGTGCTATTGAATAGAATAGAATTTTTTTTTTTTAAATTGTTTCAAATCACCCTAACATGAACATGTTTTAGTCTAGTTGTCATTCTAATTGTGCTTTATTTCCATATGACACACATTATATTCAACATTTTTTTATCATTGAAATGAAGGAGAGTATCTGAAATCCAATTTCTAGTTATCTCAGTCAGTATTTCTGATAGAGTAGTCTGCAGGGAATTTTTAAAATCTGCCAACTCAATGCACTCCTAAAACTATGTTCCCAATTACCTCTTTCTTCCTCATCACACATTTGCTATCTACGTGAAGAAAACTCTTTGGAGTCTACATGGGATATAAAAATACCTATGTAAACACTTCCAAGCAAAGATCCTAGATCTTCTAGACTTTATTGCATACTTGGGGGTCGTACATATATGCCCCCATTGTTTCTTTGTGAATTACTTATCAAATCTCTCTTCTCAATCCTTTCTAACCTCCTCTGATTGATTCTTATAGTTATCATTTTATATGCCCTAGTAATTAACCCTTTTTCTATGAAACCTTTACCAGTGCTGGTCTTTTGCTTAGAATACCCCTATTCCTTTCTTTTTGCCTATACTTTTATCTCAGTCCTTGATAGGGAAGGTAATCTCTAGCCTGCAGTCCAAATGGATTCTTTACCTCTTTCCATTCTATTGCTTTTCCCCATCTAATTATTTCCTCTCAATACCTTGGTTTCCTTGCCAATTTTCTCCATTAAATTCCAGATCCCTCTTGCCTCTTGTCTGTATCCATAATTCCAGTTATTCCTATTGGCATAATCTCCTTTCTCCATTCCTGCTGGCTTAGTTCTTAGAATACTTTCTGTTACTTTATGAATATAATATTCTGTATGGTTATTGTTATTCTCCTTAAGGATCTGCACGCAAAACCCCAGTCTCTCCTTGTTTCTTCAGCTTCCCCCTGTTTCATAATCATCCCTTTCCACTTTGAATTATAGTTTTTTGCTTGTGATATATGGGAGCCTTAAATGTGTAGCCCTGAAATACCTCTTCATATCAGATAATCCCAAACTACCTTGTTCTATTGGAATGATCATCTTATCTCACTGGACTCTTGCTGTCTTCTCCTCCCAGATAAAATCATTCAACTGTTTATTAATTGCTATCCACAACTTCTCTTCTGGTTGATAAAAATACGCATGACCTGTGTATAAAACTAAAGGGACTAAAAGCTTGTATCTTGCTATCCATGTCCATAAAACAAAGCTTCCAATTTCTCAGTTTTTGTATTTTCTTTTGTTTAGTCTCTTCCCACATATCCTTAGCTGCCATAACAGAATCCTTTTTAATCCATACCCCTAAGTATCTCATTTTATCATGTCCCTATAAATATGTGTTTTCCTGAACCAGTTCATATGTGGGTACATAGTTTACAGCTACTGCCTTTGTTTTATCTCTATTAATTTTGTATACAAAAAAACACTTGAAACTGCTTCAAATTTTTTTACAACACTGAAATGTCCTTTTTTGGTTTTATCAGGTAAAAATAATATCATCTGCAAATAAAGACAGCTTTTTTGACTACCATATCAATTATATCCTTGAATTTCTGAGGCCCTTATTTGCTTTGCCAGTGGTTCTTAATATAACGCAAGTAACAAAGGGGAAAGAGGACACCATTGCCTGGTTGCTCTGCTCAAACAGAACTTATCAGAGAAGAACTCACCCAGCTTAATTTTTACTCCAATCCATCATATATCCTCCTACTCAACCTTATAATTTTATCAGGGAATGCAAATGCTTCCATTGCCATACTCCTAAAATCCCAGCTTACTCTGTCAAATGCTTTCTCTGCATGAAGACCCACCAACAATGAGCCTATAGTTGGGACATCAACTGGTCTAAGGAGCAAGTATTTATAAAATCAAGGAAACATTGTGCATAATTATTTGTGGTAGTGTAAGATTCCCTGTTAATTGAACAATACTTGAAACCTTCTAGGAAGATAGTGCTAATTTCAATGGGGTGGGCTGTTTGTTTATATATGTCAAATGGGCTGTTGGTGATGTAGAAAGGGTACAGTAGTTGGCTATGTTGTGGCATGGAATTTTATTGAGAGTAAGAATGATGTGGATTAGTTCAAGATCAGTGTCCTCTCCTATGAGTCTAGATGTGATTTGGCTTCATAAGTATATGGACACGTCCCCTCCAACAGCTCTGTCATTTTTAGTTGTAGGTCAAAAAGAATGGTAGACATTGAAGCCTGCACTGCAAGAGTTCTATCACTATAATGAAACCATGTTTCCTTAACTATGTGGATATCTATAGTTGCAAAGGGTAGGAGTGCCTGCAAGAAGTGCAACTTCTTGTTTAGACCTCTAGCATTGAGCAATACAACATTTATACAGTCTTAATTTTGCTTAACTATGTATGTGGTTTGAAGAAACAAACCTTGCTAAAAAAGGCACTATGTTGGAATAAAAAGTTTGGCCAATATACAAAGCCATGAGAAGAGAGGTGGAGGCCATTTCTAGCAAAGCAGGTAGGGTTGTCAATCATCTCATCCCAGGCTGTTATATATTAGGCCATATTGGAATGATACTACAAACTAAGCAAATAGTTAAAGTCAATTATATTTTCTTTGTATTGTGGCATGCATTATTCTTGGTGATGGTAATGGCAGCACACTAGTGCAGTGGTTAGCACTGTTGTCTTACAGCAAGAGGTTCTCCACTCAATTCTCAGCTGAGGTGCCTTCTGTGTGGAGTCTGCATATCCTCCCTGTGTTCGTGTTGGGTTCTTCCAGGAGCTCCAGTATCCTCCCACATTCCCAAGACATGCTGCAGGTGGATTGGACATTCTAAATTGGCCCTAGGTGTGAGTGAGTGTATCTATGTGTGTGTGCCTTCTGAGGAAGGTTGTGCATCAGGCTGGCAACTCAACACCATAAAACTCTACTGCCACATGTTCTGTGGACACCAATGGAAGCAGCCAAAAGGAGAAGAAGATTCTTGATCATGGTAGGATACTGTCCAAGACTAGTTTCATGCCAATCTCAGATTCATATTTTGAGAACTCCATCATCCAGAAATTTCATATGATCCAAAGAGGTGTGTCTCAAGTCATTCATTCCCATATGTTTAATGACCAAGTGATATATGTACCTAGGTTGAAGGGACTTAAGGGAGGTAGTGGCTTGGTGGATCCTGGTACCATCACCTTGTCCTTGATCATCCTAATGAGTGGTGCATCTCTGCATCTCACTATGGAATCCCCCCAGTAGAATGGCCCACCTTTGTGTTTTGATTGTCTGTATTGTCTGTGGATATTGTTTGCCTGCAAATGTGATGCTGAGTATCCTGTATACTTAACTTTTGTTTTGAAGACATTAGAGGTTTCAGGAGGGACTTCTCGAGTACCTCAGCGTGAGTTAGCTTATTTGTTGGTTTAGGACATGATATCAGTACTGACATCCTTGTTTGTTCAGCCAATAATTTTACAGCAGAGAGGCTGGTCTCAAAGGTTAGTAGATTCTTGCCCCTCCCACATATAGATTCATCTAGTGGAAGAAGTAAATAGTTGTTAGCAAGTATAACTATCAGAATGGCAATAGATGGTATGGGAAACTGTGACTTCATGTTATGTAGTGTCTGGTGAATAAGCAGTAATAATGAAGTATAACTAGTAAACTAAGTGAAAATGTCTACACACTAAGAAGCAAAAGTGAAAGAGTGAATCAGTAGCAACAGAAATACAAATATAATGCAATCATTATCAGCAACTGATGAATACAAAACCAGTAACAGTGACAGCAACAACTTATGGGTACTTGAAGCTACAAATACAAATACAGTAGACTCCCTCTTATTCGGCTTCTCTTTAACTGGCGTCCTCTTTAACTGGTCATCAAATTTCTGCCATAGCCCTAGCAAAAGACAACAGAGAATGACAGCACTTCTACCTCCTCTAGGCTAAATAATGACAGACATTTGAGTTTTACACTTCAATTTTTTTAGAAAAATGCATATTAACACAAGTCCTGTTATTCTAATTTATAACCCATAAATGTCATTTTGTATGCTTTTTCTGATTAACCAGCCATTTGTTTATCCAGCCTAAGGTCCGGTCCTAGTGAGAGCGCATAAGAGGGAACCTACTGCATGATTGAAAATTGAAATTACATACATACATACATACAGTCTTGTTAAAGGGGACAGGCTCAACAGACATAAAGCTTATCTGATTGGAATAAAACTGATATAAATACAACATACTACCAAGGTCTTTTCATTGTTCTATAGAGTCTTAGAACAAATATAAATGTAATAACATATGACACATACCTGCACAGTGAAGTAACATGGTGACTGAGTGGATGTAGAGACCAAAGTGATGGGAGATTTAGCAATACATTCTAAAAAGATACTTTCCCTCCCTCATTTCCAATTATTACAGAGCCCAATCAGTTTATAGCTGCTATAGACCAATTATTAAGGAAGCACACAATAGAACAGTAGGGAGGTAGCAGATGACAGTATGGTGCACAGATGCAAACTTCCTGCTAGACTTTATAATCCACTACCCTCTCCAGAATAAAAATTACAAATCATGCATTGCACAATCTAAAATTGCAAAAGGAGAATGAAATCATTTTATTCTGTTCTATCCCATGATGAAGAAGTGCCCTAATTCCTGCTAATGTTATCGATTTTATCTGACAACTGCCTGGATATACTGATCAATGACAGAAATATTTCAGATACAGAACTTTTGCAAAACACAGATAAAAAAAATTAGCAAAATGGCAAAAATGTGTATACAGCTAAGACCAGTAGGAGGCCAAAATGATATGAAACAAAAATATATTAAGTAAGAGCTGTAGTAAAATGTTTGATAAAAGTGTGAACCATTGTTCAAATGCCTAAAATGGGTAAATTGCTGACAGCCATCTATGAAGCTCCATGAAAAAAGATATTATGATCTTAGAATTAGGCCTTAAGGGTCTCTATTTTTTTTTATTTACCTAAAGAATCAAAGCAAAATCCTATATAACTAATATGGCAAATCGAAATGGCCTATTTTCCAATTAGATCCCTCTCCCCCACAATATATTAGATGCAAAAGAGGCAAAAATCTTGTCTGTTACCCTAAACTTTTTCATTTTAAACATATAAGCAATTTCTGGCAGTTTAGCTCAGATGGTCAAAAGTATGAGCTGTTAATAAGCTTTTTTCCACAAGTCTTGAATTTTATTCCTTTGGTTTCTACTTGCAAACTGGTTGACTTCAAACAATTCATTTAACCCGATGGTGGTATTCAGTAATATCCATTCACCACAATCATGCGTTATATGCTAAAAAGAAATTTGTACCTTTGGATTCAAAGCAATATCGATTATAACTGTTAGGCATAAAAGATGGATGCTACTTTATTTCACTCTATTCTTTTGAGCATCATATAAAGAAAATAATGCATCTGGCTTACCTGTCAACTGTGTAGATTTTCACAGAATATTCAGATTTTTGCTTCTCATTTTTGGACTCTTTATCAAAAATGTGTATTTTTGTAGCAAATCATTGAGGACAGAAGTCACTAGATAATCACATACATTTGATTTTCAGATTTATATCCTTCAGAAATGGCAAACTAAAGCATAACCTGTTATTCCAAGTCTATAAGAGCAATATTTAAAATTTGTCCCTATTTTTGGGCCATGGTCCTTCATTATTTTGACTTTGTCTAGATTTTTTGCACTAAGAGCTTGAGAGTTATGACATCAGGACCTACAGCTGTGGGACGACTCATTCTCAGGTTGCAGACAAATAAAGAACTTATCCTAAGATAAGAATTTTAAGGAAGCTGAACATGCAGGCTAAGAAAGAGGTTTAATAATTTATTCTGCTAGAAAATTAAAGTCCTAGTTATGAGGATAGTCTGCTTAGTAGGATTAAAATGAAGTAAGTTTCTAAAAACTTTTCCAGAACACACCAAGAGGCCAGAGAAGGAGCCTATACAAAGTGCAAAGTGAAAGCAGCATAAAATGACAGGCCGTTAAATACAAAATATATAAGATAATCGAGTACATTTAAAGTATGCCTGAAAAGGCAGAAACCAGTATCCTCATTCCAAAAGGAAAATCTTTTCCATTTAAACAAATAAAACTTTCTAGCAGTGGATATCTTATCATAGTGAAAATGTAACAATTTGACAGGAAGAGTCTCCTACAATGCTTTCATTGCCACCACATAGAAACCATCAGTTTTACTCCATGAGAACATCATTTTCCACTGAGAGTAGCAGGCCATTGCAAAAAAAGGGGTCTAAGGACCAGTTCATATACTTGGTTAATAGATAAATACATGAATGAATGAAAAAATAAATAAATATACAAATGAATAACGAAATAAAATAAATCAGGTCTGAAGCCTTGATTTAGAGCAGCAAACTGAAGACAGTGGATTAAATATATATATATATATATATATATATATATATATATATATATATATATATATATATATATATATAAAAAACCAGTCATTTTTACACTCCATTTCCTTCAAGAGGTGTGGTATTCCCTAATGCATCATATTTGCCATATCTTATTGTGTATTGTATGTTAATGTGTGCGTTGTGTCTCCGTCTTCTCTTGGCAGTACTGAATTAGTTTTTTCTTGCCTTTGTGAGGTATGTTAAATGCAAGACTTAACTGTTCTCCCTGGAAGAAGGAAAACAAACAGACTCCTTTGAATAAACAATCTGCTACCTGTAGCGAACTGTCTAATGGACAGAAATTGCATCTACGTTTGCATAAGTGTCAGTACAGGCAGTCATGCACTCAATGTAAAGATGGGAAATCCCAGAAGTAGCTGCTAAAAGTTGCATGTGGTCTGCCTTCCATTTCATTAGCTGTTGCCTGCTCCTTCCCAGGCTGCTCAGACATTGCTTTCGGTAACAGAAAAGACTAGAGACACTTAAGTTACTTGCATATCCCAAAAGTGTGCAAACACCTTACAGTAATTTATTACCTAGTGAAAAAACACACAAATGGCAGCTAAACCTTGGTAATATATAAAAAGCAAAATAAAAGTAGAATAAACTATCCAGTCACCATGGCCAGCTTAAAAATAAAAAACTTTAATCAAAAACAAAAGAAATACAAAAGACGAGCGCTTTCAGGCAAAAGCCCTTCTTCAGCTCTTAAAATCACACAACAAAGCAATACTTAAAAACACTAAAGAAACCACATAGAGAATCAACCAATGGATGCATAGTATCAATTAAATGGGTTCCTATTATGAAATTGAAAAGGCTGAACATTGAACAGCTTTAACGTTGGAAATGCCGTTCAACGATGTGCTTTTTGTGAGATCACAGTACAGTGAAGATTGGAATATTTGCCCTTTCCTCACTGTAGTACAATCTCGGAGATGGTATATATAATCAGTGTGGGGGGGGGGCACAGCCCCCACAATAATGACTTTGAGGTCTAGCATTTTTGGCCTTTAAACCGTTCGATGTTCAGTGTCTTCGGTGTTGTAATATAGACCCAATTAAACAATCTCCATGCAGTGCATCTCAGCAAACTCAGTGCTCTGCACATTGTCCCCACCTCTATTTCTTGCAATCACTTGTATTACCATAAAACAGTAGCCATGGTGGTGCAGCGGTTAGCGCTGTTGCCTCACAGCAAGAGGTTCTCCTGTTTGATTCTCTGCTGGAGCGCCTTCTGTGTGGAGTCTGCATGCCCTCCCCATGGTTGAGTGACATCTAAAGACATGCATGTAGGTGTGTGCGTGGGTGTGCCTTCTTTGAAGGTCGAGCATCGGGCTAGCAGCTCAGTACCATAAAAATCCATTGCCAATCATTAGCGGACCGGAGTTCCACTGTGGTGACCCCTAACCGGGAAAAGCCAAAAGACTCATTCATTTGTATTACCATAAACTTAAAGCTATGTCCTGGAAAATCTTTTATGTGTCTTGCAAGTGCAGCATTGGTTGTATTCTGTAGTCTAATGTCACTAAGATTTTCAAAACTCGATCCTTCAACAACTTATTGGTTTTGCCCACATAAAACCAAGAACACCCATCACATAAAGCAAGGTATACTAAGTCCTTGCTCCTACAATTTGCACATAACCTAAAATCCAAAACTTGTCCAGAGCATGGATGGTGAAAAAAACTGGCACAAGAAATGACCTGCAAGGAAAAGTACTGGATCATTTATTCTAGATTTATTTTACTTTTTATACATTACCAGGCTTTAGCTGCTGTTTGTCTGCTTTTTCTCTTGAATTTGCTGTTGCTCACTTGACTGCAGCACATGGGGACATTGTGCAAAGCACTGAGTTTGCTGAGATGAAATGGATTGTTAAGTTGAGAACTAACAGTTTGCATGGTTTAAACGGCACTGTCCGAAACCAGCACTCAGAGCACGGAGATTGTTTAGTTGATACTATGTGTCCATTGGTTGATTGTCTGTGCCTTGTAGTTTCTTTAGTGTTTTATGTGCTGCCTTTCTGTGTGCTCTTAAGATCTGAAGAAGATACCTGAAAATGCTCATATTTTGTATTTCTTTTGTTTTTGATTAAAGGTTTTTAGTTTTATGCTGGCCGTAGTGACTGGATCGTTTATTCTAGTTGTAATTTATTACCTACTGAGTGCTTGCCTCACAATATCTTAAAGGTGTTGCTTATTTTTATCTGTTTTTAATTGGGTATGTGAATTATTTTTTTTAGATTCTTTCAGCCACAAAATGGAGCACAAGGTGAATGCAAGATAAGTACACATTTTAAAGTTGCCAGTCACCAGTATGTTGTGAGATGTGATAAAAAATACACACACACGCACACACGCACACACGCACACACACACACACACACACACACACACACACACACACACACACACACACACACACACACACACACACACACACACAAAAACTCACACTCACAATGGGTAAATATGCAAAATCTAATTTAGACAGTAACCAGAGATCAAGACTGATTATCAGACCTTGGAGCTCTGAGGTAGCAGCCTCATCCTGCACAGCAACCCTAGTTGCACACTCTTCTAGCATAGTGCATGAGCAGCAGACAGAATAACTCCAGGATGATTATAAAAATCTCTTCTTGTCCCTATGTCTTTGTGTGTATAAGTTGCTTGTTAGAGAGAGGGTAAGAAAAAACATAAACCATACTAAACACTGAAACACTTTCTTCTAATAATTATGCCCTCATATACTTGTTTTTACTGTTAAGCTATGTGAGAATTGTTTCATAATTCACTAACATGCCTCACCTGAGATAAACACTGTTTTAACCACAATGCTGAAATTCATTTGTTGCTGAGCTGCCTTGTGCAGCCTAATGCAACATGTATTGCATATTGTATTTCTATAAAATATCAAATAATACATTCACTTAAAATGTCACAGACCACAGACTGAGCAAAAGACTTACATCCGTGGTTACTGCTAAGAAGCCTACATAGAATTTAAAGCTGCTGTCTTACTCATCACAAAAAGAGGAAATGCACTTATGAAATCACCATTAGCGTACTGGGACTTCCCTAAACTGGAAGACATGCATTCTGTTTATCTGGTTTTACAAACTGTTGAAGATGATGTTATTCTAAGTACATGATATGAAAAAAGGCACAAAAAGTTAATAATAATTTTAGTCTGTTTTGCAGTGCAAACTTACTAAAAAGCTATTTCCAGCAAAACAACAGGCAATTAGTTATAGAAAAAATTTTACTATAAGACAACATGTATACATGGAAACATATCATTCTCCCCACTGAATAAAATTATATGCTAAACAGAATGGTAAATCTTTTACTCTGAACAGTAGCAGAGTACCAATGTGAGTGTCCCATGTTGATGATACATTTACAAAAAGAGAATATCTATTATGTTTTTTAATATATTGAAGAATATAGCCAAGTGCTGTCACACTATTTTCATTATAGTTTGATGGAATAATGCTGCAATATATAATGTGTAAACATAGATTTGGTTAAAATAGTGATATTGTAGAATAATATTCCTCAGGAAATTATGGCAAATAAAAAAAGTGAAATTCCAGAACACATTGTACAAATAAACTAATGCTAACCAAAGACATGAGTAAACAGGATATTTCAGAATTAGAATCTGCAGATTCCATCTTATCTATTAGACAGGCAAGTGATAAGGCCAGGTAAGCTAAGATAGCCTAACCTATTCTCCGTGTCTCTATGTTTTTGTGTTTAAACACCATTAATTAAATTTCTGTTAACAAGAAGTACTTAGCAGCATGTCATTTTGTTAGAATAGTGAATATCACTGCCTCTAATATCAAAGCAGCTTATATGACATGCAATTTCTGCAAATGAGTAGTTGTTTACCTTGAACAGGTGGGGTTATTGTTTGGCAGTGTATAACTGCAATGTTGTTAGTGTAGGCATTTTTTACGTGTGCAAGAGTTTGCATTTTTTTCAGTGAATGCAGGCCTAATTCAAATTTAGTTCTGGGGAAATTAATTGCTTCAAATTTGGTGTGGGAATATGTTGTGATTTCAGCATATTTGCTCTTTCACCATATTTGTGCAACCATGGGCTTAGGACATTTACATATGGAGGTGGTAAGAGGCTTGCCCCTAAAAAACTGCCTTTTTGTGGTGGTGGCTTTAACTCATTCGGTGTTATGATACAGTCCTATTCATTGTATGTAGCTGATGTTTGCTCAGTGTTAGTGGGGCTGTTTAATTGATAACTTGTCCTTAGCCTAATCTGCATTTGCTTAAGATACTCTATAGTCCACTGTTTTATTACGGAGTTCTATAAAATGCAAAATTTAGAATTGATCCTCTTCTTAATCTACACTAATAATTTCAGTGCACGTTGTAAGGGAATGTAGGTAATAGCCAGCTCAAATGTATGTCATTGTCCTTACCATGTCTTATCTGTGTCTTGCTAAGCCTTGCATCCAACTGTTTCTAAGAAAGTAACAATACACACTGTGTGGTGCTACCGCTGTTGTTTTGTATATTAAAGCTTTTGAATCATTTAAGTTGCTGGGCTTTTTTTCTCCAAATTATAACCTTTGTTTTGATGATGAGAGTTGAGTTACTAAAGAAGTTAAGCAGTTCCCTTGACCTAAGAATGACCAAATAAAATTAAAATGGGAATGGTACTTACCATGAATAGATCTGAAATGAGAATCCATTTGTACATATTGCAAAATACAGGAATAATTTTTGGTGGCAAATGAGATTATGAATGAAAACATGGAAAGAGCAGTACTCCTTTGCATATGGAACTGAGACTCATTAATTGATTAAGGAAACTGGATGAAAAATATTTAGGAGAAACGAGTAAACTTTTTGGTTACAAAATGTGTGCATTAAGAGGAATCAGGAAAGTTTACATAAGCAGGCATACCTAATAAATTAATAGTGTTAAATGCTATGGGAAAAAGTATAAGTACGTACTGAGCAAAGTAAACATTGTAATATCAATTAATATCAAATCTGTAATTCTGTTGCAAGTTTGTAAATATATATATGTATATATATATATATATATATATATATATATATATATATATATATATACATACACACATATACATATACACACACACACAGTGTATATAAAAAGTTTACACAGCTTGTTAAAATGGCAGGTTTTTGTGATATAAAAAAAATGAGACCACAATAAATCATTTCAAAACTTTTCCCACCTTTAATGTGACCTATAACCTGTACAATTCAATTGAAAAACAAACAAATCTGTTAGTGGAAAATATAAAAATTAAAAAAAAAATGTACAATAAGCTGGTTGCATAAGTGTGCACACCCTTAAACTAATACTTTGTTGAAGCACCTCTTGATTTAATTACAGCATTCAGTTTTCTTGGGTAGGAGTCTATCAGCATGGCACATCTTGACTTGACAATATTTGCCCACTCTTCCTTGCAAAAACTCTCCAAATCTGTCAGATTGTGAGGGCATCTCTTGTGCACAGCCCTTTTCAGGTTACCCCACAGGTTTTCTATTGGATTTAGGTCTGGGCTCTGGCTAGGGCCATTCCAAAACTTTTATTTTATTCTGGTGAAACCATTCTTTTGTTGATTTGGATGTATGTTTGGGGTTATTGTTGTGTTGAAAGGTGAAATTCCTCTTCATCTTCAGCTTTCTAGCAGATGCCTGAAGGTTTTGGGCCAAAAGTGACTGGTATTTGGAACTGTTCATAATCCCCTCCATCTTGACTAAAGCCCCAGTTTCAACTGAAGAAAAGCAACCCCAAAGTATAATACTGCCACTGTCATGCTTCACCGTGGGGATGGTTTTCTTTTGGTGATGCAAAGTGTTGTTTTTGTACCAAATGTACCTTTTGGAATTGTGGCCAAAAAGTTCAACCTTGGTTTCATCAGAACATAACACATTTTCCCACATGCTTTTGGGAGACTTGACGTGTTGTTTTGCAAATTTTAGCTGGGCCTGGATGTTTTTTCTATGTAAGAAAAGGCTTCCGTCTTGCAACCCTACCCCATAGTCCAGACATATGGAGAATAAGGGAGACTGTTGTCACATGTAGTACACGACCAGTATTTGCCAGAAATTCCTGCAGCTCCTTCAGTGTTGCTGTAGGTCTCCTGGCAGCCTCCCTGACCTGTTTTCATCTTGTCTTTTCATCAAATTTGGAGGGACGTCCATTTCTTTGCAACGTCACTGTTACCCCATATTTTCTCCACTTTTTGATGACTGTCTTCACTGTGTTCCATGGTATATCCAATGCTGTGGACATTTTTTGTACCCTTCTCCTGACGGGTCTATATCTCAATGTCGAACTAACAAAAGTTCGATCATTGTAATATCGAACCATAAAGTCCAAAACCCAACAAAACCGAAAACAAAGAACAGCAATTTTTTTTTCCCAGGGAAAACAATCACTGTTCCGTGACAAAAAAAAAAAATAACCTTAAACTTAAACTAAAAAGGAGGGCTTTGCCCCCCACACACCATATATGGGGGGCTGTGCACCCACACCCCCCTACTTAAATATACCAACTCTGAGATCGCACCACAGTGGAGGAAATAGCAAAGCCCCAAAAATGACCCACCGATTTCTTTCCCTGGGAAAAAAGTTGATGTGCTGTGGCTTCGCTATTTTCAACTTTCGGACTTTAGGGTTCGATATTACAATGTTTGAACTTGTTTTAGTTCGACGTTGTAGTATAGACCCCTCCTGACTGATACCTTTCAACAATGAGATCCCTTTGATGCTTTGTAAACTGTCTGTGAACCATGGCTTTTGATGTAGCAGGCAACTGAGTAAATATCAGGAAAATCCTACTAGGACAGCTGAACTTTATTTGGGATTAATCAGAGTCTCTTTAATTGATGGCAGGTGTGTACCTAAGAAGACTGAATGCTGTAATTAAATCCAAAAATGCTTCAACAAATTATTAGTTTAAGGGTGTGCACACTTATGCAACCAGCTTATTGTACGTCTTTTATTTTTTATATTTTGTCCCCTAACAGATTTGTTTGTTTATCAATTGAATTGTACAGGTTATAGGTTACACACAGCTGGAGCATCTTCTGTGTGGAGTCTGCATGTCCTCCCCGCAGTCGAGTGGCATTCAAAAGACATGCGTGAATGGGTGTGCCTTCA
The DNA here is from genome assembly GCF_019279795.1 of Protopterus annectens. NCBI lineage: Eukaryota > Metazoa > Chordata > Ceratodontiformes > Protopteridae > Protopterus > Protopterus annectens. Next base: position 843,591,967 of record NC_056731.1, read on the forward strand.
TTGAAGGTGTGTCGGGCTGGCACCTTGGCACTGTAAAAATCTACTACCAATTATTAGCGGACCGGAGTTCCGCTGTGGCGACCCTTAACCGTGAAAAGCCAAAAGAAGAAGAAGAACAACAACATAGGCCACATTAAAGGTGGGAAAAGTTTTGAAACGATTTATTGTGGTCTCATTTTTTTATATCACAAAGACAGTCATTTTAACAGGGGTGTGTATACTTTTTATATCCATTGTATATATAAAAAGCCTGTCCTAATATCACTGATCCAGAATTTGTCATGCTTCTTGTGGTCTGCCTTGGGCATAGCCTGGAGCTAGAGTATTTCTTCTTCTTAGTTTTAACCCCACTCCCAGCTGACTGAGATGAGCACCTGTATCACCTGCTTTGCTGCAGAGGTATGTTATACTTTCCTCCTGCACGAGTGCTATCTGCATGCATTAATGAAACCTACCACCACCAGCTTCAAAACAACAATCTGTCATCCCTGGTCCCGGCTATTTTTTTGTGTTGCACAAATGTCTGCATGCATGGTGGTGATAGAATGATTGGAACTGCCCCTCCCCACAGGATGAGAGAGCCAACATACTCCACTTATTTCCATCCTCCCTAGCTCTTCTAGCAACCAGGTCACTAATTAACCTTGATTTTGCCTTATATTTTTGCCTAGTCTATCAATAATTGTTTGAATTTCTGGTACAACACTGAGAATTACAGTCAGTTAATAATGCCAGCTATTAGCGCTCCATGCTTTTTATTCTTCAGAAAGTGCATGGTGATGTAAAACCTGTTGTTCTATTAACTTTCTAATTACTTTTAAGAAACGTTATCCCTGATTTTGAATCATTGTCCCCATTGTGTTTGGTTTATGTCCACAGTTCTTGGTCAAAGTTGAGAGCATAAGTGTGAAGCTTTGTGCAGGTTTGAATGCATGAAGAGCCTTGGTCTAAATCACATGTAAGATATACTGGCACATTGTTTGAAAATGTTGCTGGTTTTGACAAATATTCATTCAGACTGGATGGCTATGTATAACACTGCACTGATTCTGTTAATTTGTATGCTGCTATTGAAAAACTGAGACAAAGTATTAGCCCACATAGTATTCCTGAAATGCTACTATCTGCCAGTAGATCTTGTCTCAGCTGTGCAGAACTCGTGAACACTGTGAAGAAAACTGAATTTATCATACATATACTGCACCCTTTCATGCTTCAGCTAATAACCTGTCAAAGAGCGATATACATACTCTGAAGGAAGGCATAAGGAAAAAAAACGTGACACTATAACATTGTTATGGTTCTTATTAAGGTACATAATTACCCACCATGTAAAAACAGATTTGCTTTTAGCAGAAATATTCATGTCACATCTGGTAGCATTTCTACCACAGAACAAGAGGTTCTCTGTTTCATTTCTTGGCTAGGGTGCCTTCTGTGTGGTGCCTGCATGTCTTTCCTGTGCCCATGTGGGTTTTCTTCAGGTGCTCCAATTCCCACCCCCCCTTTCCAAAGACATGCAGAAGATGTGTTAACAGTCTTTCAAATTGCCCATAGATGTTTATACAGAGTGTGAGTAAACATGTATACACATTCTCTGATAGGCTGGTGCCCTGTCTAGAATGAGATTCAATGCATTGTTCCTATTGGCTACTGGGATATTTTCCGGCTTTCCTGCAACCCTGTAAAGGATAAAGCAAGTTATTATAAAACTGATGGATGGGTAGATATGCCACAAAGACCTGGAGCTGCATTTATCTTGATTTTTACAAATTTGAAAGAAGTAATTCAGAGAAAACAGAAATCTCAGATACAGACTGTATAGACATACAAAGTTACAGAGTTTAGCTTCAGGAGATAAACATCAATGTGGGGAATTACATTTAACCACAACTTTGTCCTAAAAGGATCCCAGGGATAACTGAGAGTTGTTCAGGCGGGTGTCTTTTTCAGCAATTACTGGTCATCATTTGCCAGTCATGAGGTATATTGATCAAATAACAATATTGGTGTAACACAAAAAACGCCAACTCCTACTCCTCCATAAGCCAGGACAAAAAAGCACTAAAAGAAGGTGCCTGACAAATAAATCCAATGGTCGTCACTTCAAAAAGTTGTTTAACGCTTTTTTTATTCAAAGGAAAGAGCGTTTTCGCTGTAGTTATACTGCAGCTTCTTCAGAACAAAACAAAACATTCAAAAGTACCGCCAACAGATATATAAATAGAACGTGCACAGCGTGGCTTAATAGTTAATTGAATTTAAAGAAACAATACATCAAAGCCATGCTATGCGCACGTCAAATAATGTAATAATTAAAACAAAAGATAAAATGTATAACTGAACCTGCATGTGAAACATGCTGTTACTTTAAAGTCCTTCAATACAGACAGCTATAATCAGGTGGTATTATAAACTGTCAACCCAACACTCTACTTACCCTAAATAATATCAATACGGGTAGTTAGGGGGTTATATGAAGGACATCAAATGTTAATTTACAGTAACCAATATACAAATTACCAGCAATTTGACGTATCCCTACACATAGATACCATCGAAACTTTAATTATACTGTCCTGAGTAGGCACATATAAAAAATCTGCTGCAACAACGCAACCAGTTAAGAACATTGCGCTCTAAAAACAGAAAAACATAAAAATAATAAAAATAGATTATTAACCATAGACCATTAAATATACACCTTAACTTTACAAAATATCCTTGTCAAATAAAATTAAAATGACAAGATCGTAAAAAATCTATATATGTAAACTAGTATCATCTCATGTAGTTCCTCATCTTTAATATACAAGAGATATTACATATTACCAATTAGTCTTTTATTAGTCTTTTATTAGAAATTCGGGAATTGGAATGGCAACTATTGTTGAACTCATTCTGTGTTCCAGGGTTGAACGAACACTGTAATATCTCTTGTATATGTTTTTAGAAAAGAAAAACAATATGTAAAAGTGTATGATTTCCGACCTGTAGACACTAATGCAAACTAATTATGAAGGCTCCTTTACCTATAATTACTGAGGTGGGAACATGTATGGACTTGCTGTAATATTACAGCAGGCTTTTACCAAATTTTGCAACATTGATGAAACCATTGCCTTATTTTTTATGCAACATTGTGTTACTGATATGAAGAAAAGTAAATAAATTAATATTTCAAAAGTCTAAAACTTTGATACAGTCAGCTTAAATATTATTCAGGTGGTATAGAGTTGATCCTTGCCGGTTCATAGGTTCATAGATTAGTACTAAGCTAAATGCCCTTGCGAGCCATTTTAAGCCTAGCCAATTATCCCTTGTGAGACTCAAACACTACACCCTGTGTTTGTAAGGCAAGCACCTTAACCATTAGGCCACCCTCCCACATAGGGCTGATCTTGTACTTAATGACATATTAAACGTAATGG
>NC_056731.1:843600397-843622908 GCF_019279795.1 Protopterus annectens
CACATAGTTATAAGATGGTAGGGAAAGGAAAAGAAATGAAAAAGGAAAATATAGGGGGTCAGAATGTAACTGAGAGAGAAGGAGCAAGAAAAGTATAGAGTAAGTAGGATTGGGGACGTTAGTAAGGAGTGGCAGGGTAAGCTAAAGGTAGTTTGGGTGAAAGAACTGGGAGAATAGTGAGGGGGATAATATGTTAGGTTATAGGTGGAGGTGGATGTGTACAATACAGCTCCAGGTGGAGTGAAGGTGATTATGAAGGGCTGCTTTAAAGGAGGTAGCATTGTGGGTAATGTGAATACTTGAGAGAAGGCTGTTGCAGATTGTAGCTATATTCCATGAGTATAGGAGTTGGCCAGCAGGTAGCTTAGGTTTGTGGACATGCAGTAGGAGTTGATTTTCTGATCTCAGAGATGTATTGGGATTATATTGAGAGAATAAGGAATTTAGGGCAGGGCAAACCTGGGGTTTAGTCAGTATTTTATGAGAAAAAGTTAGTTGGAGGTAGGTGAGGTAATGGGGAAGTTCAAGCCACTTTAGCATTTTTAGTGGGGTGCAGGAGTGTGTGGTGACATAAGTGTTAGTTGTGAATATGGATATTTTATTGTAGCATATTTTCAGTTTATTTTTGAGTGATGATTGTAGGTTGGTTAGTAATGGGGCACCATAGAGAAGTGAGGGAAGAATGAAGTTGGCGTCAAGGGTTTGTTTAGTATGGGACACAGGAACATATTGTGTCGGTATAGAAGGTCTATTTTTTTTGTGTTTTAATGATGCTGTTTTGAATGTGTAGGTTAAATTGTAAGTTGCCATCTATTAAGACCCCCAAAAATTTTGTATGTGAGACTAGTTGTATTTTTGTATGGTTTAAGGAATGTATCTTAAGTTGAGGTTTGTTCAGTGGAGTGTTTTTCTTAGGAGTGAATATAATGAGTTTTGTTTTATTGGGGTTTAAGGACAGTTGATTATCGTTAATCCAAGTCTCGATGGCAATAAATGCTGTCTGAATGATGAATTGCAGTTTTGTAGGGTTTTCAGCAGAGCAGATGGTTGTAGAGTCATCCGCGTGCTGCACAAGTGATCCTTGCTGAAAGGAGGTATGGAGGCTGTTGATAAAAATGTTAAACAGTAAAGGGTCCATTATTTATCTTTGAGGGACACCAGTGGGGTTATGTATGTAAGGTGGGATGGAGTATTTCCATTTTACGGCATGTTGTCTGTTGGATAAATAGCTTTTAAACCAGTTTAGTGATGAAGTTGACAGACCGATGTTGGCAAGTTGGGAAAGGAGAAAAGGCTGGGAGATGGCATTGAAGGCCTTGAATAGGTCCTGAAATAGAGTGGAGATAATTTTACCAGAGTCAATGGCTTTATTGACTGTCTAATACTTATTGTTTAGGTATTGTAAGGCAATACCAGTATACTAGAGGCTTACTTACCTACACAGGTGATTTCACAGGTATCATCATAAGGTCCAGGTCTCCTTCCTTACTGACTGATGCAAATCCTTATCCCACCTTGGTTTACTGATTGGTTGACTGAACTTCCCCTCATTGCCTGGCTTCCTTCAGACAAGCTTGATTTGTGCGTGTGTGTGTGTTTTCAGTTTCAAGTTTTCTATTTCAGTATTCTAATTTAATTAATGGTAATGTTTTTAATCATGACTTCTGGTATGCTGACTCATTTGTAAGATATTTTAAGCTTTCATTTATATTAGCCCGGTACTGGCAGTTTGTTGTTCCTTGCCCTGCAGGGTCTCCTGTTATTACTAAATTGGCAATGAGATTATTAAGGATAGCACTTACCTACAGGTCTTTTCATGCAGGGAAATACCAAGAATCTCTGTTGTGCCAATGTAGCCTCCTTGTTAAAGGAAAACTATGGATAAACCATTACTCATTATTCAGGAGGCATTAGGTAATGCCAATAAAATTACTTTTCCTAGGTGAATAAATCAAATCAATATTATATGCAACTGGAAGTACTGTCAAAGATGTGCTGCAAATGTCAGTCACAGAAATGCATTCTGAAAAAAAAATAGTTACATTACTCTCTCATTATCACTGAATAATAGCTAAAATAGTTATTATTTAATTTAATTAAAAATCAGCTAAATTTTAGCAGACTGATTGAGCTTTAACAAAAGTGGCAGTCAGTTCTATTTTATACCGCTATTTTTATACCGCTACTACTTTCTATGAACTAAATATTTAAACTGCTTTGCACATTCCCTTAGTCTTAAGTATTAGTTTACAAGTTTCACGACAAGGAATCTGATATTCATTCTCATTTATATTGAGAGGACCTGAGAAGGAGGCAGATGGACATACTGAAAAGGAAGAATGCAACCATATTGTCCCTGTTTTGTTCTTTCACACCAGTGTGACTTCTTTAATTTATCAATCTCAGTTCTTTTCATAACAGCATGTCTAAAAGGGTGGTTATAGAGGTAGTAGGCAGTGGAGATATTTATGATTTATTTTTGTTGTTGTATCTTTTACATATTTATATTTCCTTAAATAACTTCTTATTCATTTTCTTATATTAAACAGTGTGGGTGGAATAGTCGAACATATTAACTGTGTATTGAAATAATGCATAAAGTATTTAAAGATATATAACAGATGAGCAAGTACACATAGATATTCGTAGTAGAGTATCTATGGTCCAGAAAGTCCACCCAATCGATGTTGCTAGTCTTTGTAAAACATCACTCCCTGTCCCAAGTGCCATCTTCTTTACCATCAGTTCTAGTCATTCTTAAACCCTCTTGTTGATTTCCTTTCTATCACTGTTTCTGGCAGATGTTACCCTGCTGTCATCTCTGTAAAATACTACTTTCTTTAAATCAGATTTGAATCACCTCCTTGCTGTCAAAAGTCCTTATCCCTCTTTAATATTCACCTCCTGTTCATACCTTCCCCAATTTATCCCAACAATGTAAAACATTGACATCGTCCTTTCTCTCTCTCTGTCTTCCTTTTCTACTGTAGAGATATCAAGTTCTGTATGCCTTTCCTCACATCCTTGTATCCCTGTCCCTATTCCTCACAACATTTCTAGAATGTCATCATTGCATCCTTTCTGCCGGCATATTCTTTTTTTCCTCTTGGTTTAATTTCTCAACATCTTTTGGGTTTCTAGTATCATGAATGGAATGGACTCTATTCCTATGTCAGAGCATGATTAGAGTTTATGAAACTAGTATTGTGTCAGTCTTTGATGTTAGCCAGGAGTGCTCTTCTCAGCACCTGCAATGTGCTCAGGATTGTCTCCTTCTGGGATTAATACAGGGTTACATGTATTGGTAGCACACTGAAGCACAACTGTAAATTCTCTTTTATTTTGTCCCTGTTTTCCTAATTTCTCAAGTCTTTTGGGTTTCTAATACCATGACAGGACCCAATTCCTAAGTAAAAGTATGATTGAAGTTCATGAAGGCAATATTGTTTCAGTCTTTGTTGTTAGCCAGAAGTGCTCTTTGCAGCACCCACAATGTGCCCAACATTGACTCCTTCTGCAGTTCATATGGAGTTACATGTATCAGCAACATACATAAGTACGATAGTAAATTCTTTTTTGTATGACCCATTGCTCCTGCTACTATTGGAACTGTCTGGGTATCCTTCTTCCCTTGTTTCTGCCTGAAAATCCTGGTATTTTATGACTTTGTGTCTGTCTGCATGTAAGACACTGTAACCACTGGGTATAAGAATTTCAATGATCAATGCTACTTTTCTCCTTTTTTCATGGGCTACTATATCTGGTTTTCTCTAATCTATTTTTTTGAACTATCGGTAATGGGTGATCCCATGTGATATAAATGTCATCATTTTCTGTAATGCTTTGAGGCTCTTGTTTCCAATGTTTTTGGTTACTTCAGTATTATAATGTTTGCAAAATTCCTATTGCAACAGTCATGCCACATTATTATGCCTTTCAGTATACAGTTCTGCCATTAGTATATCACAACCAACAACAACACGTGCGACTCTTTGTATCTTGGGCTGCCAATATTAACCTTTCATCTTTTGGTTTAAATTCACCTATACTTAACCATTCCTGCATTTCATCCTGATCAACATGAGGTTGTTTCAAGAGTTTTCTATACAGCAACTATATTTATGCATTTTCCACATTTGTTGCCTTATCATCTGATCCTTCACCTTATATTTTTTTCTTTTGTTTATTGGAACATTCAGTTGCTGCCTGAGTTTTACCTACTTCTGGTTTTATTTCCATTCCTGCCTGACATAGATTTGCCTCTGCTAAACTAAGCAGGGAAGTCATCTTAGACTTATTCTCCTCATGTTTTAAAACGTTCACTACATTTGGTTCTTGTGATGTCAGCAGATAAGTATGCAGTTCTACAATTGCAGATCTATACATGTAATCAATTTCGAGGAGGCCCATACGTCCTTCAGAATAGGGTAGATATAGACTTAGTATGCAATGATTTTTATAAATCATTTAATGAGCATGAGGCATCCTTCTTGTTTCCCTGTCCTACCTATCCAACACCCTTTGGGGCCAGTCAGTCACTCCAAAACTGCATGGTACGACAGGAAGAGCAAATTGATTTATAGTTTGGACTTTGTTCCTAGCTGTCAACTCTGTTTTCAGTATTAATGTAAGTCTTCTAAATATTCCTTCCTAAGTTTTATTCACAATTGTTCATGTTTTATTGTTGATCCTTCAACAACTGCCAAATATTTATATGCTCCCTCTTGCTCAAGTTCTTTTATATCACATTCCTGTTCCAAACTGATATTTTCTTGGTGCTGGAGCTTTCCTGCTTTAAAGGTTGCTTTTGCACATTTATCAAGACCAAATGACATTATTTTTTCATCTGAAAAAGTTTTGAGCACTTGCAGTTGTGCTTTCAGTGCCTCAGCTGATGAACTATACAGTTTTAAATCATCCACAAAAAGAAGATGAGTACTCTTTACAGTTTGTTGTTTTCTGGGAGCCAAATTATAGCCATGACTTAATCTGTTAAGTAAACAGCTTAATGGGTTTAAGGCAAGACAAAAGAGCAATGGTAACAAAAAGTCACCTTGGAATATCCCCCTTTGGATTTTTATCCCTAAAATAATAATTTTTCCTTTATCATGGTTGAACATCAAAGTGGTTTGCCACTGTTTCATGGTCGCTGTACTGTAATCAATTAGAGTAGGGTGTATCTTACACATTGTTAAGCATTCTTTTATCCATGAATGTGGGATACTGTCAAATACTTTTTTTGTAATCTATCCATGCCGTGCTTAGGTTCCTCTCCTTTTTACAGTTCTCCATTATGACTTTTTTAACAACAAATGATCCATTGTTCCATATGCCTCTCTTTTACTACCCTTTTGATCTATTGTCATGATTGAGTTTTTTCCTAAATGACTACAAACTCTGTCAAAATCAGTTCCGGTGTATAGTTTATAGGTCGTCGGAAGGAAAGTAATTGGTCTATAGTTTTTAGAATAGTTTGCAGTTTCACCCTTTAGTAGGAACATTTTTTTCCTGCTGTTAACCAGGTTGCTGTCTTTTTGGGGTTTACATACAAATAGTTCTTACTTGTGGTTAAATCTTCATGTAAAGATGTTAATACTTTTATCCAGAAGTTAGGTACTGCAGCTGGGCCTGCAGTTTTCTAATTAGGAGCTTTTCTTAAATTTGTTTGAATCTCTCTGGCCATTACTTCATCCCATTTCATATCCTGTACATTTGAACTTCTTATTCTTTCTTTTACTTCTTCTATCCATTTAGCATCTTTGTTATGTTCCACAGAACCTTCACAGATATTTTTCCAACATGTATCTATTTCTTCTTTTTTTGGTGGTGTTTCAGTTCCTTTTGCCTTCTTTCCCAATTCTCTATAAAACTTTTTTTGGGTCATCAATAAATTGCTTTTTTGTACTTTTCCTTTATATTTACCTACGTATCTTCTAAATGTTTCTGTCTATGCTGATATTTTTAGTTTATTAATTGTGATTCTGATCTGTTCTGATACTGTACATTACTTTTATCACATCTATCTTTCTGAGTATTTTTGTTGATCTGTTTCCTCTTCTATACTGTTCCAGCAGTGATACCTCTTGTCTTAGTTGTTAGTTTATAGTTTTCTCTATTTGATACTTCCATGATAGCATTTGATTTCTCCCCTTCCTTTTCCTTACTGCCCCATGTTTTTATGGTAAGAACTTATCTGTTATTAATTTAGCTGCACAGTAATATATACTATTTAGTTCTGTTATATCACATAAATCTCTATGAACAGTCCTAATTATCGTATTCATATTTGCTTTATCAAACTTCTTACTTTTTGGGTTTTATTGACTTTCTGTAGTCTGTTTCTTTCATTATTTCATTCTTTTGTCCAGTATGGATATCACAATGCAACGGAAATGGAACCTTTTCAGCATCCTGAAGTCTGGAAAAATAATCTGAGCTTCTCTGATATACACATCAGCTTTTCACTTCAGCATCACCTCTTTGTATTGCAATGTATTATTTAGCCTAAAGGTGACTGTGATCCACAGATCCTTTTCTTCCACTCTCCTCATTATGGTCAGCCCTAAGACATGCTTGTTAACCTGAGTTCTTGCCAACAGTTACATAACTTCATACTTTCTGACATATAGCTCCAGCTCCTGCCTGCCACACATTCTCTTTTGGCTGCACCTGGTCTTGAAACTGATGACTCCATATATGGCTTCAGTATCAGTTTTGGTGTTATCAGTGAACAGGTTCATCTTATGTTTGACTTCAGGAGGGCAGGAAGTTTGTAATCAGGATAAGACTTAACACTGAACTTTGTGATTGCTTTCTGGCATAAATGCTATCTTCTGCTTTCAATAATTCACCCAGTTTTCCTGTGAACATTACCATTTTGGGTCCCAGCTAATAACCCTTAGCTTCTACATCAGTTTTCAGTGGATAGCATTACCACAGACATGGCTGAAGTGTAAATATATCACATCTACAGGGCTCATGTTGTCCTCCTCAGTGGTAAGCTTGCTATACAACTGTATTAGCTTAGGCCACATGAAGCCGTGCAATTGCTTATCTGCAGGAGATCTTGTATTCAAAAATCTGTTCCACCTTCCCTGAATAATCTTCTCTATAACCTTCCTGAAGATGGAAGTGAAGAGTAAAAAAAAATTCTTGCTGCTTTTCTTGACCCAGTACTGCACAAACAAATTGCCCTCACCATTGTCTAGTCCTTCAGTTTCTACTGAGAGATAATTCAGTTTTAGCAGATGGTTCTCTAGGAAGCATCATCATTTTTTTATTGCTAGACATAATATCTAGCTTAGACTATCTGCTTTTTCTCACTGCAGTCTGTGGAATTCCTTAAAGTATTCCATACTGATTATTTCCCATCTGTCCTTTTTCCCCAGAATTACCCTACCTAGCTGAATGCCTTTGGTATTTCTATCATATCTTTGATACTGTTTACCTCTCTCTCAACTTGCTATACATTAACCTCATATCTTGCTGATTCCTCCTACACTCACCAATAGTTCTTGGTCTTTTTTCACTCTTTAGTCCAACTTCTTCCTCAGGGATGCTTAGGCCTACTGGATGACGTTTGCTGTCCTTGTCCTCAACCATTTATATTTCCTATTCCCTATCATTTTATACATTTCTCCTGCAATTTGCTTTTGTCTATTTATTTACTGAACTCCTCACATTTATACTTTCTGTAGACATTAGTTTCTACACCCATTAGATAAGAACTTCCTTTTTTGAAGGCATTAGTTTCCTCTCCCTACAGTTAAGGACCTCCCTCCCTGCCTCTCTTATTTGTTGATGAATTGCAATAACTCTTCAGCTATCATCAGTTTGTATCAGCATTCATTATTTCTCTTTATTTTTCCTAATTTAATTCAGCCACCTGGCCTAGATCCTCACATACTCATCCTTATGGCATTTGGTTATATTCACTGTTGCTCTGTTCTCCATTACCTTTTCTGCTGTTACCAGTACAGTGGTGCAAACTAAGACAGCTGTCTTCTCTTTTCATGTTGAGATCCAGCACTGCTGAAGCTTAGTTTGCTCCAGGCTTTCTGCCAGTTCTTTCATTCTCCATTTCACCCACGATAAGTGCATTTCTCCTTTCACCTCAGAAGGATTAGTCTCCATTAACTACAGTTTTCCTATATGGCTGTCAACTAATGCTTCTCATGAGTCTGTCACCATCTTTATTTCTTTCTTCTAGTCATCTGTATTCCACAGTCACAGGAAAACAGTGGCTCTCCCTACAGAATGAATACTACCTTTTCAGTCTGCCTGCTGTCTGTTCTTTATCAAAAACCTCCACCCGGTACATCATACTCCACATTGAATTTATACAATTATACGTTCATAGCTTTGTACTAGGCTAGTTGCCCTTGCAGGCCATTTTAAGCCTAGACAATATCCCTTTCAAAGGTGAGAATTAAACCCTGTATCTTTTGTCTGTGAGGTTAACACTTTAACCATTATTCCAACCCCCAACTCCACCTCCAAACTATCTTTGTCTGTTTTATACATTTATCCAGACATTGCAACATCCTAGCCTCAGTTCAATGTGCCATGTTTCTTATATGGCTACAACATCTATACCTTCACTTAGAAGTACAGTAAGCATCTAAATTTATTTATTGACATTTGATTACCAGGAAAAGTCTGACTGGGTAGGTGCCCATTTTCAGTGGAGGCCTCAGGGAGAAAACCTCCAAAGTATTACAAAAACATTTTACTCACAATAATTATACAATCTTCAAAATTAATACAAAAGAAAATACAGTTTAAATAATTATACCAAATCAGACATAATGTGCCAACATTGGTTAAAAATAGATACAATACATATAACAATGATTTAATATTTAGAGAAATTTTAGCCAGTTTAGAGACATTAAAGGTTGTTGCTGTTGTTGTTACTTTGGATTTTCCTGGGGTTGCCACAGCGGAACTTCGGTCTGCTAATGATTGACAGTAGATTTTCACGGTGCCGAGGTGCCAGCTCGACGCCCAACCTTTAACAAAGGCACGCCCATTCATGCATGTCTTTCGAACGCCTCTCAACCGCAGGGAGGTCATGCAGACTCCACACAAAAGGTGCTCCAGCCGAGCTTGAATGGGAGAACCTCTTGCTGTGAGGCGACAACTCTACCGCTGCACCACCACGGCTCATTAAAGGTAAGTTAGTATAATACAAGCAAAAATTGCAATATTAAGTGAGAGAAAAAAACAAGACCGTGGTAACTTTAGATACAGAGTCAGGGGGGTTGATTGATTTAAGTACAGAAATAAGTGTAGAAGGGGGAGTAAGGAGGTGTAAGGGATGATGAGGTACTTGTTTATATTTAGGGATATTGTTTATCCTGGGGTTAAGGAAGAACAGAGCCAGGTTTTGGCTAGGAAGTCTTTCAGAATGTTTTAAAGGACTGGAGGGAGGGTACTGACCTGATAGATACAGCTGAGGAGTTCCACTCCTTAGCAACATGTTATGAGTATGGACAATACCCAGCAGATTTGATAGGTATGAGGACAGAGAGGAAATTTGGTCACTGGATTGTAATGATCGAGTGATAATATAGTTGTGTAGAATGGTATTTGGTGCTGAACATATACATGGATGCTGGATAATTTTATAGGTGGTAAGAAGCTGTGTATATGTTAGTTGATTTGGTAGTTCTAACCAATTTAGTTTTTTAATGCAAAACTGAGGTGGGTTCTGGAAGGGGTATTTGCTGCAAATGTAGCCACTTTATTATAGACTCATAGGTCTGTACTAGGCTAATGGTCCTGGAGTCTTTACAAGCTTAGCCCATAGAAGTGACCTGGCATCATGCCACCCGATGTTAGTTCCCAGTGCCTCTATCAATTAGAGCCACTGCAGTGATCTCCGGGGTGAACTTTCTATTTCCCATCCACTCATCAAGATTTTTCTTGAAGAGGGCCAGTGAAGTGCTCTGCTTAACATGTATGGGAAGTCTATTCCAGAGCATGGGCAGTCTCTGAGTTATGAACCTGTCCCTCCAGTATGTTCTGTTGATTGTGGCAATGAGGTTGAGGTCTCTGGAGCATGTGGTGCAGAGGAATTTGGATTTCTTTAGATGTAGCATTTCTAATAGAGCTAGGTCAGACATGGCTTTGTAAGTCAAGCAGAGATCACCTCTTAGTAGACGATATGAGACAGTGAATATCTGGAGTCTTTTGAGTCTGTCCATGTAGGACATGTGTTTAAGGCCTAGAATCCTTTTCATGAGGTACTTTTGTGGCCTTTCCAGCTGTTGCATGTGTGTAGGGAGGTACATGTCAAATGGGGCATTATACTCGATGATTATCCTAATGAGGGAAGAGTAGTGAAACATGGCTTGTAACTCACAACTCATGCTCAGCCCCCCCCCCAAAAAAGCATTTTTCAAGTTTTGCTTTTATGATTTTGGAGGTTAGCAAGAATGAGAGTGCCATAAAGTAGTGAGGGGATGAGGTAAGTAGTGGCAAGTGTAGTTTTACTTGCATTGGTGAGAAGGGTTTTGGCTCTATAAAGCATCCCTTTTTTGTGATTTCTTTAATGCAATTTTATATATACAGGATAAATTTTAAATTATCATTCACTATCATTACTAATAATTTGCTATATGAAGTGCTTTCAATGGTTGTCTTATTAAAATAGATTTTAATTATTTTTCATGAGAGAAGGATTTGGGGAAAAAAGAAATAGTTACTTTTTGGGGGGCTGACCATGAGTTGAGAGTTACAAAGTCATGTTTCACAGACTGTTAAAGCTTCCTGAGTAATTTTTTGGAGATGTGCCAGGTTGTCTGATATCGGTGGGAAGTCATCTACATATTGTACTGGGGAGGCCTGTTGTGTGAATGTGTGGAGGGTGTTGGTGAGAATTTCAATTTTCTTGATTTTCTTGATGTTTGTCTTGAATACCCCTGATGGTTTTGATACTCAGCGTTATAGTAAACCATGCAAGAAAGTTAACACACTGCACTACCACAGTATGTATCCTACGTATGTAAAGCACAATGTGCTGAAAGGGCAGTTTTATAGACATGCAAGACTGAATAGAAATGATGAGAATATGCTTTCCTCTTTTGATACCCTGAGAGAGGTCTTTTGCTCTAGGGGGTACTCTGAACATGAGATAGGGATGGCATGTCATGAGGTTCTGTCACACAGAAATGATTCAGCCAGACCCTATTTTTCTAACTATATTGTTGACAGTGTAGAAAGACAGAATAATAACAGAAATGATTTTAGAATGTGTGTTACCTATTGAAATGACATTCAACCTATCGGTGACATCATTAGGAAGCACTGGCATATTTTGACTACTGATGCCAGATGCAGGGACTTTCTTGGTGAAGTTCCACACTTTTGCTATAGGAATAATAGTTAAGAAACTGCTTTGCTACAAACCTCTAGTTAGCAACATACCCTGTATTTCAGTTAGGAAAGGGACACATCCATGCCGATTATGTAACATGTGTAAGTACATTCAAACTGATGATACCTTTTTACATCCTGTTACCAGACATACTTTTAAATTCAATTTCTATGCCGAATGAACTAGTAGCAGCCTGGTCTATTTGGCTGTTTGTGATCAATGTAGATGTTACTGTGTTGGTAAGCTGAATCGAATGCTGAAGAATCGTATCAGGGAGCACCTACATGAAATAAACAGATGTGACAATAGGAATGCTTTATATAAGCATATTTGTGACACTGGTATTGAACACTTTTTTAAGTTTTTAGTTTTGGAATTACTGAATGAAGGAGCCAGAGGAGGTGATATTAAAACAAAAACAGAATGCGTAGACGTTAAATGGATGTTAATTTTACAATCTGACAAAGGGAAAGGATTTAATGAGCATATACCTTTAAACCTCTTGCTGAGGTCATGAGACTTGACCAGGTGACTTTGAACTTTCCTGACTGTATTTAAGCACTGCTTGTTAATTTGTTTTTAGATATGGTGAAGCACATTTGGTGTGAATGCACTCATCTGTTATATACTTTTTTTTTTCCATAATAAATTTTTATTGAAATATATTTTCCAAAAACATTACAAAAATACAATAAACATCACACACATAATACACTATAACTACTACAAACCATTTATACAATATCTACATGAAATGCTTCCTGTATTTAATATATTCCTAAAATCAGTATCATGCTAATATAATATTGAAGACCTTTTCCCATATTTTCGGGTTATTAATATTTTGTTAGTTTGTTTCAGAAGTAATTTATGTGCTAGTATATGTTTTATAGCCACAAGCTTAAAATTATTCCATGATGTCTTATGTGGTTCTAGCCAATTTGTGGCTATATAGAGTTTCATCAGCAAAAAAATATTCATACAAATAATAGTTTGCGATCTGGAAAGCTCTCTTGGAGGAATGTGTAGAATCATAAATTCCCATGACAGTGTAGAACTTTGATAACCCATCTTTTGCAGTTGTACTTTAAGAGAGTTCCAAAGTTTATATACGCATTTACAACTCCAGAACATATGAAGAAGATCCACTGTTTGATCTGCACAGTATGGACAAATTGGAGAATTCCTAGGGTTAAATTTATGTAATCTAAGATGTGTGTAATATGCATTGTTCCAAATCATCAATTGTGTGTACATCAGTGTTTGAAAAGAAACTGATTTCCTAGTTATATCAATTGCTTTTAATATCTGATTGTCTGTTACTGTTACTTTGTTTACCCAATACTCTGAAAGCAAAATTTTGTCCTGAAATTTCAAATCCTTAATTAATTTGTATGCAGTTGCTATAAATTTAGTGTTTTGTTGGATAGCTTGCCACAATTCAGAGCACTTATCCACAAATCCGCTGCAGGTTTAAAGTTCCTAAAATAGCTCAAGGCAAGTTCTTTAACTTGTCTCATTATAACAATGTAACTTCTAGGTAGATTCATTTCCTGTCTAATTTGTAAAGCCGATAAGTCAAGTTTATTAAAAACATCAAATAGAGTCAGATTAACTATTAATGGAAATTTGCTGAGATCGATCAGCTGATTATTTAGTTTAAAATTAGGATTCCTGTGGAAAGGTTGAAAACCATCATATATTGCAATAAATCTACGGACTGAAATAAAGTTTGCAAAGATGAGACACAGGTTATTATGTGGTCCATGACCCCATATTTTATCAGACTAATTTTGTCCATAAAGGGTAATGCTTTAGGATTTATTTTCCTATCCAAAATATGCTTATGATTCAAGACCACCCAAGTTGGTATCCATTTTGTATTCGTTACATCATAATTAGCAATTCTTAAAATTTGATTAGCGTTTACAATCAAATAATATGCTTCAAAGTTTGGTAGCTCAAGTCCCCTCTTGTTTTAGGGTCATTAATTTCTCATAAGATATTCTAGTTCTTTTGGGTTCCAGATAAATTTAGCTATATCTTTATGCATTTGTTTAAAACTGTTTTTGAAATTGATAATTGGGCAGACCTAAATATGTATAACATTCGTGGTAGTATATTCATTTTCACTATTGATACTTTTGCTAATACCGTAGTTTTAAATTCTTCCATCTGTCACAATCAGCTATTATGTGTTCCCATACTCATTTAACATTATTGTTATAAAAGTCCTTATTATCCAGAGAAGTTGATACCCAAGTGTTTAATATATTCTTTACATGTTAACTACCCCATCAGGTCCATTAATGAAAAAGGTTTTGGGGATCTTAACGGAAGATATTCATTTTCTGTAAGTTAATTTTATAATTAGAAACTACCGAAAATTCATTTATGAGCTTTAATATCTTTTCACTGTCCGAAATTGGGGTTGTACAATAAATAATAAGATCATCGGCGAATGCTGACATTAATATTTTATTCCTATAAATTATTGGTGCATTATGATACAAATTTTGCTTGATATATAAAAATAGGGGTTCTAGATATAGGTTAAACAATAAGGGGGACATGGGACAACCCTGACGAGTACCATTTTTAATCTGTATTCTGTTCGAATAAGTCCTATTGATGTATAGCGCAGTGTATGGATTACTATATAATATTTGTAGTATCTGAATGAATTCTTGGGACAAGTTAAAATAGGGTAACACATCAAACAAAAACTTTATGTCTACTCTATCAAATGCTTTCTGGGCATCTATTATAAAAGCATAGATATTAAAGTTGTTTTGTTTAGCATATGTCATCATATTATGCAGTGAAAGTGTGTTATCACTAGTTTGTCTAGTTGCCATAAATCCAGCTTGTTCCTTAGAAATTAGATATATCAAAACCTTGTTTAGTCTCGATGCTATAATTGATGTTAAAATTTTCATATCCACATTCATTAGTGCTATTGGTCTGTAATTATCTGGGTTAAGGGGATCTGAATTGGGTTTATGTATGAAAATTGTTTTTGACGCATTGAGGTGGGGGTCACTAATTTTATTTTTAGTTATATAATTAAATACATGAGACAATTCTTTTCCCAAACTATCAGCAAACTCTTTGTAAAATTCAGCTGTAATACCATCAGGCCCTGGTGACTTATGTGCTTTCATATGTTGAATTGTATATACTATTTCTTCTTTAGAAATAGGTTTAATCAGGTCACTTTGCAGGCTCTCTTCTAATTCTGGAAAGTTATTTTTTTGCAGAAAACTTTTATTTTGGTTATGTAGAGACCGATCAGTTTGCCCCTCATACACCTTAGTATAGATTTTCCCAAAAACATCAACAATATCCTCAGTTATAGAATATATTGTGTCGTTATACTGTATTTCCAAAATATATCCAGTTGTTTTTGATTGATTTATAATCCTTGCCAGTGCTTTTGATGGTATTTGAACATTATTAGCATATTTCACTAAACACCTATGTTCTTGAAGTGTTAATTTATTATTATGAAGCAAAAAGAGATCCCTTTGAAGCTTCAACATTTCCTCCTCAGTTTGAGCGTTAAAATTCTGAATCAGCTCATTATCAAGTTGTTTTATTCTTATTTCTAGTTTTTGAATATCACTATTATGAATTTTCTTATAATATGAGGCTTTTGTATAAGAAATCCTCTAATTTGAGCTTTAGCTGTCCCATTCAATGTCAGGAGTATGTTTTGGAGCTTCAAGCTATCTGTAAATTCTTTCAAATATTTTATAATTCCGTCTGCTATCTCTTTTTACTTAAAAGATTTGGGTTGAGTGACCAATTATAACCCCTATGCCTTCTTGTGTCTTTTTAAATCTTTAGAAAATTTTAACGAAATTTTTGAGTGATCTGATAGATGATTTAGTATGTATAACCACCACTGGTTCTAAATTGTTAGTGCTTTAGATATCAAAAGTAATCTATTCTAGCCCACATTTTGTGGCATGGTGAATAGAAGGTGTATTTATTTGCATTATTAATATCTTGTGAATAAGAAAAGGGGTCATATAATTGAAAATCTTCCTTAAAATCATTTAATGCTATCCCGCCTGCTTATTAAATGCTCTTTGTGGACAAGACCTATCCAACTTTGGATTTTGATAGGTATTCCAGTCCCCACCCACAGCAAAATAATAACCATCATATTGTGTTAATATTGGATATAATGATGCTATGAAACTGTGTTGATCATTACATGGGGCATATATATTCAAAAGTAGGATAGGTTTATCAAATGCATTATCCGATAAAATCACATAACACCATCGCCCATTTGGATCCACTTTGGAATCTAAAATCCTATCTTTGTATTGGGTTTTGATAATTATAGCCACTCCCGCACTGTTTGTCTTACCTTCTGATGTCACTAGCTCTCTAATCCAGTTCTTTTTTCTAATATCATTCCATTGTTCATTCATCAAATGTGTTTCCTGTAGAAATACAAACAGTGCTTTGTCCTGTAATAATATGTGTAGCAACAGCTTTCTCTTCTTCAAGTTCTGGAGCCCTTTAACATTCCATGAGTTCAACTCCCACATTCGCAGGTCTTGGTATCAAATAACAATATAAGAGGGGAATTATCAAATTGACATGTACTGACTGTACACTATATCTAATCTGGAAGCATTTCCTACATCCCGTCCCTAACAAGTGCTTACCCACTTTACCTCTGGACCAGGATTTATATAGGTCTTGTATAAGAGAAAATATAAACAAGGTTAAACACACCAACACATTGAAAAACTTCAGGTAATAACATTTAAAACATTTCCTAAACTTACAACCTATATATTCTAGCATATCTACATCAAAGACTAAACTACACATTCCCTACCAAACACCGCTACTTAACTACAGCTTTGGTTTAACTATTAGTTAAACAAATCTCATTTCTAAGGTTATTACTGTGTAAAGGAAAGTTTTAGTAGATTGGGTACTTATTTTATCCTACCTTAAGTATCTGTTTTGTTGCAATCATTATGTACATAAACTTTTTACAGAAGAGAGGAGAGAGAGAGAGAGAAAAAAAAAATAAAATAAATAAATATGCATCCTACATTTTAAATCTGTACCCTACACAGTGCCTGCCACTCACTGCATATAGTAAAAAAAACGATTTTGGTTCACACCTATAAAAGAAGAAAAAAATAGTAAAAGTACATGTTATTATGTGCTTTAAGTACATACTGTAATGTTATTTCATTATAAAAAGAACATTAACATATTATTTTCAGTTCTCTTTGTCTTCTCAAGCCAGGAAACCATCAGAAATACTCACGACGGGGGACCTCTTTTACAGCAGGACCACAGGAAGTGTTACATCCAAATCGACACTCTCAGTTGAAATCCAGGCATTTCCTGTTTACCACACAAAGGAAATAGACCTTGGAGGTCATAAAAGTCTGGAAACCAGACAGCAGACCCTCAGATTAGCATAAACAAACAGTTTTATTGCTTTTTCAGAGGCCTGAACAGTTTAGTGAAGAAACAAAGGATTAGGAAAAGCCTTGCGGTAAGATATATGCTGGATCTGACTACAGGAACATGCCAGTCTCAATGGAAGTTCTTTTCAGCCCTCTGATGCAGGTAGAACTTTAAAAACTTTCAGAAACACTTCTTTTGCCTGATTTTTATTGGAAACAGAATATTTAGTGCCATCCACCATAAATGTAAGCATATTGGGGTATTTCATCTGGAATTTAATTTGTTTATCAATCAGAAATTTACAGTAAGCAGATAAAGACTGTCTAGCCTGCCTTACTTGTAATGGTAAATCTTGAGCCAGAAATATTTTAACATTTTTCCACATAACATAGCCACCATTTTTTGCAGTAAACAGTATTTTGCTAACATCTTGAAAGTTCAATATCTTAACATATACATGTCTAGGCATAGTAGAAGCTTGTACCTCTCTCAGCACTCTGTGTGCCCTTTCTATTACAATCTGTTTCACCCCATCAGCATCATTTAACAGGATTTCAAATATTTGTGTTATGGCTGGTATTAGCTCTGCATACTGGATGTTTTCAGGGATTCCTCTTATAATAATATTATTTCTTCTAGACCTTGCTTCTAAATCAATAAGTTTATTTTGCATGGCTTGTACATCCACATCACATACCTTTGATTTTTTTCTCCAGCATGTCAATTTTGTCCTCTATTTCAAAAATTCTGGTCTCAGTTTTGTCCATTCTCTAAAGCAATTGATTGCATAAAACTCCAAATGTTTGTATTTGTGAGGTCAAGTCCTTTAGAGCTTCCTGTATAGGTAGTATAGCGTGTTTGATATCCTCCATGTTTAGAGGCTGATCAGTCCTGGATCTAGTTTCTGGTTTCTGTTGTTCCTGCTGTCTAGTAATCCTTAGTTTTTTTGCAGTTCCATCCTTTACTGGCGACTGTAGTTCTGACAACTTTGTCTTAGTAGTAGTTGTTTCCATGGTTCTTCCTTGTTGCAAGATTTTTCTTTCCCCAAGCAGAAAGGCAGAATAAAGAAAGCACACGGTCCTTTGTTTGTCTCTCTCTTCAGAGCAAAGTAATCACTTGTAATCCTGATGGATAAATACTTTTTTTTCCCACTTTTTTAACTGATTTTAGATTAGGTAAGTATAAATGCAACTTTTTATCGTCAATTTGATGTTTAAACCTCCTGATACCCACTCAGATCAGAGATTTTCCTCGGGTTAATTGAAGAGCTGCAGTTTAGCAGTGTTTACAGCATGGCAGCCATCTTTGAATCCTGTTATATACTTTTTACTAATTTTATTTTTTAGAGTAAACAATTTTTTAGATTAAACAAGTGTTTTATACAGTGCTGTGTTAGCCGATTCTTTTGTTTTACTTGCTGCTTTTGAATTTGTTATTGAACCAGCTTTTACCTGCTCAGTTTGATTCTATTTCTTGGATTCTTGCAAAGCACCTGTGCTACCATCCTATTATAGCCATACACAGCATTGACGCTCTGCACCAGTCCCTGCCACTAATGGTTATGAAGGTCTTGTCTGCTTTACCCTTTTCAAAAATACATCTGCCATCTGTGTATAAGGCCTGTAGCAGCACCTCTGTCTCCGGTGTAGTGAACTTTTTCAGCTGTTGCCATTTATAAGACCCCATCAAAATACATGCCCATAAGGGATTATAAACATGTATCAAGGTCTGTACTGTCCATGCCATTTGACAGTTGCCTCAGTACTGTTATTGGCCCTCATTGAGTGGCCACAGCCTTGTGTGCTATAATGCTATCACCTTCCTGGCACTGCCAGAGTTTGGTATCACTGGATATGCTTCCAGTGCTTGCTGTCCATTAGATATGTGCTGACAGTTCCAGCAGGAACCTATAAAATGAAGGCCTGTTATCTCCTGTAACATGTCTTACATTCCTTGTGAATATGCTCTGCTGTTACCAGCCCCTGCACAGCAGGACAGAAGCCTAGCCTGATCTTGTTTCATGTACCATATCAGGTTGAGACTCCCCCCAGTAGGATTGCAACCTGTTCTTTCCTGTAGTCTGTTTCTTGTTACAGTGATTCCTCCCACAGCATGTTATTCCTCTGTCATGACTTGCAATATATTATGTTACACACTGTTCTGCTCAGTACCTGTCCTTATTTCTTTCATGTATGCCTGTATATTGATTGCAGTCCTGTGCTCCATTGCTAGCAGCATTGTCTGCTGTCAGATTTACTATATGATGATACA
Organism: Protopterus annectens; assembly: GCF_019279795.1. Taxonomy (NCBI): domain Eukaryota; kingdom Metazoa; phylum Chordata; order Ceratodontiformes; family Protopteridae; genus Protopterus; species Protopterus annectens. The sequence goes on from NC_056731.1 coordinate 843,619,500, forward strand.
CTCTTTTATCAATTATAACCTAATTCCTAAGTTCTTCAACATAATGTGGTCTCCCACAATATAGTCACCACAGCTTTTACCACACTAAAATGGGCCTTGTACCACAGTGCTTATGTTAATAAGGTGACAATGCGATAATCTCAAAAATGCACCTACTGTATAATGCAATGTGTTTTCAGCTGCAGTCACTGCTATTATGCTTGTGGCTGCCCTTCCAAGGCTGGGAAGTCATTTGTTCAGTACACATCTACATGGCCACTGCTAAGCCTGTATTGCTATCTGGCTGAATTGGTTTTCCTCTGCATTGCACAACCCTTCTCTTCAATAATGCACATCACATGGTGTCCATAACAAATGACCATGTGCATTTGATACCATTTCCCTCCTCTTTCTGACCTGCACAGTGAGCATGGCCTTGGTAGTCACTGATTTCAGCAGGACTTACACCTGTGCAACCAGAAATCAAAGATATTCCTTCATCTGCTGTACAGGAAACACCTGCTGGAGTATGATAGCCCTGCCCTATAAATTTGATGCCTAAAACTAGCTTGCCAGAGTGTTGCTGTTGCTAATACCAGTGACATCTACCACACTGGTGAGCAGTGTTGGCTTAGGTATAGTGATATGTTGGTAAACCTCCTTGATGTGATCTAATAGTGTGTGAAAGACGTTAGGGAAATGGGGTCACATTATTATTGTAACTGTACTTGGTTTGGCACTGTACATCTGACCTATCACCTGTAACTGTAATTGCCTTCTTATGTCAGGACCATGCATTACCGATTAATGTTTGTTCTGCATTTTACAGAGGCTGAGGAGATTAAAGCCAATTGGATGGTCAGTCTAAGAAGACATAACATACTATCTGAGCAGTGTTGTAAGTATAGTTTATTTTTGTCTGGACTGTATCATTTTTATAAAGTGTCATAAATAAGTACTAATCTTTTTTTTATCTCTTGTCTTTTCTCTTTCTATATGGTCATTTGGGGTGCAAGCTGAGGTAAGGTTTTGGCCACAAAGCTGTGGTCTGGCCATTATGGTTGCTGCTGAATTCTGAGCAGTTTCAAAATCAGCTGCTTGGCAGGAGGACATGGTACTCTTCATGACCAACTCTGGGGGCTCTTTCTCTAAGAGAGGTTATCCCGGGTGTCCCAGTGGCAAGTGAGATAGCTTGTGAAGACTTAGGTGGCTTAACAACTGAATGCCTGCATTGGCACCCTAAAGGATCACCTTGTCTGACTGACTGAGTTGCATAGTTGGCCAGCACCATCCACTGGGCCACTAGAGGTGGTTAGTGCCCATGATGTGACTGACAGCTGGGAGGGGTCCCCTTCTGGGTTAACTAGGTACAGCTTCCATACCTCTCCCTATCCTGAGCTATTGTGTTCTCTTTTCTTACATTGTTTGCAGTTCAGTCCTGCCTATCAGCAGCCGTCTACCATCTGTCAGACTGTGTTTTTGCACTGTTGCCCTCTTCTTGTGTCCATACCTCCCCTCTTGGTCTTTGGTGGTGTTGTATGTTTGTTTTGTCTACACCTGCATCCTCCCCTATATCATTCTTCCTTATGGCACTTAGTACCTGCTACCTTCCCTTCTACCCTTCTTAAAAAAAGGAAAATATAGACCTGTCCTGAAAAAAATGCTCTTCTTCCCAACCTATATGATTCTTGCTTTGCCTTGTGTTCTTCTTTCTCCCAACTCATCCTCATTAATAGGATGAAATGACTAGGTACATTGTTCTACTGGCCTTGTATGAACTACGGTCAGTACCTGCATTAGTATGGGGTACTTTGTTATGCATGCTAAAGCAAATTCACATAATGTTGAGCATGTCAGAGTGTTTAAGAAAAAGAATGGATGAGTTGAAAGTTACATATTCATATGATTCGTCATTTCTTTTTGGAAGTTTGGTTGAATTTAATTTCATAACTCGTCATTGTATAATAAAAATAATATATAAATTGGGAAAGGTTGCCTTTTTGGTGTCGTTATCTTTGAAGAGATTTCAGTAGAATGGAAGTTCAATAGCCAGGCATCAGGGATCTACAATGAAACAACGTGTCTTCCTTAGTCAAGATGTCAACCGTTGTAACCGAAACATATAAAGAAACTAACGCCATCAGCTCATCAAACTGCACTTCAAAAGCCTGCAAAATAGTACAGTACAACTGTTCTCCCCTCAGCACTCCCAGCTTCTATATCTGTTACCCCTGCGATTGCACCAACTACGAGATAAAATGAAACTTGATATTACCCTCTTGTCTGAGTTGTACAACCTCATGATAAAGAACACTACCTGCATCAAAGCAAGCTGTAACACACTGAGATAGCAGCAACATGAGAAAGAGATCTTACAAAAGTAATATTTTCAGATCTAACAAAAGAGCTCATGAGAAAACATAGTGCTCCATGGCAATGGTACTTCATTCACAGATACTCTGGGCCTTAACAGCTGCCATAGCCTTGGGTCTTTACTGTCCCACTGAAAAACATGAAAACCATCCTAATGAAACACTGACTTGGCATGAGAAATTGACATGCATATGGTTATACATAATTCATGGCCCTAATAAATTCTGAAATCTGAATGTGTAAACTGGCAAAGAAATTGAAAGTAAAACATTGCTTTGTTCTCTGACTTTATATGAAAACAATGTCATTTGAAGAGGTGTAGATGAAAGAGGAAAACACTTCTAAATGAAGAACTTGCCTGTACTGCCTTTGTCTGTTAAAAATGTTCACTTTTAAGTGCTGTGAGATAAAACCATTCACTGTACCAAATAGAGACCCTACCCAACTCCAGGTATATTTTTATTTTGTTAATCTCAGGTTAGTGACTGAGTTCTTGATTCTTGAATGATTAGAAAATCAAACACGCAGACATAATAGCTGTGTTTTTTTTTATTCATCACTTTTACAGTCTCATTAGTGAGATAACTTACAACCACTTGTGCAGACACACTGGGTATTACAGCTTTCTGTTTTCTGAAAGATGTCAAGGACTTGATTTTTGCTTTCCAATGTTAGATCATAGACTCCTTCAAACTGCGCTGCTGCCTTCGCCATTTCCTCCACACCCAACATCTAATGTAATAGAATGTCATGGTATAAGTCCTGCAGCTATTTTCTTATCACCTTTTTTCTATCCCTTTTTTTTTCCTTGAGTTTTCATCCTTTCACTCTGACCCACCTTTGCCACTGATCCCACATGCTTTCATTGATTTTGCTATGTCCAGGTTCTTCCTGGCCTGATCTTTTATACATTCTGCATCTCACACTGTTCTTATCATGCATTCTAAAGGTTTTTCAGACCAACTCACCCATCTGCCTTTACAACACCCCTCTTTCCTACACACGGTGCTGCGGTAGCGTTGTCGCCTCATAGTAACACGCTGTCTTGTTTGATTCT
>NC_056731.1:843623408-843702261 GCF_019279795.1 Protopterus annectens
CTGATATACTGTATAACGTAGGCTAGCTGTTATCATGCTGATGAATTGTGAAAAGTAGTTAAGCTGTTATTTCTTACACTGATATATTGTACAAAGTAGTTTACCTGTTATTACACTGATATATTGTACAAAGTAGTTTAGCTGTCATCACACTGCTATACTGTATGAAGTAGTTTAGCTGCTATCACACTGATATACTGTACAAATTAGTTGTTACCATACTGTTATACTGTACAATATTTTAGCTATTATCATGATGGCATACTGTACAAAGTAATTTAGCTCTTATTATACAAGAAATATAGTACAATGTAGTGTAGCTGTTATCCCACATATCTACTTTACAAAGTAGTTTAGCTTTTACCACAGTGAGATACTGTACAAAGTAGTTTAGTTGTGACACCTTGATATACTGTACAAAGTAGTTAAGCTGCTATCACACTTTCATACTGTACAATATACCTTAACTGTTATCACAGTGATATACTATACAAAGTAGTTTAGCTGCTATTACACAGATATACAGTACAAAGTAGCTTAGCTGTTATCTCACTATGTACTGCATAAACTAATTCAGCTGTTTAGCTATCACACTGGCATACTGTATGAATTAGTTTAGTTATTACAAAGATATACTGTACAAAGTAGTTTAGCTGTTATCTCACTATATACTGCATAAAGTAATTCAGCTGTTTAGCTATCACACTGGCATACTGTATGAATTAGTTTAGTTATTACAAACATATACTGTACAAAGTAGTTTAGCTGTTATCTCACTATATACTGCATAAAGTAATTCAGTTGTTTAGCTGTTATCACACTGGCATACTGTATGAATTAAAATAGAAAAGAATAGATATACGCTGAAGCAACACGTTCCAATAGCAAATAATATGTAAAAAATCAAAGTCATAAACGGAACGTGAGAGCCTGTGAACTATCCCAATCACCAAAATCCAACAATGTCGCCAAGGGAGTACCAGCAACAAAAATGTGCAGAAAAGCAGCAAATTAAAAGTCCATAGCTAGACAAAAATCATGCGATATCAACGATGGTAGTAGGAACGTTCTTTATTCACACAACAAAGGCTCAGTAAGCGCTTTCACCATACTTGGCTTCCTCAGACTGTAACAAACCATCTAACCTCACAGTCATTTAAATACTATTACACAGATATAAACAATCATTCAATCACCATGTAATGAAATATTTAAAGGGGCCCTGAAACCTATCTAGCACTCTTGCTTAATTAAAATACATTGCATATGTAACTTAAAAACTCACAAATTTAAAACACTTAGAATTCTAAAAACATACACAAAAATAAAATGTACTTATACACAAAATACACTGGAAAATGCAATAATATATGCACATAGATATATATTCATAAAATATATATATAATCTATTCCTCTGACAGACCTCAAAAATGGGAAGGTGCATTGATGTCAACGCCTCTTTAATCTCCTTTTCTTCAGCATGGGATGGATACTGACCTTGTCATTGAGACCAGGGTAGGATTCCGCTCTGCATCGCCAGAATCCACCTTAGTTCCATTTCCAGTGTATAATTCTCAACATCCCCTCTGATGTTAGTTTGAATATGTTGTATAACAAGGAACGTGAATTTGTGTTGCTCATCAGTTGACATCTGATGTCTAGCTAATGCATTATTAGGGTCTTTCACTCTCATTTTATAGCAATGCTCCCTGATCCTCTCTCTGAATTGCCTGTTGGTTTTACCAATGTAAACGCATTACAGGAGCAGAGTGCAAGGTAGACTAAATTCTTGGATTTACAATTAGTCCCTGTCATGAAAGTGAATATCTGCCCTGTAATGGGCTGCTGGAAGGTGGTACTATCATTAATGAACCCACATTGATTACAATTGCCACAGGCACTGGTATTATACACCAAATGGGAATATCCGGTGCCACTTTTATGGCAAAGAATCTCTTTCAGGTTCTTCTTATTTTTATATATGTACTTTGGTTTCGATCCAACCAAATCCTTGATCTCATTATCAACACATAGTACTGCCCAATGTTTCTCAATAATACCCTTCACATTGTATGCATCTTGAGTATAAAAAATAGGTAAAGGAACACTGGTATCTCTATGCTCATGCATACACCCATTACCTCTAACCTCATTGCTCAAAGTGTTATCAGAGAAATATGGTCGGGCTGCAGTAGTCCTTAAACCTTCGGTTTCTTTTATAACTTTATCCACTTCAACACTATTATATGATCTGGCTATTAACCTGCTTCTCAAACTCGAGATCTCTCCATGATAACCTTCATCTAATGGATTCAAGCGAGAGGCTCTCATGGCTTGGCCTCTCATTACGTTATTGAAAGCGTGAAGGGGATGCATACTCGTTCTATGCAATAGGGTATTCTTGTAACAGCTCTTTCTGTGGACAGCTGTATTCAACATACCATTTTGTAATCTGATTAAATCTACATCCAGGAATGATAACTTATCCCTGGAGTATGTCATAGTAAATTTCAAAAAATGGGTTGTATTGTTCATAAAAGCTGCAAATTCTAATAATTCTACTTCAGTCCCCTCCCATATGAGAAAGAGGTCATCCACGAATCTCTTATAGAATCTAACATTCTGTTGGCATAGCGTGTTGGGTAGTAATACCTCCCTTTCCCAATAAGCCATAACTAGGTTGGCGTAGCTATTGGCACAAGATGTGCCCATAGCTACGCCATCCCTTTGTAAATACAGCTCTTCATCAAACAAAAACATTGTTTTCCAAGATGACTTCAAGGAATAGTGCCAATAATTCAATCACATGAGTTTCCATACTGGAATATTTCTTTAAATAACTTTGCACATATTCTACACCACAATCATTCGGAATGACCGTGAAAAGGCTGGTGACATCAAATGTGACCAAATAATAGTCACTGTTCTCATCCAATGTACTAACATGTTCATACAAACTGACAAGAAACTCTTTACTGTCTCTCAAAATAACATCATTAGAATTTATAACTGGTCTTAAATATTTTTCCACATAAAGTGAAAATGGTTGCGTCAACCAGCCCTCTCCAGAGACAATAGGCCTCATGGAGGGTTTCAACCGGCTCTTATGGACTTTAGGGAGGCCTTTCAATACAGGTATTAAAGGGTCATTGACCCTTAGGAACTTGGATAGATTATGGAATCATCGTTTCTTAGGCTATTCAATGCTTGTCTTTGCGTAAAGGTCATCCAGTTAAGATTACAGTTTGGGAACTCGGGTGATAATAGTTCCAGTGTTAATAGTTTCAAGCCTACTAGTACATATGTTCCAGTATTACACCCTGTACTGGAAACATATGGCAGGTTAGTGGAGCATGATTTATATGAATATTATAGCAATAGTGACAACTATGGAAGGAGGAGGAAAGGTAAATATAACATGACCTTTACGCAAAGACAAGCATTGAATAGCCTAAGAAACGATGATTCCATAATCATTGCCCCTGCAGATAAGGGTGGTCCGATTGTGATTATGGATGCTGTGGTATACAGGGATACTGTATGCCAGATGTTGAGCGATACCTCGTTCTATAGTAAGTTGAATATGGAGCAAGTGAGGATGAAAGTGTTTCGTGTATATGACACTATTGATGACTTATTTAAGAGTGGCATTATAGACAAAAATCTATCCAAGTTCCTAAGGGTCAATGACCCTTTAATACCTGTATTGAAAGGCCTCCCTAAAGTCCATAAGAGCCGGTTGAAACCCTCCATGAGGCCTATTGTCTCTGGAGAGGGCTGGTTGACGCAACCATTTTCACTTTATGTGGAAAAATATTTAAGACCAGTTATAAATTCTAATGATGTTATTTTGAGAGACAGTAAAGAGTTTCTTGTCAGTTTGTATGAACATGTTAGTACATTGGATGAGAACAGTGACTATTATTTGGTCACATTTGATGTCACCAGCCTTTTCACGGTCATTCCGAATGATTGTGGTGTAGAATATGTGCAAAGTTATTTAAAGAAATATTCCAGTATGGAAACTCATGTGATTGAATTATTGGCACTATTCCTTGAAGTCATCTTGGAAAACAATGTTTTTTTGTTTGATGAAGAGCTGTATTTACAAAGGGATGGCGTAGCTATGGGCACATCTTGTGCCAATAGCTACGCCAACCTAGTTATGGCTTATTGGGAAAGGGAGGTATTACTACCCAACACGCTATGCCAACAGAATGTTAGATTCTATAAGAGATTCGTGGATGACCTCTTTCTCATATGGGAGGGGACTGAAGTAGAATTATTAGAATTTGCAGCTTTTATGAACAATACAACCCATTTTTTGAAATTTACTATGACATACTCCAGGGATAAGTTATCATTCCTGGATGTAGATTTAATCAGATTACAAAATGGTATGTTGAATACAGCTGTCCACAGAAAGAGCTGTTACAAGAATACCCTATTGCATAGAACGAGTATGCATCCCCTTCACGTTTTCAATAACGTAATGAGAGGCCAAGCCATGAGAGCCTCTCGCTTGAATCCATTAGATGAAGGTTATCATGGAGAGATCTCGAGTTTGAGAAGCAGGTTAATAGCCAGATCATATAATAGTGTTGAAGTGGATAAAGTTATAAAAGAAACCGAAGGTTTAAGGACTACTGCAGCCCGACCATATTTCTCTGATAACACTTTGAGCAATGAGGTTAGAGGTAATGGGTGTACGCATGAGCATAGAGATACCAGTGTTCCTTTACCTATTTTTTATACTCAAGATGCATACAATGTGAAGGGTATTATTGAGAAACATTGGGCAGTACTATGTGTTGATAATGAGATCAAGGATTTGGTTGGATCGAAACCAAAGTACATATATAAAAATAAGAAGAACCTGAAAGAGATTCTTTGCCATAAAAGTGGCACCGGATATTCCCATTTGGTGTATAATACCAGTGCCTGTGGCAATTGTAATCAATGTGGGTTCATTAATGATAGTACCACCTTCCAGCAGCCCATTACAGGGCAGATATTCACTTTCATGACAGGGACTAATTGTAAATCCAAGAATTTAGTCTACCTTGCACTCTGCTCCGCCTGTAATGCGTTTTACATTGGTAAAACCAACAGGCAATTCAGAGAGAGGATCAGGGAGCATTGCTATAAAATGAGAGTGAAAGACCCTAATAATGCATTAGCTAGACATCAGATGTCAACTGATGAGCAACACAAATTCACGTTCCTTGTTATACAACATATTCAAACTAACATCAGAGGGGGGGATGTTGAGAATTATACACTGGAAATGGAACTAAGGTGGATTCTGCGATGCAGAGCGGAATCCTACCCTGGTCTCAATGACAAGGTCAGTATCCATCCCATGCTGAAGAAAAGGAGATTAAAGAGGCGTTGACATCAATGCACCTTCCCATTTTTGAGGTCTGTCAGAGGAATAGATTATATATATATTTTTATGAATATATATCTATGTGCATATATTATTGCATTTTTCCAGTGTATTTTGTGTATAAGTACATTTTATTTTTTGTGTATGTTTTTAGAATTATAAGTGTTTTAAATTTGTGAGTTTTTAAGTTACATATGCAATGTATTTTAATTAAGCAAGAGTGCTAGATAGGTTTCAGGGCCTCTTTAAATATTTCATTACATGGTGATTGAATGATTGTTTATATCTGTGTAATAGTATTTAAATGACTGTGAGGTTAGATGGTTTGTTACAGTCTGAGGAAGCCAAGTATGGTGAAAGCGCTTACTGAGCCTTTGTTGTGTGAATAAAGAACGTTCCTACTACCATCGTTGATATCGCATGATTTTTGTCTAGCTATGGACTTTTAATTTGCTGCTTTTCTGCACATTTTTGTTGCTGGTACTCCCTTGGCGACATTGTTGGATTTTGGTGATTGGGATAGTTCACAGGCTCTCACGTTCCGTTTATGACTTTGATTTTTTACTGTATGAATTAGTTTAGTTATTACAAAGATATACTGTACAAAGTAGTTTAGCTGTTATCTCACTATATACTGCATAAAGTAATTCAGCTGTTTAGCTGTTATCACACTGGCATACTGTATAAATTAGTTTAGTTATTACAAAGATATACTGTACAAAGTAGTTTAGCTGTTATCATACTGACACACTGTAGAATGTAGTTTAGCTATTATCACAGTAATATACTGTAAAAAGTAGTTTGGCTGTTATCACATTGACATACTGTACAAAGTAGTTTAGCTGTTATTACACTGACATACTGTTCAAAGTAGTTTAGCCCTTATCACACTGATATAGTCGTGAAAGTTATTTAGTTGTTATTACACTGATATCCTGTTGAAATCTGTTGAGCTGTTATCACAATGATATACTAGATGAAGTAGCTTAGCTGTTGTCACAATGACATACTGTACAAACTACTTTGTACAGTATGTCATTATCACAATGACATACTGTACAAACTAGTTTAACTGTTATCACACTGATATAATGTACAAAGTAGCTTAGCTGTTCGCACACTGATATACCGAATGAAGTAACTTAGCTCTTATAAAACAGATATACTGCACTAAATAGTTTAACTGTTATTACATATAGTGTTTAAAGTTGCTTAGTTGTTATCACACTGGCATACTGTATGAAGTAATTCTGCTGTTACCATAATGAAATACTGTACAATGTAGTTTAACTGCTATCAGAATGACATAATGTATAAAGTACTTCAGCCGTTCTCACACTGATATACTGTACGAAATAGTTTAGATGTTATGACACAGATATACTGTAAAGTAGTTTCACTGTTATCACACTGATGTACTGCATAAAGTAATTTGGGCCTATATTATATCAATAAAGATTTAGGTTGCCAAACACGTAAACATCGACCCCTAAACGTCGAAAGCTACAAAGCGCGGATGGCCAATTATGCAAATTTTTTTACAGGGAAAAAATTTGCTTGGCCATCATCGGAATTTGCCCTTTTCCCCGATGTAGAGCAATCTCGGAGTTGGTATATTTAGTTAGGGGGTGTGGGGGCGAAGCCCCCAACTTGATTAGGGCTTCAAAGTATGTTTTGTTTTCCACCAGCCTAGCAAATGTTTACCGTGTAAAATAATTTGCGTAATTGGCAGTTCGCGGTTTGTAGTATTCAAAGTTCATGGGTCGACGTTTAGGTGTTTGACAACCTAAACGTTCATTGATGTAATATAGACCCAGTAATTTAGCTATCACATTGATATATTGTACAAAGTAGTTATGCAGTTATCACACTAATATAATATCCAAAGTTGTTTAGCTGTTATCACACTGCTATACTGTACAAAGTAGTTTACTTGTTATCACTCTGATATACTGTATGAAGCAGTTTAGCTGTTATCACACAGATATACTGTATGAAGTACTTTAGCTGTTAAGTCAATGTTATAGTGTATGCAGTAGTTTAGCTTTTGTCACACAGATATCCTGTAGGATATAGTTTAGCTTTTATCCCACTGCTATAGTATACCAAATAGTTTAGCGGTTATCAGATTGTGATACTCTAAGAAGTAGTTTAGCTGTTAGAGCAAGAAATGTGGACAAAGCCATAAAGAAAAGTAGGACAAAGGTCCAAAAATAGGGACAAATTTTAAATATTACTCTTACAAACTTGGAAAGTTGATAGAACAGCAGGTTTTGCATTAGTAAGAATTTTCTGAAGGGTATAAAATCTGAAAATCAAATGTCTATCATTATTTTCTAATTTTAATCTTTAATGATTTGCCACTAATTTGTCAGAAAACTACAAATTTATGAAAAAACAGACCAAAAATATGAGAAAATATGAGAAAAAATCTGGACATTCTGTGAAAATCTGTACAGTTGAGAGGTATAGTTATCAAACTACTTTATGATGTAGTTTAGCTGTTATCACACAAACATAGTGTACAAAGTTTAGCTGTGAGTACACTGACATACTATAGAAAGTAGTTTAGCTATCACACTGGCATACTGTACAATGTTGTTTAGCTGTCATCATACAGATATTCTGTACTAGTTTAGCTGTTATCACAATGGTATACTGTACAAAGTAGTTTAGCTGTTATCACACTGACATACTGTACAAAGTACTGAAGCTGTTCTCACACTGATACACTGTACATAATAGTTTAGCTGTTATCACACCGACATACTGTATGAAGTACTTAAGCTGTTATCACTCTTGTATATTGTATGAAGTAGTTTAACTGATATACTGTATGAAACAATTTATCAGACTGATATACTGTATGGATTAGTTTAGCTGTTATTATACTGCTATATTGTACAAAGTACTTTAGCTGTTATGACACAGATATAGTCCACAAAGTAGTTTAGGTGTTATCATACTGACATACTGTTCAAAGTAGTTTAGCTGTTATTACACTGATATACTCTCCAAAGTAGTTTTGCCCTTATCACACTGATATAGTGTACAAAGTCATTCAGCTGTTATCACAATGACATACTGCACAAAGTAGTTTAGATGTTATCATACAACTATACTGTACAAAGTAGTGTAGACTGACATACTATAGAAATTAGTTTAGCTGTTATCACACTGACATATTGCACAAAGTTGTTTAGCTGTTATCACACAGATATACTTTACAAAATAGTTTAGGTGTTATCACATTGATACACTGCATGGAGTAATTTAGCTGTCATCACACATATATACTGTACAAACTAGTTTAGCTGTTGTGACACTGACATACTGTATGAAGCAGTTCTGCTATCACAATGACATACTGTACAAAGTAGTTTAGTTGTTGTCACACTGACATACTGTTCAAATTAGGTTAGGCTCTTATCACACTGATATAGTTGTCAAAGTTGTTTAGTTGTTATTACACTGATATCCTGTTGAAATCTGTTGAGCTGTTATCACAATGATATACTAGATGAAGTAGTTTAGATGTTATCACAATGACATACTGTACAAAGTAGTTTAGCTGTTATCACACTGATATAATGTACAAAGCAGTTTAGCTGTTATCACAGAGATATACTGTACAATGTAGCTTAGCTGTTCCCACACTAATATACCAAATGAAGTAACTTTGCTATTATAAAACAGATATACTGTACTAAGTAGTTTAACTGTTATTACATATAGTGTTTAAAGTTGCTTAGTTGTTATCACACTGGCATACTGTATGAAGTAGTTCTGCTGTTATCATAATGAAATACTATACAGTGTAGTTTAATTGTTATCACAATGGCATTCTGTATGAAGTAGTTTAGCTGTTATCGCACAAGCATACTGTACAAAGTAGTTTAGCTGTTATCACACAAACATACTGTGCAAAGTAGTTTAGCTGTGAGCACACTGACATAGTATAGAAAGTAGTTTAACTATTATCACACTGACATACGGTACAATGTTGTTTAGCTGTTACCACACAGATATACATTACAAAATAGTTTAGGTATTATTACACTGATATACTGTATGAAGTAATTAAGCTGTCATCACACAGATATTCTGTACAAACTAGTTTAGCTGTTATCACAATGGCATATTGTACAAAGTAGTTTAGCTGTTATCACACTGACATACTGTACAAAGTACTGAAGCTGTTCTCACACTGATGCACTGTACATAATAGTTCAGCTGTTATCACACTGACATACTGTATGAATTACTTAAGCTGTTATCACTTTCATTATACTGTATGAAGTAGTTTAACTGATATATTGTATGAAAGAATGTGTCTGTTATCAGACTGATATACTTTATGAATTCATTTAGCTGTTATCATACTGCTATATTGTACGAAGTAGTTTAGCTGTTATGACACAGATATATCACACTGATATACTCTCCAAAGTAGTTTAGATGTTATTACACAAACATACTGTACAAAGTAGTTTAGCTGTTGCGACACTGACATATTGTATGAAGCAGTTCTACTATCACAATGATATACTGTACAAAGTAGTTTAGCTGTTATCACACTGATATACTGTTTAAAATAGTTTAGCCCTTATCACACTGATATAGTTGTCAAAGTTGTTTAGTTGTTATTACACTGATATCCTGTTGAAAGCTGTTGAGCTGTTATGACAGTGACACTCTAGATAAAGTAGTCTAGCTGTAATCACAATGACATACTGTACAAAGTAGTTTAGCTGTTATCACAATGATATAACATACAAAGCAGTTTAGCTGTTATCGTAGAGATATACTGTACAAAGTAGCTTAGCTATTCTCACACTAATATACAGAATGAAGTAACTTAGCTTTTTTATAACAGATATACTGTACTAAGTAGTTTAACTGTTATTACATATAGTGTTCAAAGTTGCTTAGCTGTTATCAGAATGATGCACTGTATGAAGTACGTAGCCTGCTCTCACACTGATATACTGTATGAAATATTTAGATGTTATGACATAGATGTACTGTAAAGTAGTTTCACTGTTATCACACTGATGTACTGCATAAAGTAATTTGGGTCTATATTATATCAACGAATGTTTAAGTTTCCAAAAACCTAAATGTCGACCCCTAAACGTCAAAAGCAATAAAGCACGAATGGCCAATTACGCACATTTTTTTTACAGGGAATCAAATGTCTGTCATTATTTTCTAATTTTAATCTTTAATGATTTGCCACTAATTTGCCAGAAAAAAACAAATTTATGAAAAGCAGACCAAAAATATGAGAAAACATGAGAAAAAATCTGGACATTCTATGAAAATCTGTACAGTTGAGAGCAGACCTCTCAACCGTTCCGAATTGCTCGGTTTTTACCGAGTTTTGGGGTCCAAATGAAGGGGTGCCACGATTCCCGAGTGGCACCCCTTCAGTTCCGATTTATTTTAACTTTTTTAAACCTTTTTTAAAATTTCGCGCTGTCGGCGCTGACGTCATCACGTGCGCGATGACGTCAGCGCCGTCAGGCTACCAGCCAGTCGGAATTGAGCTCAAGGAGCTCGCATCATCATTTCCGGCTGGCTGGATTTTGAATTACAAGCTGGCGCGGTAAGAAACGTTTTCTGTGCAGGCAGAAACTTTTGCTTTGCGTTACAGACAGTATTTTTAAGCCGCCGCCAGGAACCCAGGGCCAGGAAAGCAGCCGAGAAACATCAGGGCAGGAGGACAGGACGACCGAGAAGTGAGAACAGGGGCAGAGAAATGAGAGAATACAACTGCAGACCAGCCGAGAAACATCAGGGCAGGCAAACCGACGACGAGCGAGAACAGGAGCAGGACAGGAGGTGCAGAGAATTTCAATTAGGGCAGGACGACCGAGAACAGGAGACAGACCAGCCGACTACTCAGGGTAAGATAAGATTGTGTGTGTTTGTGTGTGTGAAGTTAATGAAACTGGAGTGCATATTTTGTTGACATTCATTCTGCTGCGTCTCAGAAGACCAAAAAAATGAAAAAACAGAAGAGTGAACATTGAACATTGCTCTTTTCCTTTATACTTGTTGTATGCAAGTAGACAATATCCCCTGCAACCCCTGATGTGGGAGGCAAGCTCCCCACACCCCTGCACTATACTAACCCCTGAACATATATAACAACACTATGATGACCATACTTTGGAGAAAATGGAATATTCAGTGAAATGACAAGCTCACACTAGGCATAAGTATGTACAGACTTTTAGTCATCATTTAGTCTCCATATTTTGGGACTCTGCAATCTGAGTCCTGACACTTGAAACAGCTGCATAGCACAATACATTTTATTTATCTCATTATTTTCTTTGTTAAAGAACCCACATGGAAGACTGTCAAATGTAAGGGCTGTTGTCAGAACTTAAGCAGTCAAAAATGCAGACAAACTATTCATCTGAGACATCCTATTACTACACTGTTCAGGAAATTTCTTTTTTGATGTAGTTTGCCTGAAAATTAGAAGTTGTTGATTCAGAGGTTCACTTTATTCCTGCATCCTGCCTTTCAGTGCAATAGTAAAAAAAAACTGAGAATGTACAGTACTCAGGTTTCTGCATACCACACGTAAAGAAGGGGTTGAAATCTTTATCATATACTGTAGTTGAGTTTAGGGTGAGAAAAAAGCTTTTGAGAATTATTGTGAACCAAGAAAAAAAAATCTGCCATATTTATTCTTCATAATTTCACAAAGTTCCATAAAAATATTCATGTTTATGTTACTGAATTAAAGAACCAAGACAAAAATGTTAAATTTAGTGAGTTACATGACTTGCTAGTAAAATAGAATACTATGTGTGGCATATGTTATGATCAGATGAGTGATAAATTGCTAGATGATGCAGATTTAGCATCAAATATAGCAACAAATGTAAAGAGAGCCTGTGAAATTACTTAAATTAAAGATGCTAACAGAAACACTAGAAGTCAGAAGTATGTATAAATACATAAAAAACAAAAGAATAAAAAATGGTAACGAGTGAAAAGAGCCCAAATGGCTCAATGGCATGTAGGATGGCTTAGTGGCCTCACAGCAAGAGGTTTCCTGGTTCAATTCTTGGCTGAGATGCCTTCTATGTGGAGCATGAATGTCCTCTCTGTGTTCACATGGGTTAACTCTGGTTTCATATTCATTTTAGTGTTATTACTTACATGGCTATGTGTAGCAGATGCTGTTAGTGAGTGTAGCTAATACTCTGAGTAACGGACAGCAAGAGGAGTGTATGTAGGGAGTGTGTTGGACAGGTTTGTTAGTGCATATTTTTCGGAGCACTGTTGATTAATTTTCCATCAGTTAATTATGCTGCCTTAGTGGTTTAAGCACAACTTTTATCAGAATGAATACAGAGATGTATATGAGCAGTGTAGCAGTTGTTCTTTCAGAGTTTTTTCATTTATTTAACTTTGGAAATTTAAAATAATGTAACTGGTTTGTTTGCTGTAGGAAAACTGTTGTGCTCTCACCCACATGTATGCACACTGCATGTGACTGTTTTTTTCTCTCTCTCTCACACGCACACACAGAAGCTCACACTACACTTTGTGGTGCATTATTTAGTCATTTGCTTGGGATGTTTAATTTGCATGCTAGTATATTAACTTTTTTAATTTCTTGCTGATCAGAGTTCTTATTAATCTGTTGCTGCTGCTTAAATATGTCATTGTGCCAGCAGTTAAGGTGTAGGTACTTCAATAAATGCTCGTCCAATACTTGACTGTACTTCACTTGTTATATTACCAGAGGACAACACATTTAGCCATTTTTATTTGGACAGAGTTGCTACGGAAGACCTAGCTTTCAACTTTCAGTTTGCAAAATGAACTCTTATGTCGCACAATGTGGAACACTTTTAACTAGGAAGCTCACAGCACGATTAACTATTTCCTTGTATTTTTGGTGAGGTAGTATGAGAGAGTTCAGTATTTACCACAGATATTTGTTAAAACAATTCTTAAAGAATGTGTGCCAAATCCTGTCAATGTGGAAGAGTGGGAAACTGATTTTTTTTTTGCCAAAAAATGAGGAATGTTCCTCATAGAGGCTGAAAGTGTGCGTGTGTGAAAATGCCCCCTTTATAATACACCTGGTGGCTCAAACCCTGTACCCTGCATTATAGGATAAAAAGAGCCTAATGTCCCTAGCCACCACTTGTGAATTTTTTGTTCTGTTCCCCATATAGTCTGTGATTTCAGGATGTTTGTGACAATTTGTTGAAGGTTGAATTTATTGATTAATGACAGGCATTTGAAATTTGAATTTCAGACTTCACATTCTTCAGAAAATAAATGGTAGCAAAAAACTTTTATTCTAGCAGTTTTCTAAGTGTTTAAGATCAGTATTTGAAAATTGTACCTAATTTGGGGCAAGTTTGTCTTCCTAGCTTTTGGGAAACAAGCTGCTGATTTGGCATAGTGGTATGTTCTGACTGTAGTCATGTTTTCAAAAGACTTGCCAGTGAAATGCATGGTGGTAACACAGCATTTTATTCTAGCAACTTTAACTAAATTATACGGAATGTTTAAAATGTGTCCCTGCTTTTTGCCCCCCCCCCAAACAAAAAAATGTAAATTGAAAATGAGGGCAAGAAGCTGTGCAAGATGCCTATGCCTTATACTACTGTCATTCTATTTTTATATGTATATTTGTGTGTGCGTAAGTAGACTTTTTATGATGGAAATGTTCTGAATTGGGCAGTTTTGTCATTATTGTTTCATGCATTTCGTTTCATTGCCTGCTGGAAAAATCTTCAAATAAATTTAAAATATGCTCTGTCAAACAAATATGCTGTATTTACAAGGAATATAATTTACTAAAGTCAGGAAGGTGTGTCAAAGAATACGTGTATGTTTCTTGTTTTGTGTGCAAGCAAGGGGCCAGTGATTTGAAAACAACCCAAAGGTAATCTCAATCCACCACTGGCATGATGCATTGTATATGGATGTGATGTAGGTTTCAATGCTATTTTAATGAATGTGAGTTTCAAGGGCAGAGAAGTTTTAATGCTGAGTTTATTTTCATTGTGAGACAGTATTACTTTAACAGATGTCTATTGATGTTTGTTTGTGCATTGTGCTGTAAAGTGTAAAAATAAAATACAAATCATTGTAGAAGTAAATCAGTGTGCACACACTAGTGTTTATGGTAAATGGGGCAAAATAGCTAGGTAATGCGACATAGGAATGGCTGCAGGGAGAACTCCGGTGCCATATTATGGTTGTCTGTACTTCATTTTGCAGGAAAGTTGGTATCCCACAATTCCACGGGAGTGGGCGGGGTTACATAATTATGTATGCAAATTTTATGTTAAACAGCGTACAGATTTGTACCTCTTTTTCATGGGCCTTGTCCAGATTTTTGATGATCCAAGGTTGAGAGGTATGGTTGAGAGGCATGGTTATCAGACTGACATTCTTTACGAAGTAGTTTAGATGTTATCACACAGATATACTGTAGAAAGTAGTTTAGCTGTTAACACACTGCCATACTGTATGAAGTAGTTTAGCAGTTGTCAGACAGGTATACTGTATGGTGTAGTTTAGCTTTTATCACAATGACATGCTGTATGAAGCAGCTTAGCTGTTATCACACAGACGCACTGTACAAAGTAGCTTAGCTGTTATCACAGTGACATACTACACTAAGTTGTTTTGTTGTTATCACATATAAGCTTTACAAAATAGTTTAGGTGTTAACACACTGATACACTGTATGAAGTAATTTATATGTTATTACACAGATATACTGTACAAAATAGTTTAGCTGTTATCACACTGACATACTGTTTGAAGTAGCTCTGCTGTTATCACAATGACATAATGTACAATGTAGTTTAACTATCACACTGACATAGTATATAAAGTACTTAAGCTGTTCTCACACTGATATATTATACAAAATAATTTGGCTGTTTTCATACTCATGTACTTTCTGAAGTACTTCAGCTGTTATTCTTGTATATTGTATGAAGTAGTTTAAATGACATACTGAATGAAATAGTTTGGCTGTTATCAGACTGCTATACTGTATAAATTAGTTTAGCTGTTATCATACTGGTATATTTTATGAAGTAGTTTAGCTGTTATAATACAGATATGCTCTACAAAGTAGTTTAGCTGTCACACTGAAATACTGTATGAAATACTTTAGCTGTTATCATACTGAGATACTGTATGAAGTAGTTTAACTGTTAGCACACTGCTATACTGTACAAAGTAGTTTTGCTTTTATCACGCTGATATACTGAACAAAGTAGTTAGGTATATCACATTAATATATTGCATGGAGTGGTTTAGCTGTTATCACAGAGATATGCTGCACAAAGTTAGCTGTTATCACTCTGATATAAAGTAATTTGCCTGTTATCACACAGATATATTGTATGAAGAAGTTTAGCTGTTATCAGTCTGATATAGGGTATACAGTAATTTACCTGTTATCACACAGATATCTTGTATGAAGAAGTTTAGCTGTTATTCCTCTGATAAACTGGTCAAAGTTATTTAGCTGTTATCGCATTGACATACTGGATGAAGTAGTTTAGCTTTTATCAGAATGACAGACTGCACAAAGTAGCTTACCTGTTATAACACTGATACGCAGTACAGATTACTTTAGCTATTATTACATTACTATACTGCACAAAGTAATTTTGCTTTTATCACACTGATATACTGTACTAAGTAGTTAAGTATTCTCATTATAATATCTTGTATGGAGTGGTTTAGCTGTTATCACAGAGATATACTGTACAAATCTGTTTAGCTGTTATCACATACTGGATGAAGAAATTTTACTTTTATCAGAACGACATACTGTGCAAAGTACTTTAGCTGTTATCATACTGACATACTGTATGAAGTAACTTAGCTGCTATAAGACAGATATTCTGTACAAAGAAGACGAGCTGTTATCAGACTGATATACTCTATCAAATAGTTTAGCTGTTATGACAGATATACTGCAGAAAGTGGTTTAGCTGTTATCACACTAAAGTACTGTACAAAGAAATTTAGCTGTTATCACACTGATATAATGTTCAAAGCAGTTTAGTTGTTATCACACTGAGATGATCTACAAATTCATTTAGCTGTTATCACACAGATATACTGTACGAAGTACTTAAGCTGTTATAATACTAATACACTGGGCAAAGTTGTTTAGCTGTTATCACACTGACATACTGTATGTAGTAATTTAGCTGTTATCACACTGACATAGTGTATGAAGTAGTTTGGCTGTTATCACACCGATACACTATACAAAGGAGTTTAGCCGTTATCACACTGATATACTGTACAAAGTAGTTTAGTTGTTATCACACTCATATACTATATGAAGTACTTAAGCTGTTATCACGCTGACATATTGTTCATAGAGGTTTAGTTGTTATGTTTTAGGTAGCCCCTGCTTTTGAAAAGCTTTGCCAACCAGATCAACTGATAACCAAAAACTACAAAGCAAGAAAACTACATGCAGGACCAGTTATGTAGAATCCATATGTCATTCCTGGCACTCCAAGCAGTCATGCTCTATACATCTGGGAAATATTCTACCATTCCTTATAAGACCTACAGAGAATTGCATGGGAATACATAGATCGATGTGTTTAACTCGCTCTTACAATCTCATAACTCTTAAGCTAGGAATGTACACCAAATCAGTACTTTAAAGTCTATTTCTAAAAATCAAGATATGTACAGGATGGTTTTGTAATTCTGTTAAGAATGTCACTTAGTTTCATGCAGAAAACTCACTCTAGTTTTAAACTCTGTTGCTCTGAGTCATACATCTATTTATAATTACAGTTTGGTCAACTTTATATAATGTGCATCAGTATGTCAACCTCTTAGCGCAAGAAATCTGGACAAAATGATGACAGGACAAATGTCTAAAAATAAGGACAGATTTTAAACAATGCTCTTATAAACTTAGAAAGCTGTTATCATAACATATTTTGCACTAACAATGTAAACTTCAAAATATCTGACACTCTTTAGTGACTTTGATCCTCTGTGATTTGCCTAAAAAACATAAATGTTATGAAGAACAGACCAAAATATTAGGCAAAAATCTGTAAAGTTGAGAGGTATGATGTTATCCAAAATTATCTGCAAGATTTAAGACATGCAGAAAATGGTTTTAGCCATGCAACAGAACTAATTTACTTGCATTACTTAACTATACATAGGAAGTTTGTGAGTGCAACACTCTTCCTCACAGACACAAACATACACACGCTCACACACACACACACACACACACACACACACACACACACACACACACACACACACACACACACACACACAAACACACACACATTGTATAAAGAGGGAGACACAACAAAAGATGTAGCTTGAATTCTGATTCATAAGATAAAGAAGACCATGCATTTGATTTTGATAATATTCCTAACACTATAATTAGAATTTGACTTGCTCTTGGCATTCATTTGATGTGGTCGACAATGTATAACCATATAATATATATTTAATTTCATGTGTTCCAAAATAAAAAAAAATCTTAGTGCTCTAGACGTATAACAAGATGGTTTTGTCAAACAGAAATTAATTCAGTAACTTTGTAGACAAAATCACTTAAGGTGTAGATAGTGGCCAAGCAGTTCATACTATTATGTTTCTGAATCTGTTGGAGACTTTTGAGACTGTTCTACATGCTGGAATTATAAATAAATTAAAAGGTTTAAATATAGATTCTTATGTTGTTGGATGGCGAGTAAACTGTCTGATCAGTAGAACCTATGTAATTAAAGTAGCAGGTGCTTCATCAGAAAGCAAAAATGTGGCTAGTGGCATTCCTCAGAACTCAGTACTGAAACCCCTTCTGTCCTGCATCCACATTTTCAGATCTCTAAAACACAAATTCAGGCATATTTGTAGCTAGGTTTTCTATAACTGGTAGCTGGGTGTTGTCATTCATTCGGTAAGTGATACAATATGACTACAGCAGGGGCAAATAGCATGAAGGGCAATGATGTATAAGGAATCGGCTTAAACTAAATGCACAAAAAATGTAGGATTGTCATGTTTGGTAAGCAAATCTTAGTAGCTTAGACTATAGATAGCATCCCAGTCCAGACTGATATGGCCATTAGAGATCTCAGCATACCATACAGCTTTTCCTCCTTGCCCTTTCTTAGTAATGGGTGCTATCCATAAACCTGACCCTACATTTTACCTTAGGAAAATGCTTTCCGCAACACTAGCAATATTCATACAAAATATGTCTGAATTAAGTATTAGAGTGTTGGCTAATGGATTACAAAAGGAAACTACTTGTTTTCAATGTGTGGGTTATTTTGGTATGGTGATTTTTGAAATACTAGCGTCAATTCCCCATCGTTCAATGCTTTCACATTTAGATACATGAAGATATACTAGACACAGGCTATGATGTGGATAAGCAGCACTGCATAACTGCTCTGAAGTACAACCTGTGTACAGTCTGGCCTAAAACTGCAAAATGTTGCAGAATTTCTGCCATAGGTTCATAGGCTAGTACTAGGCTGTCGGCTCTAGGGCCTATACAAGCCTAGCCATAACAATTCCCTGGCTATTTCTTCCCACAGTATTTACTTCCCTGGACCCCTGTCTAGCAGGGTGACTAACATGATCCTCGGGTTGAATTTCCTATTTCCCATTCAATCATCAAGGTTCCTTTTGAAGAGGGCCAAAGAAGCGTTCTGCCTGACATGTATGGGCAGTCTATTCCAGAGTCTGGGGAGTCTCTGGTTTAGGAACCTATCCCTCCAGCATGTTTTGTTCATTGTGATGACAATGCTTAAATCCCTGGAGCATGTGCCTCTGAGGGATTGGGATTTATTTAAGTATAGTATGTCCAACAGCTCTGGGCTTGACATGGCCTTGTTTGTTAAGCAGAGATCACCTCTGAGTAGACGATATTTTTTAGACGGTCAGCATAGGACATTTGCTTTAGGCCTGTGATTCTTTTAGTGAGGCATTTCTGTGGCCTTTCCAGTTGTTGCAGATATCTTGAGAGGTACATACCAAATGGAGTGTTGTATTCTATAATGGGTCTAATGAGGGATAAGTACAGTGGGACAATGACCTCCTTTTTTCTGGATGAAAAGCCCTTAGTGATGAGGTGTGCCACATAGAAGGATTTTCTGACTGTTGTGGCGATGTGGTTATCGAAGGCGAGACCACTGTCCACCTGTGTCCCTAAGTCTCTTATCACACTTTCGGTGTTTAGTGTACTGCCACCTATATGGTAATTCATGGGTACATGTTTTTTTCCAAAGGGGATAACTATACATTTCTTGGCATTGAGCTTGAGCCCATGGCTCTGGCACCAAGCATCTGTTTCTGTAAGGCCCTTTTGTAGAATAGCCACATCATTTGGGGATTCAATAATGACTCCCAGTTTTCAGTCATCTGCGAACTTTGTTAGCCAGAGTCCCTTAGTGTTGGCCTGTACTTCAAAGAAGTAGATGCCAAACAAGAGCGGCCCCAGGACTGAACCCTGAGGTACTCCACTTGTCACTTGTCTGGAGCTGGATTTGGAGTTGGCTACTTTTACAGTGTGGGTTCTGTCAGTAAGCCAGTTGGCAACCCTTCAAGAGATGTAGGGATTAATGCCCAGCTTAGTAAGTTTATCTATGATTCCAGAGTGGGGGATGGTGTTGAAGGCCTTGGCTAGGTCCAGATAGGCTGTGTGGACCACCTTACCCTTGTCCACAGCTCTGGAGACCGATTCAAAGAAGGCAATCAGGTTCAGAAGACAAGATCAGCCCTTCACAAACCCAAACTGTGTGGGGTCCAGTGTTTGAAAGTTGCCATTTTTGTTTATAAGTCCCATGATAATACATTCCATGGCCTTGCAGATCAGGCTCATCAGACTGATGGGGCAGTAGTTCCCAGGATCCAAGGTGGTTCCCCCTTTGTGGAGTGGGATAACTGTAGCTGTGCACCACTCAGTGGGCATGAAGCCTGAGGTGAGGCTATGATTAAACATGACACTTAGGTGTAGTTCATGTAGTACACAGCCTGTGATGTTATCTGGTCCCATGGATGCTGTATTCTTAGCTTTGGAGAGTACGTTTTTTACCTGTGTGGCCATTATTACCAGAATTTGGCAATCTTTCGGTATTGAGATGGGCTCTTTAGCGAGTGAGAGGGGGGTGAAATTTGCACTGAATTGATCTGCCAGGATATTGGCAATATCTTTGGGCTCAGTATATTTAATGCCATTCTGTTGTAGCTCAGAACAGATCTGAGCATTGCCATTTAGATTCTTGACATAGCTATAGAATGCCTTGTGGTTGTCTTTGGAATCTTTGGCAATTTTATTTTCATAACTAGCTTTGGAGGATTTTATGAGGGATCTCAGCTTCTTAATGAGGCTGGTAAAGGAGTTTTTTGCATCGTGGGATTTTCCTCTTTTCTGCAACAGTTTCTTCCTTTTGTTGTAAAGTTTGTTTATGGCAAGGGACCACCAGATTGGCTTCCTTTTTTTGGAGGAGGGCATCTTGGTTCTATTGGGGATGGCACAATTCATGCACAAGTGGATGTGCTTGTACAGTGCTTTAGTGTAGGATTCATCAGTCGAACTTTCAATTCCCATCTGCATGGGTGTCATGAAGTTTGTCACTTATGACTTGAGTAGCATGAAATTGGCTTTGGAGAAGTTTTTTTACTGAGGTTTCCTTACTGGGGGTGGGGGGTGGGGTGGGGGTGGGATGTGGATGTCAAGGGTGATTAGCTTATGGTCAGACCTGACCAACGAGGGGGTGGCCATAGGTGTGGAGCATTGATTTCCCGTGTTGGTAATGACCAGATCTAGGATATTGGAGCCCCTGGTGGGACTAAGGATTAGTTGATCCAGGGCATTGGAATTTATGAATTCCAAGAACTGTTGGGCAAAGGTGCTGGTACACAAGTAGTTTTCCCAGTTAATGGCAGGGTAGTTGAAATCACCCAGTATTAGGGTGTTTGGTTGTATCTTAGTATTTTCCAGTATGTTTAGAAAGGTGTAGTGAGAATCTTGGGGCATGGTGGGGGATCTGTAGCAAGCTACAGTTTGGATTGCAGTCTTACCTAGTGTTAGCTGCACCTGGGGAATTTCAGATGCATTGTGTTGGGCAACTAGCTTGGTGTTGTGAATATTCTTGGTGAATATGGACACTCCTCCACCTTTAGTGTTTCGGTCCAGGTTTGGTGGCAGAAAAGTGTGTTAAGAGTTGTAGCCTGGTATTGCAGGGGTGCTCTCTGGTGCCTTGAACCAGGTCTCAGTTACTGCACAGATATTGATGTTCTCCATTTTTAGGAGTGCCTTGAGAGAGTGCATTTTGAGGTTTAGACTTCCAGCGTTGAGTAGCATTACCTTTAGATTTTGCATGCTTGTCCCTATTAAGGTGGTGGTTTTGTCCTTTGAACTTTGCCTAAAAAACACACTATAGGGGTGGCAAGAGCCTTAGCCAGTACTCTGAATCCCAGGGGGTGACAGGTGCAGACCATTTCTGGCAAAGCATCATGGTCTGTTGGTCATGTCATCCCAGGCAGACAGATACTGGATCCCCTTTGAATGACACCAGAAGCTTAGCCAATTGTTGAAGGCAATCATTTTGTCCTTATACTGTGGTATCATTCTGGGCGAAGGCAGGATGCTACTCAGGGCTAGGGTCATACCTGCCTAGGCCACATGATCTGAGAGCTCTTCCATGTCTCTTTTCATGTAGTCCAGGGAGGTACGTCTCAAGTCACTCAGTCCAACATAGACAATGACAGAGTCATATTTGTACTTGTTGTGGAGTAACTTGAGTGCATGCATTATGTGGCAGATCCTGGCACCCAACAGGCAGCTGACTGTAATTTTCTCCTTGTTCAGCCTGGTGAGTGGGACATCAGTTTGCTTGACTATAGAGTCACCTATGACTAAAGTGTTAGGTACATTGTCTTGCCTTAGGGGCTGTTGTTGGGTGGCACACTGGTGTTGTGAGCTATGTGACACTTTGGTTGTGACTGGTGTTTGTTTGCATTTCAGCTTCAGAGGTCCTTATTGCTTGGGCAGGTTAATGTTAAGGGCCTCCACATATGTTGGTTTAGTGTTGCTATGTGTGGGTGTTGGTGGTGTGGGTTTAGAAGGGTTATGTGTTGCTTGAGGTGTAGTGCGGGTGTTAACCTTCTCCTCTTGACTGTCTAGCACAATCTTGGGTGGAGAGAGCTTTGCTTCCCATGTGGCTATGTAAGTGCATCTCTCACAGGTTGTAGTGTTGGGTGGTAGGAGGAGGGGGTTGTCTGTGCACATGAGGCAATTGCTGCATTGCCCCAGTATGCCCAGATTCACCAGGTGGACAGGAGAAATCACTGGAAGCTGACCTTTGGACATGCCTGGTTTGGTGCTTTTTTTTTTTTGTAAAGTACAAGAGCTGTTTTCCCTTACCTTAGCAAGGTACTTTGCAATTATAGGCTGTTTAGTGCCTATGATTAATTTCTCCTTATTAATAAGGAGAGTTGAGTGCTTGTATCAGTTTAAGACTTCCTAGTGCTTTCTTGCAGGTTTTAAAGCAAGTGCTAGTCACAGGGATGCTTAAAGGTAAGATGAAAAAAAAATGGTTTATCCTAAACACTGCAGTGTGCACTAGAGGAGTTAGATGTGAAAGTAGGTAACTTAAGTTTTACCTGTCTAAAAAGCTAAGTTTTAGTGGAGAGTCACTATTTTAAAACAGCAAGATAGATTGAAAGGGGGTGGTCATTTTTGTATTCTGCTACTATGGAATACAGCAGGATGGCCAATAAATTTAAATAGTTGAAGGGGAGTGATTTCACAAAATGATAATTTTGTGCTTACTCACACAAGCCAGTAAAAAACAGAGAGGAAATGAGATATATGGTCAAATTAACATCATCCACATAACTACAGGCATTGGTGTAAATCATCTAGCTTGAAATCAGCAACAACTATCATGGCATCAACCAAGAACTGACAGAGCAAAAAGGTTAACCCATGCATTTGTCTTAGGACCCATGAAACTGCAAAAAGGGTTCTAATCTTTTCATACTAGCTCAGATACCATATATTGCCTGTTGGGAGCATATGTAACTGCAATAAATGGTGCACTTTGTTTTATTCAGCCTTTACATTATTAGTAATAGAAAATAATCATGAGTAATAATGTTCCTGTACTCTTGATGCTTTCGGTCTCCTGAATGACTATACAGAACTGTTTAATGTATTTACTTGCAGTAAATGGATGCAATCATTCATGCATTTTATACTAATTTAGAATGAAACATGACAGCCCACAAGACACAAAGTCCTTGTGCAGTTAAAAATGAATAAATTTAACTTAAAGTGCACATGACATTAGGCAGCAGACAGACAAGACACAGGGTTTCAGAGATGAAGATTTGTGTTGGACTTTGTACTTATAATGCATCTATCACCTTCTACTTATAATGCATAATGCAAAGAAAATGACTTATCTCCTTTGTGATTACAGGTCAGTAATGGAATGTGGTCAGCCATTTCATTATACCTAGCTGAGCAACAAAGGCAAATAAGCAAATTATAGTGCTCCAAGTAAATATGTCCTGACAAGAACTAAAAATCATCATTACACTTTGTCATTTAAATGTCATATTTATGTAATTTCTAAACCTTTTCATTTGCTCTGTATTTTATTTGTGTTTAATTGTTGGTTGGCTTCTAAACTAGGTGGCCAACTGTTGTTGGGAACATAACTCCACAGGCCCTAAAGAAAGCATCATCTACATTCTAGGATTACTATATCTTGCAAGCATATTGCAAGTGCAATATCACAAACAGCAGGGTGAGATATATATGGTGACTACTGCTTTACAGGTCTTGTAACAAAAAAAAAGTAATGTAGCTGGTTAAATAACAAAACAGACTTTACTTTATAATTGCAAGTTTAATTTATTTGATTAAATTAACTAGTTTGTTCTCATTGTAACATTTGTGTGAAAAAAATATCGTATACTGCTGCTGAATTGTTGTAATTGTACATTTTCACTAATGGATACTTCATAATAAAGTAGCAAAATATCGGACTACTTTCAAGTGAATTATTATTTCAGTTTATTCAAAATTATGCTATTTTAAGTGTTAATCTTTTTATAGAAATTCATACAAAGTTGTGTATGCATTCATAGTCAGGAAATAAATTAATCTGTCTAAAGTAAACAATGTTATATTCCACTGCATAATGCTGCATGGTGGATAAAGTCATATCTCAGTGCATAGTCAAAATCTTTCTTTGAAATGTGATGTTGAATATGTGGATGAAACTGACAACTACACTGAAAGTGATTTGCCACTATTCTTATCTTCATGGTTGTTTTATTGTAATACTACAATTTGTCATTTTGCCATGATTGTTTCATGATTTATAATCATTTTTCAAAAATTTTATTTTCTTATTCTGGGAAGCTCTGCCTCCTGTAATCCTCTGACCTTTGTTGTCATGTTAGACATTCCACTAAAGCTGTCAGTTCAATGTATTAAAGCAATTCTGAGGACTGGAATTTTTTCCTAGTGAAAGCAGTGATATCCAAGTTATTGGTTTAACTTCTGGTAATGGAATTCTGAAGCCTTACAAGGATTACCCTTGTTTGATGCCCACAGGAAGTCCAGATGACAACAATGTTGATATTGACGTGGTTCCATTCTGTAGCAATATCCTGCTCTAAGATGACTACTTGGCATTTATCTTATCTGTACTATTATGTCTGTTCAGCCTTACATTGTACCATACTCTTCTCAAGTTTACATTGTTATAAAAGTTCATTGTTATAAAATACTATGGATCTAAACTTTGTTATTGTTAACACTCATTCTCACCTACATTTGAATAATTGTTCGTATCATTGTATTGCCTGTAGTATGACTGTAATATGTTTATATACTGACTACTCATATGTATCTTGTCAATGCTTTTGTTTTCTCACTATTATAAGCTCAATCACAGCTATTTTTCTCTTTATTGTATGTTTGTATGTTTCATCACACTATACTTGTATGTATGCTACTTTTTCTGTGTATGTTGTGGAGTTTTCCTCCCTAGGCATCTGCTGAAAAGCAGTTTTACAACCAGTCGGACTTTCACTGTCAACAAAAGCAGCCAGTCAATCAATCAATCAATCAATCAATCAATCAATCAACAAATAAGTAAGGCTGGGTTACTCAAGAAAAGTAGTTGCTCTGCTGGGATATATGATTTCTTTGATGATTACAAAAATAAAATGTGTTTATTTTCTAAACTGGTGACTGCATTACTTTGATTTTGTGGTCACACTTAGTGTTATTTCTGATAATTCAGTGTATTGCACTGTTGTTTTAGTTAATGTTTTGAGTGGCAGTATGTATATGGGTAAAGTGTTTTTGTTTGGTATGGAGGGGAGGAAGTTAATGAATCCTATTGATCTGGCTGAAAATTAGTTGTGAATATGAAATTAGCGATAAGTACTGTTGTTGTTGTTGTTGTGTCTTTCAGCTTTTCCCGGTTAGGGGTCACCACAGCGGAACTCCGGTCCGCTAATGATTGGCAGTAGATTTTTACGTGCCGAGTTGCCAGCCCTAATGCACAACCTTCAAGATGCCCATTCACGCATGTCTCCACACAGAAGAAGCTCTAGCTGAGAATCGAACAGGACAGCGTCTTACTGTGAGGCGACAATGCTACCACAACACCACCACCGCAGTTAATGATCCTCAAAGAAGCTGTGTTACAAATTGTTACACACACATTTGCTCTTGGGCACAGGAGTGAAATATGACACATTGAATTTGTTTTTTTTTTTTTGCATACAATGTGAATTTTTTTTGAAAAAAATGTAGTACAAAACTGTAGGACAGGTATGTAGTGCAGTTTGCAAGGGAACAAAGGTTTATTCCAGAATATTTGGAGGGTTGTAGAGACAAGATGGAATAATCATAGTGCTAGGAGCAGATCATGGAGATAGACTGTTATATGCACATGGGAGTCAAGTATGAAGTATGCCACAGTATTGTGTTAAGGGTGTGGGTGGGTGTGTGTGTGCACACACGTGAGCTCCCATTTGTGTATGTGAAAACCCAGTCAGGAGCATTCAATACTATTTTGAAGAGTTGAGAGTTATTCAAAGCACAGCTATCATCATATATTGGCTTAGATGCCTGAAATCAATACATAAATGAGTATTTCCACAGAAACTAAATTCACTAATCATGCCATTTTTAAAAATGAACTGCAACAAGCATGGGGCTGCCAGCAGTGCAGCACACAATTAGAAGCTATATCAACATTGCACAAACTTAACCGTAACTCCGTGAAAACTAGTGCTGTGTAAAACAGTCAAACACCCAGTGCAATACTGATTAGATGATAAATCTGAATATGAATGCATTCACATTGTTTTTATCCTGTCACAGTTGAAGCCCCCTCAAAAAATAAGAGCAAGTCTCAGGAAAAAAACATGCCATGCTTCAATATTTCCAGCTCTACTCTAGGGCTGTTAACCTAATGTGACATCATACTGAGGGGCAAGGTTTTGGAAAAATAAGTTTCAGAATTTGAGCAGAAACTTTCTTGACAGCTTCAGATAGGAA
Source organism: Protopterus annectens (assembly GCF_019279795.1). Lineage (NCBI taxonomy): Eukaryota > Metazoa > Chordata > Ceratodontiformes > Protopteridae > Protopterus > Protopterus annectens. The sequence continues at coordinate 843,650,419 of NC_056731.1, forward strand.
ATGAATAACACCCCAAAAAACACACACACATAACGGTTGCCACTAGAATAAGTAATATACAAAGCAAAAGCAAAACACTTAAAAACTGTAGTAAATTGCTTTATTATAGTTTCTGTGGCTTTGCGGCATGGACTTGTTAGATAATAATACATGCAGGCTATGCAGACAGTTAAACAAATATAAAAACAAAAGAAAGATCAATAATTTTAACTGGAATTATAGTGCAGTACTGTACTAAATACTGTTTGCAAACAACATGTGCTCCTTTAATGCTTTTTGGACTGTGTGACCTAAACAGGAGAAAGTTCTGTCAGTGAACCAGAGGAAATATTGTGAAATGGCAACATAAGGGCAGTGTATGCTGAAGACTGAAGTGAACAAGAGTGTTGTTTCACAAACATGAGGAGATGTAAGGACTTACAGTAGTCTATGAGAATGGGCTCATATAATAAGGTACAAACAAACAGGGTTTCTCTCTTATTAATCAGAAGACAACCTATCTACTTCATGGTTAGTTAATGATGGCACACCTTTCATGAAACCAACCTAATTTTGTGTTGTCTGGAGTTTTTGTATGTGTCTTATAGAGGTGGAGCCTGTGACAGCAGGGGAGTACTAAGGAATGAGACCTTCTTTGACAGCTGTGAGTCAACCTTGCCTGGTTAAAATGTTTGTGTATACTATTGCAAGTCCGTAACACAGCCATTATTTATCACATTATGGATACAGATAGAAAAGGGAAGGGAAGGATCACGTCAAATGCCAAAGTATTTAAAACACTGTATTTCATTCAGAGGAACAACATCTGGGTATGTAATGTTCCATTCATGATTCCATAAACTAAGGTGCCAATGTGTCCCAAAGACCACTAAGTGTGGATGTTCTGTCCAGGGCTCATAAACCTTTCTGGTGGCTCACAGCCAAGGACTTCAAGATGGGGAGGGTTCATCTGTAACATAGCATAATAGCATTACTAGGGAGGTGCCTGGCTGTTAGTACTGACAATATATACAGGACTGCTAGACATATGGCACCTCACTATGAAAGCAGCCTAGCATTTTCCTTTTAAAATGTTCATTGGTATTGGGATTTGATGGAGTATGGTTGGTAGCTGGCCCACCTAAGCCTTCACCTTTTAGCTAGGCAATTAGCTCTAAGGGGAAAAACAGCTGCCATTGAGTGTGCTCTGGTGGAATGCTGACAACCTGGAAAGGAGAAAAGTACACTGTTGTCGATAGATATATACCTCAAAAACCTGAGGTGATTGGAAACCACATATCTTACAGGAGTGGAGAGGAAAAGAAAAGCTTTCAGTTTGTTGAACTGTGTTATTGCTCCCAAGGCATTCTGCTGCAGCCTTTGGTCAGCACTGGAATAGATCTGATAAAACGCCTTTTTGAACGTGTTGGAGACTGCAGTAAGAGACTTTTTGTTAATTATTCCAGTTTGACAGAAGTCATGTTTGCCTGTCTGAATAAGTAATAGGAGACTTTGGTTTATTTATTTAAAGTTTTATGCCTAAAAGCTGTTAAACTAAACCTGCTGAACTGTTTGCACCTTATTTTTCCTCAGAAGACTGTGTCAGGCACAAAACTAATATCACTGTAAAACCACAGAGGTTCAAACAAAGAGCTTTTTACTTTGCTCTGAGTTTTCCATCCCCATTTGACAATGGAAACACTTTATCACAGAAATTCATTTTTGTGTTGTATAAATTTTGTCATCCACCAGAGAAAAACTTGACAGGAAGTCAGGGGTGTAGACAGTTTTTTTCAATTTATATAAGGTCTGGTACTGCTACCTCCCCCATGCATCCACGCTGCCCCTCCAAAATTTAGACTGAGATATCCACAGTCACTCTTAACTGTCATTTAGTAGCAGTGATTCACAGCATTAAGCCTCTGTACCACATCAAGGTAGCCAGTCTCATAGAGGTCCATTCAAACCACACCCCCCACACAACACATTCCCACCAGCTGCTATCTGCTCTGGTTTTGATACCTTAAAAAAGCAGCCTAAACTACTCACAATAAGCAGCTCACAATCCAGTCCAAAGGGAAGCCATCCTGGCTGAGCTGTTGGCTGCTCTGGTTTAGATGCATTTAATAGCGGCCTAAACCATTCACAGACAACAGCCCACAACCCAGTCAACAGGGGGAGATATCCTGAGCCATTTACTGCAATAAGCCCATCTACTACATCAAAATGCATATTAACACAGATCCACTTATTCCAGCAACTTTCTAAGTTTAGAGAAGTGTTAAAAATCTGTGCAAATTATTGGGTCTGTGTTCAGACACACAGAAAGATGCATGCTAACACAGACAGTTAATCCAGCAACTTTCTAAATTTATAACAGCAAAATTTAAAATATGTCCCCATTATTGGGTCTTTGTTCTTGCATAGAAAATGCATGTTAACATAGATCCAGTTATTCCAACAACTTTTCCAGTTTATAACAGCGGTATTTAAAATCAATCCCTATGTTTGGGTCTGCTTACAAACAAAAATGGATGCTAATACAGATCTGGTTATTCTACCAACCACACAGAAAATGCATGTTAACACAGAGCCAGCTATTCCATCAACATTTTCAGATTATACCAGTGGTATTTAAAATCAGCCCCTATGATGGGGTCTTTGTTCACACACAAATGTATGCTATTTTTATTTTATTTATTTTTTATTTTACATTTGTTGACCGGGCTAGTCTAGCTGGATATATGTCCATTTTCAGTAGAGGCCCGGGGAGAAAAGCTCCAAACAGGAAATTGACAAAGTTAAACTAAGCAATTCTACAGAATTAAAACTAGGCAATACTAAATAAATTGAACTAAGCATTTCTATACAGAAAATGTAAAATAAGCAAAATTAATTTTTTTTTTTTTTTTTTTTTTTTTTACAAAATCACACTAGAAAGTTATGAGCAATTATTAGATAAAGGGAATAATAAATGTATCTTATTCTCATTATAGGAGAGTAAGAGTAGAGTTGAAGGCAGTGGATACAGGTGTAGGAATAGAGTTAAGATTAAAGAATGGAAGAGAAAAGATATCAGTGGGGGTTAGTACATGGACAAAGCCAGTGTGCTTTCAGATGTTTTTTAAGATGTTTATTGAAAAGAAAAGTAGAATTAATGGTAGATAATGCAGCAGGAAGTTGATTCCAGACTTTACCTATGGTGTTAGCGAAAAGAGAATCACCAGCTTTGTTATTAGCTTTGCTGGATAAAACTAGGAGCTTGTTAGCAGAGCGTAATGTAGGTAGATTATTGTAAGGAGTAATAAGATTAGACAAGATAGGAGTGTTGTTAGGGAGGTGTAGAATCTTTTGTGTTATAAGCAATTGTTGAAAGAGTATATGGTTTTGCAGTTCTAGCCACCCTAGTTGTTTGATGTTAAGACAGTGGTGAGTTTTAAAGGCGGAACTTGTGATAAATCTAGTTATGCTATTATAACATATGGAGAGCTTAGTGAGGTTGCTTTTGGATAGATTGGTATATATGACAGAGGCATAAAAGAGGGTGGAAATGAGGTGGGTCTGAGCAATTGTTTTCCTTGCAGAGGGGGTAAGGAAGGTTTTTATTCTGTAGAGTGAGCCAAGTTTTCTGTTAACAGACTTAATGGTGGCATTTATGTGTTCATCATAATTGAGATGATTATCGATAGTTACCCCTAGTAGACGGGTTGTAGTGTCTGGGAAGATGTTGGTACCATTGTTAGAGGTTATAGAGAAGAAAGGAGTGGCTGATTTGTGAGTAGGAGTAAAAAGCAATAGCTTTGTTTTTTTTGGGGTTTAAGAGGAGGCAGTGTTGCATAAACCAGTTTTCAACATTCTGAAAAACAGTTTGTGTGAGGGAATGGAGAGAGGGTATATCATTGGCTGTACATATTAATGTGGAGTCATCTGCATATTGAATGCAGGTGGCTTGGGGTATGTTGATGTGTAAGTTGTTAATAAATAAGGAGAAGAGTAGGGGACCTAGGATGGAGCCCTGTGGGACCTCAATGTTTACAGGAAGTAGTGAAGATAGACTGTTCTGCCAAAGTACTGCTTGCTGTCTATTTTCCAGATAGGATCTGAACCATTGTATGGCTTGGGGATTAAGAGAATGAGCCTTTAGTTTGTCAAGCAGCAGGTTATGGTTTACCATGTCAAAGGCTTTTGACAGGTCGATAAATAGAGCAGAAGAGAAAGAGTTGTTGTTGCGATTCTTGTATATAGAGTCGGTAAAGGATAGAAGGGCAGTAGATGTACTGTGAAATGGCCTAAAGCCATGTTGGCAGTTAACCAATAGGTTATTTTGTAGTAAGTGGTTAAGTAGCTGCTTGTGAATACATTTTTCCATTATCTTAGCTAAGGGGGAGAGTAAAGCAATAGGGCGAAAAGTTAGAAAGTTCTGTAGATGGTCCTCCTTTATGTAAGGGGATGATATGAGATACCTTCCATAAAGTAGGGATTCTAGCTTCAGAGATAGTTCTGTTAATAAGGATAGAAATGGGATAGTCTATGACTTTTGCAGCTATTTGTAGGTATTCAGAAGGAGTCGGTCAGCAGAAGGGGTGCAAGGTTTTAATTTTTGAAGAAGCTTACAGATGACAGCTGTAGATACTGGTTGTATCTGAAAGGTAGGTGATGTAGGATTGCAGGTATGTGTTTGGGATGCAGCAATGGGTGGTAAAGAATTAGCCAGGGTTTTAATGGCTTCTGTGAAGTAGTTATTAAAGGCGTCAGGGATCAGGTTGGAGTTACTTTTGTTGAAACCGATTGGGTCTGGAGTAGTAGTGTGACCTGGCTGAAGGAGTTTGTTTATGGCAGACCAGAATTTTGTGGAGTTTGTTGATTGTTTTTGAAGATGTAGGTAGTAGTCTTTTTTGTCTCTAAGAATATCTTTCTTTGTAGCATTTCTTAACTGTTTAAATTGGAGATGGGTTGAAGGACATTTGGTAGATCTCCATTTGGCCCAGACTTTATTTCTGAGTAGTATCTTTTGTCTGGTTTGTGGTGTGAGCCAGGGAGCAGATTTTGATTTTATTCTAGTGGAGCGATAGGGTGCGTGGGAGTCTAGGATTTGAAGAAAGTTAGTATTAAAGTAGGTAACAGCTTCGTCTAATTTTAGATAGGTTAGTGGTGACCAGTCACATGCTTTTAATTCGGATATAAAGCTATCTGGATTAAATAATTTTTTTAAGCGTGAGGTTTTAAGTTGATGGGTAGTTGCAGTATGGACTTTTTCTCTAATAATGTAGGTAAGTGTGTGGTCACTGATGTCATCTGCTAACACAGATGCTAACACAGATCCAGTAATTCTAGCAGTTTTCTAAGTTTATAAGAGCAATATTTAAAATTTGTCCCTATTACTGGGTCTTTGTCTCACAGACACACACAAACTGCACGCCAACATAGATCCAGTTATTCCAGCAATTTTAAGTTTATAACAGCAATATTTAACATCTGTCCCTACTTTTGGGCCATTGTAATTTCTCTCTGTCTCTCACACACACACCCACACACACACACACACACACACACACACACACACACACACACACACACACACACACATACACATTGCATGCTAACATAGATCCAGTTATGCCAGCAAGGTTAAGTTTAGAATAGCAATATCTGAAAATATGTCCTTAATATTTAGCCCATTATCTCATTCTCACACATAGAAACACCAGATAGCATCAAGCACCCCCCCACACACAACTTGGACTTGTGGACACACTCACCCATATACCCACACACATGCTCTCTCAATCTCTGTCAAACAGACACACACACAAACACACACACACACACACACACACACACACACACACACACACACACACACACACCTAGACTCACAATTCCCTATCTAATTCCCCCTAGTGCGACAACCCAGGCAGGGACACTCATCACCGTACTTCTCAACCTCTTAGTGCAAAAAGTATGGACAAAGCCTAAACTAATGTGGAACAAAGGCCCAAAAAATGGGAGAGATTTTAAATGTTGCACTTATAAACTTAAAAAGTTGCAACAGGATTTGTGTTAGCATACGTTTTCTGAAGGATATGGAGTTTGAAACTTTTTTCTTTTCTCAGTGGTTAGCTAGAAAACCACATTTTTTTATGAAGAACATACCAAAAATATAAGGCAAACCTCTGGACATTTTACGAAAATCTGTTTAGTTGAGAGGTATCACACACACACACACACACACACACACACACACACACACACACACACACACACACACACACACACACACACACACACACAGTCACCCACTATCATTCTTGCCCCTACAGACATGCACGCACACTTCCACATACATATATAAACTAACATGCACACTGACCCTGCTTCATTACTGCTCAACATACATGCACAAATGCAGACACACATACACACTGCAAAAATCTGTCCTACTACTTTTTAGCCCATTCTCTCCCCCCTCCCCCCCCCGGGACCAGGGAAGGAATTTTAAAGATTTTTTTTCCCCTGATGGTTTTTGCTACCCCTGGCTAAGCAAGTGGATGCTATAGTGTACATCGCATATGCCTGCTGATGTCCTTGCAGGAAGTAACTGAACTCTTACTCATTTTATTAAGCTGCAGTCATTCACTATTAAGAAACCCAAAGTGAAGGAGGAAAAGCATTTGACTGCCAAAACTTGGCAGCAGAGGGAAAGGGTTATTGGATTGTATTACTGTGAACTTCCAGCTGTCTGAACTGTTATTGCCTGTTTGCTGCATTATTATAATATCTGCACTTAAAGTTACATTTTAGTCGAATTTGATCGAAAGTTTGTTTGTTTGTTTGTTTAATTTAACTGTTGAGGCTGCCCACTAAAGTGTGCTAGCCTGTGTAACTGTTTTATTACTGTTTCTGCATTTTCTGTGTGTTTCTATCTAAAAACAAAAAAAAACAAAAAAATAATCCTTGTTTTCCCGCCTCTCCTCGACTAGTTTAGACCAGTTTACAGGCATTGCTGTATTCTGGGCTGTGGTGTAGCTCCTGTGTTGTCCATTACCTTACTTGGATAGAAGGAAGTTTCTTTGCTCACCAGTGGGAGTGGGGAGCCTTGAGCAGCCTACCTGTCCCTGTAGGAAGTGACCTCAGCACAAGAGCTGTAGTAATTGGTTGTTTTGGACCATTTCTAGCTCTTTTGAAGTTCCCTGTTTAAAATCTGCCTCTGGGCATTTTTTTCTGGCTATACTACTCAGACAAGTTCCACGTGGTCCTGCAGAATGGTCCTAGCTACAGAGAACTCAGAAAGTGACTACTTTCTGGACTTAAGTATCTTTGCTGTTTTTTTACTTGAAATAGCTTCTCTAGCTTACCCTAAACAAGCTTAACCTGTTTTTTAGCTGTTTGCTGCATTATTTTAATATCTGCACTTAAAGTTACATTTTAGTCAAATTTGATCGAAAGTCTGTTTGTTTGTTTAATTTAACTGTTGAGGCTGCCCACTGAAGTGTGCTAGCCTGTGTAACTGATTTATTACTGTTTCTGCATTTTCTGTGTGTTTCTATCTAAAAACAAAAAAAACAAAAAAAATAATCCTTGTTTTCCCGCCTCTCCTCGACTAGTTTAGACCAGTTTACAGGCATTGCTGTATTCTGGGCTGTGGTGTATTTCCTGTGTTGTCCATTACCTTACTTGGACAGAGGGAAGTTTCTTTGCTCACCATTGGGAGTGGGGAGCCTTGAGCAGCCTACCTGTCCCTGTAGGAAATGACCTCAGCACAAGAGCTGTAGTAATTGGTTATTTTGGACCATTTCTAGCTCTTTTGAAGTTCCCTGTTTAAAATCCGCCTCTGGGCGTTTTTTTCTGGCTATACTACACAGACAAGCTCCTCGTGGTCCTGCAGAGTGGTCCTAGCTACAGAGAACTCAGAAAAGCGACTACTCTCTGGATTTAAGTATCTTTGCTGTTTTTTTACTTGAAATAGCTTCTCTAGATTACCCTAAACAAGCTTAAACTGTTTTTTTAGCTGTTTGCTGCATTATTTTAATATCTGCACTTAAAGTTACATTTTAGTCGAATTTGATTGAAAGTTTGTTTGTTTGTTTAATTTAACTGTTGAGGCTGCCCACTAAAGTGTGCTAGCCTGTGTAACTGATTTATTACTGTTTCTGCATTTTCTGTGTGTTTCTGTCTAAAAACAAAAAAAACCCCAAAAGTAATCCTTGTTTTCTCTCCTCGACTAGTTTAGACAAGTTTACAGGCATTGCTGTATTCTGGGCTGTGGTGTAGTTCCTGTGTTGTCCATTGCCTTACTTGGATAGAAGGAAGTTTCTTTGCTCACCAGTGGGAGTGGGGAGCCTTGAGCAGACTACCTGTCCCTGTAGGAAGTGACCTTAGCACAAGAGCTGTAGTAATTGGTTGTTTTGGACCATTTCTAGCTCTTTTGAAGTTCCCTGTTTAAAATCCGCCTCTGGGCATTTTTTTCTGGCTATACTACTCAGACAAGCTCCTCGTGGTCCTGCAGAGTGGTCCTAGCTACAGAGAACTCAGAAAAGCGACTACTTTCTGGATTTAAGTATCTTTGCTGTTTTTTTACTTGAAATAGCTTTTCTAGCTTACCCTAAACAAGCTTAAACTGTTTTTTAGCTGTTTGCTGCATTATTTTAATATCTGCACTTAAAGTTACATTTTAGTCGAATTTGATCAAAAGTCTGTTTGTTTGTTTGTTTAATTTAACTGTTGAGGCTGCCCACTAAAGTGTGCTAGCCTGTGTAACTGTTTTATTACTGTTTCTGCATTTTCTGTGTGTTTCTATCTAAAAACAAAAAAAAACAAAAAAATAATCCTTGTTTTCCCGCCTCTCCTCGACTAGTTTAGACCAGTTTACAGGCATTGCTGTATTCTGGGCTGTGGTGTAGCTCCTGTGTTGTCCATTACCTTACTTGGATAGAAGGAAGTTTCTTTGCTCACCAGTGGGAGTGGGGAGCCTTGAGCAGCCTACCTGTCACTGTAGGAAGTGACCTCAGCACAAGAGCTGTAGTAATTGGTTGTTTTAGACCATTTCTAGCTTGTTTGAGGTTCTCTGTTTAAAATCCGCCTCTGGGCGTTTTTTTTCTGGCTATACTACTCAGACAAGCTCCTCGTGGTCCTGCAGAGTGGTCCTAGCTACAGAGAACTCAGAAAAATGACTACTTTCTGGATTTAAGTATCTTTGCTGTTTTTTTTACTTGAAATAGCTTCTCTAGCTTACCCTAAACAAGCTTAACCTGTTTTTTAGCTGTTTGCTGCATTATTTTAATATCTGCACTTAAAGTTACATTTTAGTCGAATTTGATCGAAAGTCTGTTTATTTGTTTGTTTAATTTAACTGTTGAGGCTGCCCACTAAAGTGTGCTAGCCTGTGTAACTGATTTATTACTGTTTCTGCATTTTCTGTGTGTTTCTATCTAAAAACAAATAAAACAAAAAAATAATCCTTGTTTTCCCGCCTCTCCTCGACTAGTTTAGACCAGTTTACAGGCATTGCTGTATTCTGGGCTGTGGTGTAGTTCCTGTGTTGTCCATTACCTTACTTGGATAGAGGGAAGTTTCTTTGCTCACCAGTGGGAGTGGGGAGCCTTGAGCAGCCTACCTGTCCCTGTAGGAAGTGACCTCAGCACAAGAGCTGTAGTAATGGGTTGTTTTGGACCATTTCTAGCTCTTTTGAAGTTCCCTGTTTAAAATCCGCCTCTGGGTGTTTTTTTCTGGCTATACTACACAGACAAGCTCCTCGTGGTCCTGCAGAGTGGTTCTAGCTACAGAGAACTCAGAAAAGCGACTACTCTCTGGATTTAAGTATCTTTGCTGTTTTTTTACTTGAAATAGCTTCTCTAGCTTACCCTAAACAAGCTTAAACTGTTTTTTTAGCTGTTTGCTGCATTATTTTAATATCTGCACTTAAAGTTACATTTTAGTCGAATTTGATCGAAAGTTTGTTTGTTTGTTTGTTTAATTTAACTGTTGAGGCTGCCCACTAAAGTGTGCTAGCCTGTGTAACTGATTTATTACTGTTTCTGCATTTTCTGTGTGTTTCTATCTAAAAACAAAAAAAAAAAAATAATCCTTGTTTTCCCACCTCTCCTCGACTAGTTTAGACCAGTTTACAGGCATTGCTGTATTCTGGGCTGTGGTGTAGTTCCTGTGTTGTCCATTGCCTTACTTGGATAGAAGGAAGTTTCTTTGCTCACCAGTGGGAGTGGGGAGCCTTGAGCAGCCTACCTGTCCCTGTAGGAAGTGACCTCAGCACAAGAGCTGTAGTAATTAGTTGTTTTGGACCATTTCTAGCTCTTTTGAAGTTCCCTGTTTAAAATCCGCCTCTGGGTGTTTTTTTCTGGCTATACTACTCAAACAAGCTCCTCGTGTTCCTGCAGAGTGGTCCTAGCTACAGAGAACTCAGAAAAGTGACTACTTTCTGGATTTAAGTATCTTTGCTGTTTTTTTACTTGAAATAGCTTCTCTAGCTTATCCTAAACAAGCTTAAACTGTTTTTTAGCTGTTTGCTGCATTATTTTAATATCTGCACTTAAAGTTACATTTTAGTCGAATTTGATCGAAAGTTTGTTTGTTTGTTTGTTTAATTTAACTGTTGAGGCTGCCCACTAAAGTGTGCTAGCCTGTGTAACTGTTTTATTACTGTTTCTGCATTTTCTGTGTGTTTCTATCTAAAAACAAAAAAAACAAAAAAATAATCCTTGTTTTCCCGCCTCTCCTCGACTAGTTTAGACCAGTTTACAGGCATTGCTGTATTCTGGGCTGTGGTGTAGCTCCTGTGTTGTCCATTATCTTACTTGGATAGAAGGAAGTTTCTTTGCTCACCAGTGGGAGTGGGGAGCCTTGAGCAGCCTACCTGTCCCTGTAGGAAGTGACCTCAGCACAAGAGCTGTAGTAATTGGTTGTTTTGGACCATTTCTAGCTCTTTTGAAGTTCCCTGTTTAAAATCTGCCTCTGGGCATTTTTTTCTGGCTATACTACACAGACAAGCTCCTCGTGCTCCTGCAGAGTGGTCCTAGCTACAGAGAACTCAGAAAAGTGACTACTCTCTGGATTTAAGTATCTTTGCGATTTTTTTACTTGAAATAGCTTCTCTAGCTTACCCTAAACAAGCTTAAACTGTTTTTTTTAGCTGTTTGCTGCATTATTTTAATATCTGCACTTAAAGTTACATTTTAGTCGAATTTGATCGAAAGTCTGTTTGTTTGTTTGTTTAATTTAACTGTTGAGGCTGCCCACTAAAGTGTGCTAGCCTGTGTAACTGATTTATTACTGTTTCTGCATTTTCTGTGTGTTTCTATCTAAAAACAAAAAAACAAAAAAATAATCCTTGTTTTCCCGCCTCTCCTCGACTAGTTTAGACCAGTTTACAGGCATTGCTGTATTCTGGGCTGTGGTGTAGTTCCTGTGTTGTCCATTGCCTTACTTAGATAGAAGGAAGTTTCTTTGCTCACCAGTGGGAGTGGGGAGCCTTGAGTAGCCTACCTGTCCCTGTAGGAAGTGACCTCAGCACAAGAGCTGTAGTAATTGGTTGTTTTGGACCATTTCTAGCTCTTTTGAAGTTCCCTGTTTAAAATCCGCCTCTGGGCGTTTTTTTCTGGCTATACTACTCAGACAAGTTCCTCGTGGACTTGCAGAATGGTCCTAGCTACAGAGAACTCAGAAAAGTGACTACTTTCTGGATTTAAGTATCTTTGCTGTTTTTTTACTTGAAATAGCTTCTCTAGCTTACCCTAAACAAGCTTAACCTGTTTTTTAGCTGTTTGCTGCATTATTTTAATATCTGCACTTAAAGTTACATTTTAGTCAAATTTGATCGAAAGTCTGTTTGTTTGTTTGTTTAATTTAACTGTTGAGGCTGCCCACTAAAGTGTGCTAGCCTGTGTAACTGATTTATCACTGTTTCTGCATTTTCTGTGTGTTTGTATCAAAAAAACAAAAAACAAAAAAAAAATAATCCTTGTTTTCCCGCCTCTCCTCGACTAGTTTAGACCAGTTTACAGGCATTGCTGTATTCTGGGCTGTGGTGTAGTTCCCGTGTTGTCCATTACCTTACTTGGATAGAGGGAAGTTTCTTTGCTCACCAGTGGGAGTGGGGAGCCTTGAGCAGCCTACCTGTCCCTGTAGGAAGTGACCTCAGCACAAGAGCTGTAGTAATTGGTTGTTTTGGACCATTTCTAGCTCTTTTGAAGTTCCCTGTTTAAAATCCGCCTCTGGGCGTTTTTTTTCTGGCTATACTACACAGACAAGCTCCTCGTGGTCCTGCAGAGTGGTCCTAGCTACAGAGAACTCAGAAAAGCGACTACTCTCTGGATTTAAGTATCTTTGCTGTTTTTTTACTTGAAATAGCTTCTCTAGCTTACCCTAAACAAGCTTAAACTGTTTTTTTAGCTGTTTGCTGCATTATTTTAATATCTGCACTTAAAGTAACATTTTAGTCGAATTTGATCGAAAGTCTGTTTGTTTGTTTGTTTAATTTAACTGTTGAGGCTGCCCACTAAAGTGTGCTAGCCTGTGTAACTGATTTATTACTGTTTCTGCATTTTCTGTGTGTTTCTATCTAAAAACAAAAAAAAAACAAAAAAAAAATCCTTGTTTTCCCGCCTCTCCTTGACTAGTTTAGATCAGTTTACAGGCATTGCTGTATTCTGGGCTGTGGTGTAGTTCCTGTGTTGTCCATTACCTTACTTGGATAGAGGGAAGTTTCTTTGCTCACCAGTGGGAGTGGGAGCCTTGAGCAGCCTACCTGTCCCTGTAGGAAGTGACCTCAGCACAAGAGCTGTAGTAATTGGTTGTTTTGGACCATTTCTAGCTCTTTTGAAGTTCCCTGTTTAAAATCCGCCTCTGGGCGTTTTTTTCTGGCTATACTACTCAAACAAGCTCCTCGTGGTCCTGCAGAGTGGTCCTAGCTACAGAGAACTCAGAAAAGCGACTACTTTCTGGATTTAAGTATCTTTGCTGTTTTTTTACTTGAAATAGCTTCTCTAGCTTATCCTAAACAAGCTTAAACTGTTTTTTTAGCTGTTTGCTGCATTATTTTAATATCTGCACTTAAAGTTACATTTTAGTCGAATTTGATCGAATGTTTGTTTGTTTGTTTATTTGTTTAATTTAACTGTTGAGGCTGCCCACTAAAGTGTGCTAGCCTGTGTAACTGATTTATTACTGTTTCTGCATTTTCTGTGTGTTTCTATCTAAAAAAAAAAAAAAAAAAAATCCTTGTTTTCCCGCCTCTCCTCGACTAGTTTAGACCAGTTTACAGGCATTGCTGTATTCTGGGCTGTGGTGTAGCTCCTGTGTTGTCCATTACCTTACTTGGATAGAAGGAAGTTTCTTTGCTCACCAGTGGGAGTGGGGAGCTTTGAGCAGCCTACCTGTCCCTGTAGGAAGTGACCTCAGCACAAGAGCTGTAGTAATTGGTTGTTTTGGACCATTTCTAGCTCTTTTGAAGTTCTCTGTTTAAAATCCGTGTTTGCACGGCTTTGCACGGTTGTGCTCATAGCGCAGCGCCGGTTAAACAAGGTTAAACTTCTTCTGGCTCCGCCAAGTCTGCTCTTCAAATTTTCCCTTAAGGAAGCTCTACTCTTAGTATAATCAGACTACTCGCTATATTATAAGCCTAGCACTTGTTCTCAAAACGTCTCTACTAAGTAAGCACTCTCGTACTAAGTAAGCACTACATCCACCTACCACCCCTGTGAATATCCACTTCCCGTAAAGGCACAGCACTCCCTTATACTGTTCTAGCATGTCGAGTGGTAGATTACTGGCGTCCACTCCAGTTTAGCTGGTAAATCTGGGTATCTTGAGATAATGCTACAATTGTCTCATGTACACAGACAACCCTCTCCTCCTCCCAACAAACACAGATACATGTGAGAGATGCAACTATATAGCCAAACTGGAGGCTGAACTCTCTAAACTCAGGGCTGGCATGACCAGACAGGAGGAGATGGTAACCACACACACAACAAACCCAGTCCCACATAGACCTACCACAACTGCAAACCAAACACATAAAAACACAAAGACATACTCAGAGGCTCTAATAAAAAACTTACCAAAACAACAGAGGCTCCCAAAGCAGACGTCCAAAAATCCACCACCTCAAAACAAACCACATGCAACACATACTTCAATAAATCAGTGTGTCAATCAATCACAGCCCTTAAGGCCAAACACCATGCCTGATACACTAGTAATAGGTGACTCTATAGTCAGACACACTGATGTCCCTCTTACCAGGCTGAACAAGGAGAGGGTGACTGTGAGCTGCCTATCGGGAGCTAGGATCCGCCACATAACACACGCACTCAGGTCACTCCAAAGCAAGTACAAATATGACTCCGTCATTGTCCATGCTGGCGTGAATGACCTGAGGCACCTCCCTGGACTACATGAAAGAGACATAGAGGAGCTCTCTGATTATGTAGCCCAGGCTGGTATGACCCTGACCCTGAGCAGCATTTTGCCCTCACCAAGAATGATGCCACAATACAAAGACAAGATGATCAGCTTTAATAATTGGCTCAAGTACTGGTGTCATTCTAAGGGGATCCAATGTCTGTCTGCCTGGGATGACATGTTGGACAAGCCACGCTGCTTCACAAGGGATGGCTTGCACCTGTCACCACTGGGCTTCCGGATATTGGCTAAGGCTCTTGCCACCCCCATAGTGCCTTTTTAGGCAAGGCTCAAAAGACAAACCCACCTCCTTAGAAAACAAAAATGGAAAAAAACTAAGGGTAATGCTGCTCAATGCCAGAAGTCTAAATCTCAAGATGCAGGCTCTCGATGCACTCCTCAGTATAGAGAACATCGACGTCTGTGCAGTAACTGAAACCTGGTTCAAGGCTCCTGAGAGCACCCCAGCGCTACCAGGCTATGCCTTGTATCATGCTTTTCGGCCCCAAAACCCAGGCCGAACCACAAAGGGAGGAGGAGTGTCCAGATTCATCAAGGACACCCACACCTCCAGGTTAGTAGCAACACATGAAGCATCGGAGTCCATACAGGTGCAACTAACCATAGGCAAAACTGCTATACAACTGGTAGCATGTTACAGACCACCCTCCCAATCTCAGGAACCCCACTCAGCCTTCCTGAAGACATTGGAGGATATGAATGTATCACAAAATACCATCATACTGGGAGACTTCAACTACCCAAACATAGATTGGGTACATTATTCTAGCCCTAACACCCTAGCCCAAAGGTTCCTGGAATTCATAAATTCAAATGCACTGGAACAATTAGTCACCTCTCCCACTATGGGAGATAATATACTAGACCTGATCATCACAAACATGGGGACAAAATGCTCCACACCGGAGGTATACCCCTCACTAGTGAGATCTGACCACAAACTAATCACCATGGATATATATATCCCACCTCCACCCCCAGCACAAAAGACTACAGTGAAAAACTTCTCAAAAGCAAACTTCACTCTTCTTAAGACTGAGATGGTATCCTTTAAGCCCACTGGGCCAGTGGATACCACATCCCACAATGCCAAATCCTTCACAAATGCTTTCTATGGACATCTCCAAGAATGCATGGATCATGCAATCCCAAATAAATCCAAGTCCCTCTCCACCAAAGGCAAGCGTCCTGTCTGGTGGACCTCAGCCATTAACAAATTGTATAACAAAAGAAGGAAGCTACTGCACAGAGCAAAATCCCATAAAGGGAAGACATCTCTGATCAACACTAGCAGAAAACTACGTTCTCTCATAAAAACATCCAAGGCCAACTTTGAGAGAAAAATCGCTAAGGACACTAAAGATAACCACAAAGCCTTCTTCAGCTATGTTAGAAACCTGGGTGGAAACCCTCAGATATGCTCAGAGTTAGTTCACAACAACAAAAAATACACTGAACCCACAGATATTGCCAACATTCTGGCTGACAGGTTCAGTGCAAATTTCTCCCCTCCCTCACCCCCAAAAGAAGAAATACTTATCCCAGCTGAATGTAATCTCCCTGTTATCTCAGATGTCCAAGTGAGAGCCGCCCTCAACAAAGCTAAAAACACAGCATCGATGGGACCTGATGGCATCCCGGGTTGCGTGCTACGTGAACTCCAAGACGAGCTAAACCCGCACATAAAAATGCTATTTAACCTTAGCCTTACTACAGGATTATGTACCTGAACACTGGCGTACAGCAACAGTGGTCCCACTCCACAAAGGGGGTACCTCTACAGACCCTGGGAACTACCGCCCCATAAGCTTAACCAGCCTGGTCTGCAAAGCTATGGAAAGAATCATTATGGAACTCATAAACAGAGACATTAGGGACCTACAGACACTTGACCCCACCCAGTTCGGCTTTGTAAAGGGCAGATCCTGCCTTTTGAACCTGGTTGACTTTTTCGAAACAGTCACCAGAGCCATTGATGAGGGCAAAGCAGTCCATACAGCCTACCTGGACTTGGCTAAGGCCTTCGACACAATACCCCACTCAGGCATCATAGATAAGCTCAACAGCTTAAACGTAAACCCTTATGTCACTAGATGTGTTGCAAACTGGCTAAAGGACAGAACCCATAAAGTTAAAATCACTGGAGCAATGTCAGACTCAAAGCCAGTCACAAGTGGTGTCCCACAGGGATCTGTCCTGGTAGCCCTCTTGTTTGGCATTTATTTCTCAGATGTTAAAGCAAACATGGGAGGGTTGTCGCTGACAAAGTTTGCAGATGACTGCAAACTAGGCGCCATAGTCGGCACACCAGCGGACACATACATCCTACAAAAAGGCCTCACAGAAACGGACAACTGGTGCCGGAGTCATGGCCTTAAACTAAATGCCAAAAAATGTATAGTCATCCCCTTTGGGAAAAACAAAGTACCCACAAATTATCAGATAGACAGCAACCCACTAAGTATGGAAAAAGTAATCAGAGACCTAGGGACCCAAGTCGACAGCGACCTCTCATTTGACACCCACGTTACCAAAGTGGTTAGAAAAACATTCTACCTTGCATACCTTATCATGAAGGGATTCACATCCAGATCCAAGGATGTCATTGTACCCCTATACTCCTCCCTCATCAGATCCATGATTGAGTACAATGCCCCATTTGGTATGTACCTCACCCGGCATTTGCAACAGCTGGAGAGACCACAAAAGTACCTCACCAAGAGGATCAAGGGTCTCCAACATATGTCTTATTCTGCCAGATGAAAGAAACTCCAGCTCTATTCAGTAGCATACCGCCTGCTCAGAGGTGATCTGTGCCTGACATACAAGGCTATGTCCAATCAGGAACTGATGGACATGCTCCACCTCAAAAAATCCAAATCCATCAGAACCACGAGAGCTAAAGACTTAAACCTCGGCACAAGTATGAATAGGACATGCTGGAGGGATAGATTCATAACCCAGAGGCTTCCCATGCTCTGGAACAAGATCCCAGTTCATGTTAGGCAGAGCCCCTCATTGAATCTCTTCAAGAGAAATCTTGATGAGTGGATTGGAGATCACAAGTTTACCCCAGGGGTCACATCTGTGTCACTACTAGACAGGGGCACAGTAAACTAATTCTATTATATAAGGAGACCTTCACTGTGTCACTACTAGACAGAGGCACAGTATTCTAAATCTATTCTGTGCATTTTTGTACCATTTCATGGGGTGGCAAAAGCCACATCACTATGGCTAGGCTTACAAATGCCCCAGGGCAGATAGCCTAGTACTAAACTATGAAACTATGAAACTATGAAAATAAGTGTTGCTAGTAGTAGTGAAACTTTGCAATTAAATTAATTGTTGATTGTTTTGAACTGCAAAGCCAGAACAAACTAGGAAGAAGAAATGAACATTTTATTTTTTATCTGCAACTGCCCTTTTTTATTGAAGTTCTTTATTTTACTATCTAGTGATCTCAAAACACCAGCACTTTCCCCAAGATTCAAGAAACTCCATGCAAGAATAAGACTATTCTTGCAAGGAGTAGTTTGTGTCTGTTTAGAACAGCAGCACATCTTACATATTCATGAAGGCACGCTGCTGTTTAATCTACATGGACATGAACTGTGAACAAGTGCAGGGGATGTGTCCAAGTAGTGCACAGTCACTAAACATGTCACTAAACATGGACCTGCACTCAGAAAGTGCCGTACGGCACTTTCTAAGCTGAACTGGCATAATATTAGTCCGTGGACACTAAAATGAAAAAAAAATGATTATTTCCGTGTCCGCAGACACTGAAATAAAACTCAGTAACAAGAAAGCAATGCAGGGTGTGTGTGACAGGTTCTGTGACACATCCCCTGTATTGCTAAAGTGCCGTACGACACTTTTGTAACCTGCTAAAGCAGGAAATGCATGCAAATGCACACATAACGGGGGATAAATCCCCCCAAAATGAAAAAGCACTACTATAGCCCCACAAACATAGAAGGTTGATAGAGAACAGGTCATGCATCAGCATGAATCATGTAAGGGTAGAAGTCGGAAAGCAAATGTATGCCAATATTCCCTCACAGCAGTGCATGTTAACAAAGGCACAAATGATGGGGGGAATAAATACTACATTAGGGACACGCCTGAAAAACTGTCCTCACACACTTAGAAAGTTGATAGATAACAGGATATATATTAGCAGGAGTCCCTGCAGGATAGAAGCCTGAAAGCCAAATGAATGCCAGTATTTCACGAATGCAGTCCCAAGTAGTTGTCAGAACACTACAATACACACGCATATAATCTAACAATTTAATAATAATATATACTTTTTTCACTAGCCTAAGGAATGTTTAAGTGTAGCTAAGTGGGTGTGCATGTTATGGTCATCTGCTTAGCATAGCTTAAACATAACATAGGAGCTAAATGCAAATAGACAGATGAAATTTCCAAGCTGAGATAGTGTAGTAGTTAGAGTTGTGGCTTTGCAGACAGGTGTTTATGGTTTACGTGTCAAGACAGGCAACTTATTTTCCTATGTGAAAGTAGTGTTAAAAGTATTTTAGTAAACTGAAATTATGTAGCAACTTTTGTTTGTTAACCAGGGTAGTGTAGCAGTTCCAAAAGTGAGACGTCAGAGTAGAAAAGATGTGAAACCCCCACAAGTGCCCCATACAGCATAGTCATACAAGAATATAATTTAATGGAAGCACATAGGGGGATGTAATGGAAGGTAAATGTAAAATTATAATGTGTATATAAATAATATTTTATAATATAAAATTATAAGTATAATATGCTTAAATGTGCCATTATCACTCTGTATCCAGCAGATCTTGTTCTTCCCAGCAACAAAAGAGTCAGCCCTGGCAAGTCTTAAACCTCTACAATCACAGCAAAACACCACTATATAATCTGAGCTGTGAGAATGTGTACTGCTTTAACAAACATATCATGTATTCTGGTCATTTAAAATGAATGAAAAAAACAGTAGTCCCAAGTGTCAAACCCATGACCCAAAGCACTATAGTCAGAGAAATGTACCACTACACCATCTGAGCTAGACGACTTAGTGTTACTTTTTCAAACATATCATGTGATAGAGGCATACAATATTAGGAAGAAAGCTTTGTGGAATCATTCATGTGTTGTATATAAAATACACACACACACACACACACACACACACACACACCTATACATATATATATATATATATATATATATATATATATATATATATATATATATATGTGTGTGTGTGTGTGTGTGTCTGATGAAACATATACATAAAAGTAGAGTCATAATATAGATACACATATATAAAAATATAAAGGAAGGAAAAAAATATACACACACACACACACACACACACACACACATATATATATATATATATATATGTGTGTGTGTGTGTGTATGTATATAACATGCAATACAGTTATACCTCTGAACCATCCCTCTCAACCTGTTAGTGCAAGAAACCTGTACAAAGGCTGTAAAAGGGGGGGAATGGGCCACATATAGGGACATATTTCAAATATTGCTGTTGCAAATGAAGACATTTGCTACAGCAACAGGGTGCGTTTCAGCAGACAATTACTGAAGAATATGAGGATGGAAACTGAAATGTTATGTCATTTACTGACATAAATCCTTGGATCATCACTATGATTTACCTGACAAATACAAATAAACTGTGGAACTGAACAAAAGTATTGGCCAAACATCTGGACATTCTGTGAAAATCCTGGCGGTGGAGAGGTATGCTCAGAACCCCTTAGTGCAATGAATCTGGACCAAGCCTGACAAAGTGGTGGGACAAAGGCCTGAAAATGGGGACATATCCAAAATACGTCAGTAGATAAGCTGAGAATGTTGATGTAGTAACACTGTATGTCCTAACATATATCGACTGAAATATCACAATTCCAGGATTCAGTTGCTTCTCATTAGTTAGTGACCTCAATCCCCACATCATCCCACTGATGTGTCAGGAATACACAACAGTTATGGGGACCAGACCAAAGATATTGGCCAGACAACTGGACATCCTATGAATATGTGTACATAACACAACTTTAGGGAAACTACACTGAGCTACCGAGCAATGTCCAAACTACAATCAGACTGACATAACACTACCCAAGTCCAGCTCTGAGGCTGTACACATGCATTAGCAAATATAACAGGCACTACAGGGATGTAACACTAATGGAAAATAGACACTGGTGTGAAAGTGCATACCCGCACAAAATTGCGGACAGTCACAGCAACATACCAGTACCCAAAATGAACTCTAGAATAGAACGACTCTCTGAACAAACATATCCTGATTGCCAGTCACACAATACACTGACATATACTGGCCCAATTCACAATGTACTGGAAATCCTGAAGTGTTACATGATATTGCACAGTCAGCCCCTACAAGCATACAGACCTGATGACCACCAGCAGCTGTAGCAGCATGCAGAGTCAGATAGGTAAAGGATGTATGGCACTCACATTTGCTACTCTCCCTACCCAGCCCAACAAACATCTACACACAACACTGCTACACAATCTTGGCAGTCTGTTCACAATGACCAGACATACATAACTGTCATAGGTACAGATTTCCACAGAATTACCAGGGTGTGGAACCATAATCCTGGCCACCTCTACATAGCATAGCCAGGAGTCTGCCAGGTAATTGGCATGATAACTGGAGTGCAGTTGCTGATTAATGATATACCATACCTCTGCACCTCATAGTGCAGGACATCTGGACAATGCATGGCATACTAGTGGGACAGGGGGCTGGAAAGAGGGAGATATCACACATAATGGTGTTATAAACTGAAACAGTAGCTGGTGTTACATGTGTTGTTGTAACATAACATCCCTGAAGGATATGATGTCTGGAACACCAATGGATGTCAACAGTTACTGACTACAATCCTCACATTATCCTACCAACCCCACAAAAACAGATATTGTTTGAGGAACAGACCAAGCATAATAGGCAAACATCTGGCCAGTCTGTGGACAACATGCCAGTTGAGAGGTATGTCAGAGGCATATCACTGCCAGATGTGATGTCACCCAGTAAATGCATGTCCAGACAAACCCTGTCAATCTAGCAACCCTCCGTGTGTATAACAGCACTAATGACATACAATCTGTACTCAATTCTGGAGCTTTGTCACCCATGTTGTTGGGCTGTCTCCACATGTCCTGTCCTGTGAGGTATTTCCACCTAATGTCTGTTAAGCTGTAGCCCCCACACCTCCGTAACATCCCCTGCACAGGCAAGGAAAATAGGCAAGACCCACATGAAGGGTGTCCCATATGTTGGAACTAGCAGCATTGTCCAGGCCAACACCATAATACTATTTGGGCACCTACATAGCTTTATGGCTTCAGCAATACCTGACAGGACAACATCAACCCCCTCAAGGTAGGCTGAACGCCTGTGGTGGACAGCAGCAATACACAACTACCATCATCAGTGGAAATAATTGCAGGCTGGGCCAAAAAGGAACAGGTGCCTCACTGGAAGCCATGTCACCTTGCTCTACACAAGCAAATAAGTTCACAGATGATGTACCCTAAGGCTGTTTTGAGTGCAAACTGGAGACATCCACCAAGGCCAATCACTAGGCCTTCCAGGCATGTGTCTGCAATTCCAGAGGCAACACACATATCTGCTCTGTAGTGGTGGTCAATATCACCACATACACATATGCCATGGATATAGGCAACCAGCTGCAGACAGGTGAAGTGTAAACATCACCCTCCCTGTCCCCCCATAGGTACACATGTGCATGTGCAGCACCTGTCCCCCTCCCCTCATGATCAGGAAGCAGGTTTGTAATGCCCTCTCAAAGGCAACACATAGAGGTCTCCATAGGCCTGATACCATTCCTGGCTGCATCCAACATGAACACAGGCATAGGCTCTCAGACCCATTTGGCAGTGTAGTCAATCACAGCCTGAGCACCGGTGTCATCCCATCTGTACAAAGGACAGACAGAAAGATGATAGAAAACAGGTTATGCATTAGCATTAATGTTCAGAAGGATACAAGTCTGAAACTGAAATGTATGCCATTATGTCATGACAGCAGTCCTCAATGACATGGGCGAAAACCTCAATACTCTCCATTTAATATAGTAATACAATATTAATATCCAATAGGTGATAAATAAAAATATACAGCTCAAATCCCCAAACCAAGATAGTGTAGTGGTCAGAGTCCTAGCTGTACATGCAGGCCTACATGGTTCGAGTAATACAACAGGCAATCCAAATTTACATAGGAAAGCAGTGTTAAAAGTGCTATGTTCATATTAAAATATGTGGTAAGTTATTTTTGTCACCCAGGGTAGTGTAGCTGGTATAAAATGGATGTGTGAGTGCATATAACATGTGAAAATACCCATGTATACACGTGTCCTATATAGTATAGTTACACCCCTTGCTACTGCAATGAAAGCACATACAACCATGTCATGTAATGGAAATCATATACACTTATTAAATGAAGTCATTAGTGTGGTATATTATGAGAATGAACTGTGAGCAATGGTTAGAAATGCTCAGCTATGCTTATTATGTTTAACAACAGATTTCTGTTGTCCTCACCCCTCTCTCTGGGGTTTAAGTGTCCAAATTCACCTCCAAATTCTGTACAAATGCATAGCTGTTGTTGTATAAGAAATGGACAGCTATTAATCTTCCGTGCACCCATCCTGCACATCCGTAGCTATCTTTCATATTGTTCTTCCCTCTGTGTGCCCCTTTTCCACCACTTTCCTATCTCCCCTTTCTCTTTTCTTTTAAAGAATCAGTGTGGGTGTAAGCATGAGTAAGTGGTTGCAAGCAGGAGTAAGAGCAACAAAATTATCAGCCCTCCCAGGTTTTGAGCCCATGGCCCTATACACCATAGTCAGAGCAATGTACCACTACACCATTTAAGCTGCAATAATTGCTGATGCTTTTTCCAACATTTGTTCATTCAACAGTAGGGAAAGGATTCTGTAGAATCAGTCAGGTTTCGTATTTATACATATACACATGCATATATGTATGGAAATGCATATATATGGACAACTATATACATAATATAAATAGTGATATTTATTTATTTATTTATTTATTTATTTATTTATTTTAACATTTGTTGACCGGGAAAGTCCGACTAGGTTCCACAGATCCTGTTTTCAGCGGAGGCCCGGGGAGAAATGCTCCAGAAGCATGTCTTTAGAATTTATATACATATAAAATACACACACACGCACACACACACACACACACACACACACACACACACACACACACACACACACACACACACACACACACACACACACACACACACACACACACACACATAACATGTAGTGGAGTCATACCTCAGAATCATACCTACCAACTCCTTACTGCAAGAAATCTGGCCCAAGGCTGTCCAAATGGGGGGACAATGGGACAAAACTAGGGACATATTTCAAATATTGCTCTTATAAATGTAGAATGTTGCCAGAGTGACAGGGTTTGTTTCAGCATACATGTTCTGAAGGATGTGAGTTCTGAAACTGAAATGTATGTTATAATTTAATGTCAGAAATCCTCAGATCATCACAATGATTTACCAGGGATATGAAAATAATGCAGCTGTGGAACAGACCAGAAATATGAGCAATAAACCTGGACATACTGCAACAATCCAGACAGTCCCTAGGTAGGCTCAGAACCCCTTAGTGCAGCAAACCTGGGCCAGGCCTGACAAAGTGGGTGCAGAAAGCCATGGAAATAGGGACATATCTGAAATACTGGAGTAGATAAGCTGACACAGTTGCTGCAGTAACACCCTCATGGTTGTCCTAACATATATTGACGGAAGTAGTACAAGTCCAACACTCAATTACTTCCCACTAGTTAGTGACTAAAGTCCTCACATCAGCCCACTGATGTGTCAGAAATACCCAACACTTATGGGGACCAGGCAACACTACGTCCTACAAATATCTGGACATAACATCACATTAGGGAAACTACACTCAGCTGCTAAGTATGTCACCAAGCACTGTCCAAACTACAGTCAGACTGACACAACACTAACCCAAATCTGCTAGGGGGAATTACACGTGTATTGACAAATATATCAGGCACTACAGGGATGTCACAGCACTGAAAAACAGACAGCAGTGTGAAAGTTCATACCTGCAACCAATTCAACCTCAGTCACAGTGACATACCAGTAAGCCAAAGGAACAGTACAGTATAAGGACTGTGTGAACAAAAACATCTCAACATATTTGCCACACACACTACCCCCACATGTACTGTCTCAATTCACAGTGTACTATGATGCCTGGCTGTGGTATTGGACATGTCTCAGTCTGCCCCTACAAACATATACAGGCAATAGACCACCAGAAACAGGAGCAGCATGCACAGGCAGATAGAAAAGGAGCCATAACACATACATACACGCCCCTCCCTACACAGGCCAAATTACTTTGACACAATACACTGCTACAGCATCCTGACAGTCTGTCAACAATTGGCAGAAATGCACAGACCTCTCAACTGTACAGAGTCCCATAGAAGGTCCAGGCTTTCCCCTCATATATAAGGGCCTTCCACATAACATGTCTGGCAGTCTGATACATCACTGGGATAATGTCAGGAATGTAGGCACTAAATAATCATATACCATACCTATCAACTTCTTACTGCATGATATCTGGACAAAGCCTGACATAATTGTGGGACAGAGGCCCAAAAACAAGGGCATATTTGAAATATTGTTGTTATAAACTGAGAATGTTGCTGTTGTAACAGGGTTAGTTGTAACAAATCTTTTCTGATGGATATGAGGTCAGAAACACAAATGGGTGTTAGCAGTTAATGACTGCAATCCCCAGAGTATGCTACTGATTTTCCAAAGACAAAAAATGTCTGAGGAACACACCAAACATAGGAGTCCAAATTCTGGCTGTTCTGCAGATAGACCTACGGGTGAGAGTTATGTCAAACAAATAACACTGTCAGAGTTAAAATCACCCAGAAACTCCATGTTCACACAAACCCTGTTAGACTAGCATTAATCCAAATGTATAACAGCAATACTTACATTCTGACCCTATGTCTGGAACATTCTCCCCCATTTTGTTGGCCTGTCTCCACAGTTTTGGTTGTAAGAGGTATTTCCAAATACCCTCTGTGATGCTATTGTTCACATACCTCCATGAAGTTCTCCTCACTCGCAAGGAAAAGGGCCAATGCTAACATGACATACTCAATGATAGGAGTGTGTTGCCATGCCATTGGCTATATGAATAACAACACAGCTGTCCTGCATGCAATTATCAAGTGGGGGACACCGTACAGGCCATCAGCTGCTCATGAACATTACTTACAAAGCACACCCTGCATCCGGGGGGGGAGGGGAGAGAGAGAGAGAGAGAGAGAGAGAGAGAGAGAAGAGAGAGAACCAAGCAGGACATAACCACCTACACTTGAATAAAACAAACAGGTATGTCAAGCAGATAATGGACTGCAGTAGGCGATATGTAAGAATGGGAAATAAGAACTGTAACATATATGTCTCGACAAGACTTGCTGTACTGATATATTGCTCATCAGAACCTATGGCCATAGCATCTGGGTCTGTCTGCAGTGACATAGATCATAGGTCAGGCCCCTGAGTCACCCCAGGAAGGGATGGCTCACATATGACTACTACTGCAGTGTGTGTTGAACAATAACGACTGTGACAATGGTAGGCCAGCTACTGGGATGCCATACATATCCATATCTTACTTGTGAATACAAGTATGATATACTTGGTTGTCTCAGAAATGTGAGGGAGCTATGC
Organism: Protopterus annectens; assembly: GCF_019279795.1. NCBI lineage: Eukaryota > Metazoa > Chordata > Ceratodontiformes > Protopteridae > Protopterus > Protopterus annectens. The sequence continues at coordinate 843,676,685 of NC_056731.1, forward strand.
AAGGTATTTGCATAGTAAAGTACTGTTGCACACTGTTGCACACGTGTGTTGAACTGCATGTGATATACTGAGCTCATACAATTAAACTGTCTAGTGTTATGCACACTGACCATATGTGTGCCTCATATTCATAGTCATTTACTCATACAGTTGTGTTATGTCTGGCAAAAGAATGACATCACAATATCTCCTTCTTTTTCTTCTGGCTGTTCCCATTAGGGGTCGCCACAGTGGATCATTTGTTGCCATTTCTGCCTGTCCTCTGCATCCTACTCTATCACACTAATCACCTGCATGTCCTCTCTCACCACATCCAGGAACCTTATTTGAGGCCTTCCTCTTTTCCTCTTTACCTGGCAGTGTCATCCTTACCATCCTTTTCCCAATATACTCAGCATCCCTCTGTAGCAAATGTCCAAACTGATGTAATCTTGCCTCTCTGGCTTTGTCTCAAAACCATCCAGCATGGACTGACCTTGTCATATACAAATTGCTAATCCTGTCCACCCTCGTCACAGCAAGTGCAAATCCTAACATCTGTAACTCTGCCATGTCCAACTCTAATGCCTGCCTTTTTGTCAATGACACTGTCTCCAACACATTTAACATAGCTGTTCTCACTACCCTGTTGTAGACCTTCCATTTCACCGTTACTAATACTCATTTGTCACAAATCGATACTGATTCTCTTCTCCACCCTCTCCACCTTGCCTATACTTCATCTGTCCTCCACAGACGTCATTACTCTGAAATGTTGATCCCAATCATTTATACTCATCCACCTTTGCCAACTATACTCTCTGCATCCTCAACATTCCACTACCCTCCCTCTCATTCACGCACAGATATTCTGTTTTAGTCCTGCTGACCTTCATTCCTCTCCTCTCCAGAGCATATCTCCACCTCTAGAGGGTCTCCTAAATCTGTACTCTATTCTTAGTACAGATCACAATGTCATCTGCAAACATGATAATCAATGGGGACTCCTGTATGATCTTGTCTGTCAACCTGTCCATCACCATTGTAAATAAGAAAGGGCTCACAGCTGATCCCTGATGTCATCCCACTTCCACCTTAAATGCATCTGTCACTCCTGCCGTATACCTCACCACTGTTAGACCACCCTTGTACATATCCTGTACTAGTCTTACATATATCTCTGCCACTCATGACTTCTTCATACAATACCATAACTACCCTCTAGGCACCCTGTCATATGCTTTCTCTACATCCAGACAGACACAAAGCAACTCCTGACCTTCTCTGTACTACTCCATCAACACTCTCAGAGCAAACATTGCATCTGCAGTGCTCTTACCTGGCATGAAAACATACTGCTGACCACTACTTATCACTGCCCTGCTTAAGCTAGCTTCCACTACTCTTTCCCATGACTTCATGCTGTGACTGATTAATGTTATGTATCTGTAGTTACTACAGCTCTGCACATCAACCTTATTCTTAAAACAGTACACAAACACTTTCTCTCCACTCCACATGCAACCTCTCACTTTCCAAGATATCATTAAACAATCTGGTAAAAAACACCATTGCAATTTCCCCTAAACACCTCTGTGCTACCACAGGTATGTCATGTGGACCAACAGGCTTTCCAGTATTTATCCTCTTCATAGCTATCCTTACTTCCTCCTTGGTAAGCCATTGCACTTCTTGATTCACCATACCCACATCATCCAAGCATCTGTCTCTCATTCTCTTTATTCATCAGCATCTCATAGTACTCTGCCCATCTGCTCAACGCACTCTCCTCACTTGTGAGTATGTTTCCCTCCTTATCCTTTATCATCCTTATCTGCTGCACATCTTTCCTAGCTCAGTCCCTATGTCTAGCCAAACAGTTCAAGTCCTTTCAACCCTCCTTAGTGTCCAACCTGTCATACAAGTCTTCATATGCCTCATCCTTAGCCTTTGCCACCTCTCTCTTTGCCATGCACCTCATCTCCTTATACTCCTGTCTACTTTCCTCATCTCTCTGACAATCCCACTCCTTCATCCCCAACCTCTTTCTCTGTATACTGTCCTGTACTACCTCAGTCCACCACCAGGTGTCCTTGTACTCCTTCCTCCACATGTCACATCAAGCACCTTTCTAGCCATCTCCCTTACTAACTCAGCTGTACTTAGCCAGATATTTGTTAAATCGTCACTGCCACCCAGTGCCTGTCTTAACTCTTCCGTGAACTCCAACTCACAATCACCCTTTTCCAGTTCTCACTATTTGATCCTTGGTGCTGCCCTCACACTCCTCCTCTTCTTGATCATCAACGTTATCTTACAGACCAACAGTCTCTGCTGGCTAACGACACTTTCCCCTGTCACCACTGTACAGTCTCCAATCTCCTTCAAACTGGCCCTCCTACATTGGATATATTCCACCTGTGTGCATCTCCCTCCACTCTTGTCTTGTATGTCACCCTATGCTCCTCCCTCTTGTTATAGTATGTATTCACCACAGCGATGTCCATCCTTTTTGAAAAATCCACTACCATCTCACTGTCTGTATTCCTTTGCTTAACACCACACATACCCATCCCTTTCTCATCCCCTCTCTTCCCTTCACCAACATGACCATTGACATCTGCAGTCACCACTCTCTTACCTTTGAGTACAGTCATCACCACTTCATCCAACTGACTTCACATTTCTCTTGCTCATCCATTGCACAAGCAACTTGCGTAGCATATGCACTTACAACATTCATTACACCATCAATTTCCAGGTTCATAAACATCACTCTATCAGACACTCATGTCATCCTGTCATCCTCCAAAAACACCCTTGGCATACTGTTCCTTCAGGATAACCCCTACCCCCTTTCCCCTCTCATTCACACCCTGATAGCACAATTGTGACCTGCCTCTGATACACCTAGCATACTCCCCTTTCATCTGGTCTCTTGCACACACAATATATCCACCTTCCTCTGACCATCATACCAGCTAGCTCTGTCCCTATACCAGTCATACTGCCAACATTATAAGTTCTTACCCTCACTACCACACTCCTAGCCTTTCTCCTCTCTTCCTGCCATATGAGTGTTGGACATCCTCCAGGGTATGTCTGTCAATGCAAAGGCTACTGTGCTATTGAATGACTCAAGTGTATTACAGCAATATTAAGACAGTGTCACTAATTTTGTCCCATTGGCCCCCATATATGTGTAGCATCCTACAGATATCCTGCTCTAATGGGTTCAGAGGGATGACTGGGCAGCAAGAGTGTGAATACAGAGTGCCATACTGACATAGAACAAAAAATGTATATCAGGTATTACCTGTGCACATGTCAGTATGAGTAGGTGTATCTGGCTACTTCATAACAACAGACATGGGATGTAAAATTTAAGTTAAATAAGCTGTACGTGTTGTACATGTGTATAATCTTAGTTACTGTGCATCCAACAGAGTGACATTTCTACAGCTGCTGGTTGTTGCATTGCCCTGACACAGCCATGGGTACTACAATAAGCATGATTATCTGTTTGAAATTGGAGAGGTGTCCAACTGTGTTATGCCTGTGTGTCCATGCCTGCTACAAACAGCAATATGAACACCAACATAGCTGTATGGACTCAACAATACCTTACTTGTAAACCCCTTTGCTGGACAGCAGCAATACACAAACCACAGACATGGTCCCTATATTGGCTGTACAGGGCAAATTAGGAGCTGGCACCAACTTGGCATCGAGTCATCCTTTGTCTAATCAAGCATATAAGGTCAAAGGTGGAGGACTGTAAGGCTAACTATGAGTACCAATTGGACACATCCACTAAGGCTAATCACAAGGCCATCTTCACATATGTCTGTAATCTCAGAGGCAACAAACCAACCCACCCTGTAATGGTGGTCAATCAGGCCACATACACATACAACATAGCTATAGCCAACCTGCTGCAGATAGGTATAAGGCAAACCTCACCCCCCCCCCCGCTCAGCATCACTATAGGTGGATATGCACAGCACCCACACTCCTCCCCTCATCACCAGTGAGCAGGTACATATTGCCTACTGAACGGCAACAAATGTAGGTATCCATGGGACCTGATAACATCCCTGTCCACATCCTACATGAACTCAGGCATGTGCACATGGAAGATGGCCAATGTCATCCCTCTACACAGACATGAATGAGGAGTAGAGAATTATGAAATTAACTAGCCCTCATTGGGGGGAATATGACACATCAGGACCAGCAGTGCAATGCAAGCAGATACAGTGCTGATAAATTACAGGGGTATGTTGTGGTTGTGAGTGGTGGCTACTGGTATTCAATGTAGCTGTGCAGGTTCTGTACATACTGTTGCCAAATGTATGAGGTCCTGTGATGTGTTTCCATTTTTATGTCTTCTAGGTGCAATGTCGCATCAGCAAATGTCTACTTTCTCAGCAGCTGAGACAAATATAATCATAGAAGACATACTACAGAACCATGCCATAATGTCTGGCTGGAACCGGCAACATCTGCAGGAGAGGACTGGCCTGTGGGATGACTTTGTCCACAGGGTAAACAATATCGGCCTGCATGCACTTACATATGAGCAAGTCCAGCATCGTGCAAATGATCTCATATGCCATGCTTGGCAAAGGGCTGCTGCAGTGGCCAGGGACCCCACAGCCACAGCTGGGGGCCCAGGCATGCAGCCCCCACTGACACCCTCCCTCAGCAACCTTGAGGCACCCATCCCAGTAGAACATCAGGGTACAGACCCTCCACATGCTGGAGGTGGGTGGCATCCAGACAATGGATGAGGAGAGTGCAGGTAAGGCCCCACAGGAGATTACTAGACTAGTGTAGCAGACATACTTGTATTTGTAGCAGATGTGTATTTGTAGAGTATCTACATGCATGTGTCAGGTCAGACTGCAGTTGTGGATGGGGTTTTCTAATGGACAGAAGTGCACATCTATGGTGAAGTACAGCAAATTGTGTAGTATTGGAGGTTTTACTGTAAATGTGCAGACATGTTGCATCCATCCTGTACCAATGGCACATGTGAGTCTGATGACAATACTTCTCTCCCACAACTACCTAGGTCCCTCTGGTCTGCATGTGGGATGTCAGCCTGAAGCTGGTGAGTATGGAATTATTCTGTTGTGGTTTACCAATACCCCAGGCATGTGAAGTCCAGACAATGTACAATGCACAAAACCGTCACTCATAGCCATATTGCTTTATGTGCATGTTCACTTGTGGTGGGGTTAACTGCATTGCATCACAATGGTCACCACCGGAGCCTATCTGAAAAGAATGTAACATCCCTGTAGCATACCTAACAACCTGTCAGTGCAAGACTTCTGGGCAGAGACCAACAAAATGGGGGGACAAATAGCCTAAGGTAGGGACATGTGTGAAACATTACTCTCCTACAGTGGTTATAAACAGTGTACACACCCCTGTTAAGATGCCAGGTGTTTGTGATATATATATATATATATATATATATATATATATATATATATATATATATATATATATACACAAACAAAGTGAGACCACAATATATCAGCCCACACCTTTGCCAACCTGTAATGTGACCTATGACATGAACAATTCACTAGTAAAACCAATCAATCTGTTGGGCACCAAATATGGAGTATACAAACCTTACAAAAAGCTGGATGCATATGTGTGTACACCCTTCAAATAATATTTTATTGCAGCAGCTTGTGATTTACTGACAGCATTTAGTCTGCTTGAATACACACCTACCATCAAGTAAAGGCACTCTGAGTAACACCAAATAACAGTCTGCTCCAAGTAGGATATTCATGACATTTGCTCAGTTGCCTACATCAGCAACAGCCATGGCTTGCAGACAGCTTACAAAGCAGCAAAAGGATATCATATTTGAAAGGTATCAGTCAAGAGTAGGGTACAACAACATTACCAAAGCATTGCATACACCATGGAACAAAGTGGATACAGTTGTCAAAAGGTGGACTGAATATGGGACAACAGTGCTGTTGAAAAGGAACTGGCATCCCTCCAAAAATGATGACAAGACATGTCAAAACCTGGTCAGAGAGGCTGCCAGGAGACATACAGCAACACCGAGGAAGTTGCAAGAATCTCTTGCAAGTACTGGTGTTGTATACTGCATGTGAGAATACTCTCCTGTATTCTGCATACGTCTGGCCTATGGAGTATATCCAGAAGATGGAAGCATTTCCCCACACCAAAAAACATCCAGGGGTGGATACAATTTGCAATACAGCACATCAAGTCTCCCAAAGGCATGTGTGAAAATGTGTTATGGTGTAATGAGACTATGGCTTGACCTCACAGCCACAATACCAAAAGGTATGTGTGGTGCACAAGCAACACCTCTCTTAAACTGAAGACCAACATCCCTATGGTGAATCATGCTGGTGGCAGTGGCCTGCAGTGGAGATGCTGTTCCAAAGCCAGAACTGGGCTTGTAGTCATGGTGGTGGGAATTCTGAACATTTCCAAATAACACCCATGTCTGGCCCAAATCCATCAGGCATCTGCAAGAAGGCTGAGGATAGGGAGGGTTGTCAGCCTTTAACATGACAAAGACCTGAAGCATGCATCCAAAGCTACCTAAGAAAGGCTCCATCTGAACACACTCATAGTTATGGATTACCCCAGCCAGAGTCTACACCTACACCAGATAGAAAAAAAAAACAGTGTGCCCTGATGAGGGCTGTGCACATGGGCTGCCCTTGCAATCTGACAGAGTTTTGTGACCTTTGCAAGGAAGTGGCCAAATAATGCCAAGTCAAGATGTGCCATGCTGATAGACACCTTCACAAGAAGAGTGAATGCTGTAAGTCACTTACAAGATGCTTCAACAAGGTATCATTTTAAGGGTGTGCACACTTATGCAACCACCATATTGTACATATTGCAGTCATTATATTTTACATATAACACATTTGTTTGTTTATTGATGGGATTGCACAGGACATATGTCACATGAAAGGTGGGTAACATATTTGAATGCATTATTGCAGTCTCATCTCATATATTACAAGAGCATGGCATGTTAACAAGGTTGTCTACACCTATTGTATCCACTGTAAACTTAGAAGGTTGGTGGTGTAACAGGAATTGTGTGACCACACATTTACTGCTGATCTGGAGGTCTGACACTCAAATGTATGTCATTAATCAGTGATATCACTCTTCAGAACATCCCAGTTATGTATCAAACAAACACAGGGGTTATGAGAAACAGAGCCAGCATATGAGCCAGACATATACACATTCTGCAAGGATCTGTACAGTTGTGAGGTATGTTCTGTAGTACTTGCCACTGTGCTATACAGGTGAACAGCAATGATGTGTACATGGGCGCTGGGAAAGGGCCATCACCTACTAACACTAATCACATATCCCAGAGCTCTATATTGTTAGTTACATGTAGTAAAACTGGCTGCAATGCATGATGTTGAGGGCCGTGTGTCATGCATGTTACCATTTGGGTAATGTGTGATCTGTGTAACAGATTTGTGCCACCTCACCTGCAAGTGTGCATGTGTGTGTGTGTGTGTGTGTGTGCGTGTGTGTGCGTGTGTGTGTGTGTGTGTGTGTGTGTACATGTGTGCGTGTGTGTACCAGTCAACCTCAAAGTGCAGGTATTCACAGGTGTTGATGGGGTTCAGGGTTCCTCCTGCTTCGAAACTGATGTCATTATCTCTGCAGACTCTGATGATGATAGGAATAGTGAGGTACAGGTGGGGTTGTCAGGGGCTGAATCTATGCTATTGGTTGGCATCCCACTCTTGTCCACACCATCCCCATACACAGTGACAATGCCCACAAACACCTTGTCACCAGTGGCCACAGATGATGGACAGTTGGCAGGTGGTGGCATTAAAAAGGCTAGTGTGGTGACTATGGCAGGTGTGAGTGTAGACACTGGCCATAGCCAAAGTGCAGCTGAGATCCCACACAGGCAGATGATCAAGGGTGCTCGCAGGAGAACTGCTGCTCATCAAGCTGCTGTCGCAAGTGGAGTCACCAGACACATGTTTTGGGTTGTCATGGATGCACAGGCACGTAATGAATGCCACTCCAGAGAAATACTCAGGGTGGTGGATGCAACTCTTCCTGATTTACGTGGCAACATACATAACCTTGTTGAGGCCACATGTCAAAATTCTAAGGTCATGAATAGACATTGGTGTGAGACCTTGTCAATCCTCAGCTGTGGCATGTCTGCACTACAGTGTGTGATGGGAGATGGCCATGCGGATGTAGGTCAGCACCAGCAACAGCTGAGAGTCTACTGGGCTGTGAACCTTCATACTCCTGCAGTGCCAGGTGGTTTTTGTTGATGTGATCAGTAAATGAAAGAAGGGCAGTAGTAGTGCTATGGAAGGGACGGAAGCCATGCTGAGAGTGAGCTAGTAGTCCATTTAGAAGGAGGTGGTCAAGTAGTTGTCGGTGGATGCATTTTTCCATGATTTTAACTAAGGGAGAAAGTAGGGCAACTGGACGAAAGTTGGAAAGTTCTGTTGAGTTTCCACCCTTATGAAGGGGGATAATATGTGAGATTTTCCAGATGGATGGGATAGTACCTTTTTTTATGGTTCTGTTAATTAGGATTGAGATAGGGTAAGCAATTACTTTGGCTGAAATTTGAAGATAATGAGCAGGTAGTAGGTCTGCAGAGGGGGTAGAGGGTTTGAGTTTTTGTAGGAGGGTACTGATGAGGGATGTAGGGACAGGTTGGAATTAGAAAGTGGGTGGAGAGGTAAAGGAGGAGGGGGTGTATAAGTAGATACAGGAGGTAGTGAGTTAGCAAGAGACTGGATAGCTTCAGTAAAGAAGTTGTTGAAGGAGTCAGAAATTTGTTTGGGAGTATCTTTGGTGATACTGGAAGGGATGGGTGTTTTGGAGGTGCCTGGATGAAGGAGTGTATTGATTCCTGACCAGAATTTCTTTGGGATTTGGTGGTTGTTTTGCTGGAGTTGAAAGAAGAACATTTTTTTGTCTAATAGTACAGATGCTTTAGAGTTTCTAAGCTGTTTAAAATGTATGTGATCAGATGGGTACTTAGAAGCATGCCATCTTTACCATAGTTTGTTTCTCAGCAACATTTTGTGCTTAGTTTCTTTTGTAAGACAAGGTGCAATTTTTGGTCCTATTCCTAAGGGTACGGGAAGGGGCATGGAGGTTGAGGATTTCAAGGAACTTAGAATTGAAATAGGCCACTGCTTCGTCAAGTTGAAGGTGTTTTAAGGGTGACCAGTTACAAAGGCTTAGTTCATTTTGGAATTGTTCAGGGTTAAAGTGTTTATTGGAACGAGTGGTTCTAAAGGTTGTAGGTCTATGTGTATTGATCTTATGTCGAAATAAATAAGTTAAAGAGTGATCACTCATATCTTCAGGGAGGATGCCTACCATGTAGTTAGGGGAGAGAGTATAAGAATCCAATCAAGGCTGGATTCTTTGTTGGTGGGTTTATGGATGCGAGTGGGTGAGGAAACAATTTGAGAAAAGCCATGTAGGTTAATGTGGTTAGAAGGGTTCTCAGTATTACAGGTATTCCAGTCAATATTAAAGTCACCTAGGACAATGGTTTCTTGAGGATAGGTAGTGGACAGCCAGATGAGGATATTTTCAAGGAGGTTGATGTTATTACCTGGTGGAAGATTTATTTATTTATTTTAATTTGGTTATTAATTCATAATATAATATATTAATTTTTGTAGATACATTCGATCAATTTAAACAATTAGATCGTGAAGTATATCAATTATTTTTACCTGTGTGTGTATATTAGCTGGTTTATCAGGGATGCATGGTTGTATGTACCATTCGTTTCGCCAGCTCCATATACTAATATTTAATTTATATATTACTTTAAGGTTGCCATAGAGTAAGCTAGCTCAAATGCACTTCTACCGGATTGGTTATTCAATTGTTAGTAATCACTTATAAATGTCTTTGTGATGTATTTCTCTTGTTTGTCTGAAGAAGGTGGAGTATTAACTTCGCTGAAAGCGCTAACTGGTATTAAATTTGTTTTGTTATTTTAAAGTTGCCGGCTCTTATAGTGTCATTTCGCTTGCTCCTTTGTGGTTTTGTTTCGTGGATTAATTGGTTTGTGGAAGTTCTATGACATGGCAAATTTGACCGGAGCGGCATCGCAAAGTTTGTTCACACAACAGGAGGATTCTAGTGGAGCACAGGACAATGCTATCGGCAACCTTACAGCACTTGTCCAGGTTCTTTTGGGGCATGTAGAAACTCTTTCTCAAAAGGTTGATGCGTTTGGCATTAACAACACGCCGAACACTAATCACAGAGCAAGTGGACTCAGTGGGGAGCGTGTAGTTGAAAACTCTGTTCGCAATTCAAGTGGAGAACATCCGAGTAACGCAGGGGAAGGTAGGAGCATAAACAACAGTTCCGACAATGTATTCAACTGCGATGTTAACCAACAAGGAGGTAACAGTCACCCTGAACCTCAAGGATGTGCAGTTAACGTTCCTCAAACATTTAATGATAATATTCCTACTATGTGTAATTTTTTAAATAATAGTAATTTCTTCAGCGGGATATCTGGCTCTAATGGTGCATATAATGATGTGAATGATGCTAATGAGGGAGAGTGTAATTCTCTATCAAGCACCATTGATGAGTTTGACTCCAAGCTGTACAAATGTCGAAAATTACAGCTGGAAGTTTCATATTTGGAGGAATGCATACGTAATAAGATTATCCCAAAGGGCTTACGCCAATGGCGATTTCCCGCTGGCTTGATTGATAATTCGCCCTTTTATAATGAACTTGTTGTACTTTTTGACAAACAAGGGCACGAATTCTTAAAAGCACTGATTAATTCTTATTCTAAAGACATAAATATCTTAAAATCAGAGTTGGAGGCACTTGAACACAGTATAAAAACTGATAAAGATTTTTTAAGATATAAGTATGAATATTGTAGAATATTTACTAGCATAGAGGCTACTATGAATAAGCTTCTTGTTACCAAAAAGAAGAAAATATCCAGAGATATTAATGACTATGCAAATAAACAAGCTTATCCTAAGCCTCCAGCCAGTGTTCAAACAAATGTTAATGACCATCATAACAATCAACAAGGAGGTAACACCGTTGAAAATTCTAACCATGTTTATAACAATGGTGATATCAATAATGAGCAAAGACAACCTTTAAGGAGGAGTCCAAGGCTCATTAACAACAATAATAGTAACAATAACAACGGAAATAATGGGGACCGTAATGGTCCACATAATAATGGACAATATAATTCGGCTGATAACATGCAAGGTGCTGACGTTCAGAATCAGCAGGTTTTTCGGCCAGGCATGAACGGCCAGAACAGCAAGCGTCAGTCCACCTTCCAGCAGAACACTACAAGGAACAGGAGACGAACACGTAGGAGATAGTCTTTAATTCAGACTTTGGTATTAAACCCCGTCTACATAAAAGTAGTGACTGTGAATTTGTTATATATAACTACACAGCTTTGGATATTCAACCAGACATGGTTGATTTTCTATCAAAAGATTTAACGTTTGTTCCTGGTAGAAGTATGGATATTGTTAAAACAATTATTGATCTTAAAATTTTTGTCCGGAAGCTTAACCTCAACTTATTAATGGGGAACAATTCTGCTATTGTTAATACCTTATGGGTTTCTAGTCTATACAACCCACCCCTCCATCCTGGTTTAAATACCTTAGAAAAAATGTGCGAAGTTGATTTATGGGCTGTCAAGAATCAAGTTATATACAAGCATAATAAGCCCAAATGTAATATTTCAACTTTAGAGCATGATTTTGTCAACCTATTGAAGGATTGTAACATCAGAGTAATGAAGCCAGATAAGGGGGGTGGCTTGGTATTCATGGATCACCACATTTATGTTGATTATATGTCTAAGTACCTCAATACACCCTCCTACATTCAGGTCACATTGAATGAAGTCAATGTGGCACAAAAGAAAATTAAAGGAAGGTTGGATGATTTATTTCTTGAAGGCTCAATTAATACTGATATGTACCAGTATTTGTCTATGATTGCCCCTAGAACACCTGCTTTATTTGGTTCTCCCAAATTACATAAAACAACAATTGCCCCTCCTTTCAGACCCATAGTCGATGGGAGAGGGTCAATCACTTAAGCATGCGCTAAATTCATTGACAGCGTGTTAAAACCATTTATAGAAAGTGAACAGCAGATATGTAAGGACTCGTGGAGCTTTTTGGGTAACTTAAATAAATTGGAATATTCAGCTGAAGTGCTTTTCTTGACTATAGATGTCAAGGATTTGTACACAGTAATACCTCAGGAAACAGGAATAAATTGGGTCCGAGAATTTATGTACTCAAAAAAGGTTAGTGACAGCATCATTTATTTGGTGGAGGCATTATTGGAAATTGTGTTGACCAACAACTTTATGGTGTTTGAGGGACAATTTTACCAACAAAAATCAGGTGTTGCAATGGGCTCCCCCTGTGGGGGGTCCTTTGCCAATGCCGTTATGGCATATTGGGAAACTAATAAATTATTTACAGAAGAGTTATTCCAAAAACATGTAACCTGGTACACAAGGTACCAGGATGACATCTTTTGCATTTGGAAAGGGGATAAGTCAATTATCCCCGCATTTATCACTAAAATTACACAACTTACGGAATTTCTGGAATTTACTTATAACATAGGGGAATCTGAAATTAATTATCTTGACATCCTTTTGATTAATAACAGGACGAATGGCAGATTTAAGAGTTTAATATATAGGAAACCCACGTATTCTAACACCTTTTTACATTTTACAAGTAACCACCCGTATCATCAGAAAAAAGCAGTGGTCAAAGGACAAATCGTGAGGGCAGCCAGAATGATCACAGATTCATGTGATTATGACGTAGAATGTGACCGTCTCAAAAGGATGTTTATTCATAGAGGGTACCCAAATAGTTTAATCATTAGTATAATTAAAGAAGTTACTTCTAAACGTATTGGGGGGCATTTTATCCCTTTATTGGGTAATCATACGTATCAGACCAATGACGTTCCAGAGGATCGTCGATTGGCGGGACACGATTCAAGTTTAACTAGTAATGTTAGGAACGGAGGGTATCACACCAGTTTTTTATGTACATATTCCTTTGATTATCAATCAATCAAGGAGGTTCTGAATAAGAAATGGGATACTATCAGAAATGATGATACTCTGTCTAAAATATTGGGAAAGTATCCAAAAATTACTTATAGAAGAGGTCAGTATTTAAAATGGATGTTAGAAAAGAAAAAGAAGTCTAGTACCAATCGAGTTCCAGGTATGTTTAAATGTGGCTTTTGTGCTCAGTGTAGACATATCAAGGTGGGTAACCAAATTTCTATTAACAGTAAAATATATAAAGTCACCGGTCATTATAATTGTGAGACTAAGAGTGTCACATATGCAGCATTGTGCAATGCCTGTAATGCTTTCTATGTTGGAAAGACTGAGCGTAGATTTAAACAAAGAATTTACGAGCACCAATATGCCATCACTAAAAAAGATATGACCAACGCCCTTGCTAAGCATTGTATTGAGTATGAAGGACATGAATTCAAATTTATGATTTTACAACATAGGGAAGTCGACATACGAGGTGGAGCTTGGCAGGTACAATTGGAGATAGACGAACTGATGTGGCAGATAAGAACTAGGGCGCACATTTTCCCAGGTATCAATGACAGTTTATCTATTAAATGTGTGTTGAGGTGGATTTCTTTGCATAGATAGTAAGTGTTTATCATATTCATGTTTGTCTTTGCCCATCAGTAATAATGTTTGTCATAATAGCTTTATGTATTCAAAGGTGCTTTTGCATGATTAATTATCAATTATGTATTTATAATACATTCTAGTCAGTGGGTCAAACTGCTTTTTAATAATTTGTATCATTGTCAGAGATCTGACATGGTAAAGCCCAGTGTATTATTGTTAAAGTCATTATACATGATGCACTACCCAAAGAACTTTTTATATATTTATATACATATACATTTATTTATTTATTTATTTTAATTTGGTTATTAATTCATAATATAATATATTAATTTTTGTAGATACATTCGATCAATTTAAACAATTAGATCGTGAAGTATATAAATTATTTTTACCTGTGTGTGTATATTAGCTGGTTTATCAGGGATGCATGGTTGTATGTACCATTCGTTTCGCCAGCTCCATATACTGATATTTAATTTATATATTACTTTAAGGTTGCCATAGAGTAAGCTAGCTCAAATGCACTTCTACCGGATTGGTTATTCAATTGTTAGTAATCACTTATAAATGTCTTTGTGATGTATTTCTCTTGTTTGTCTGAAGAAGGTGGAGTATTAACTTCGCTGAAAGCGCTAACTGGTATTAAATTTGTTTTGTTATTTTAAAGTTGCCGGCTCTTATAGTGTCATTTCGCTTGCTCCTTTGTGGTTTTGTTTCGTGGATTAATTGGTTTCTGGTGGAAGATAAGAGCATAGAATATAGATGGACTTACAAGTATTTAGTTGTAGTTTGGCAAAAAGAATTTCAGAGTTAGTGTGTGATGGAAGACAAGTGTTTAATGGTGTAAGTTGGAGCCCTGTTTTATATAGTAAGGCTATGCCCCCTCCCTTCTTGTTAGGGCGATCCACTCTTAAAATACTATATTCTGGAGGGGTGATATTGTAGTCCTTTACATATGGTTTTAGCCATGTCTCTGTAAGACATACAATATCAAAGTTGTGTAACTGAAGTACACTGTACAAACATGTACATCAATGTATGGAACTAGCCATAGCCAACAGAACCATGTCACTCTCCTCCAAACACTGGAGGCCAATCTTGTGGTCCCCTGCCATTAATAACCTGTACAAAAGAAGGAAGAAACTGTTACATAAAAAGATGGAGTCCCAAGAGTGGTACAATTCCCTTATTAGCCTCAACAACAACTTGAGATCCCTCATGAAATCATCTAAAGCCACCAGTGATGGTAGAATTGCAGCAGACACTGACACCAATCACAAATCCTTTGATAGTTATATCAAGCATCTCCTCGCCAATACCCAGAAGTGCTCTGAGTTACTGCACAATGCTACCTCCTATAGTGAGACAACAGATATTGCCAACATTCTTGCCACACACTCAGTGCCAGCTTTACCCCTCCCTCCCCCTGTAGGGGAACAATCAAATGCCAGAAGAATGACAGACACCCAGGATTACTGCTGCCCAGGTTACACCTGCATTGTCCATGGGCAAGAATACAGTGTTCATGTGACCCCAAACTATCCCTGGCTGTGTTCTACATGAACTACAAAGATACCTGGCACCATATCTGTGTGCTCTGTTCAGTCACAGCCTCATCTCAGTCTTTGTCCCTCCAAAATGGCACACTGCTATAGTCATCCCTCTCCATAAAGGTATGGCAACTACAGACCCTGGAAATTGTCAGTCCAGTAGCCTGATGAGTCTGATATGTACAGCTATGGAGTGCATCATTAGGGACCTGATCAACAAACATATAGGTAATCTCCTAACTCTGGACCCCACACAGTTTGGCTTTGTGAAAGGGAGATCATGTGTGCTCAACCTGGTTGACTTCTTTGAGTCAGTCACCAGGGCTGTGTATGACAGTAAGGCACTGCATACAGCCTACATCAATCTGGCCATTTGTGTATGATTCGGCAGTCATGCAGGTATTCTCCATTCCTCAGTCAAGAATTATGGATGAACCCACAAAACTAGGCATCAACCCCTATATCACTAGGAGGGTTGCAAATTGGCTCACAAATAGAACACACAGTATGAAAGTAGTGAGCTCCAAGTCAGACTGCCAGCCAGTCATGCGTGGAGTCCCACAGGGATCAGTCCTGGGCACTTTCTTGTTCAGCATCTACTTCTCAGAAGTCCAGGCCAACACAAAGGAACTCTGGCTGACCAAGTTCACAGACAACTGCAATCTGGGAGCCATCATTAACTCCACATGTGATGTAGACATCCTACAGAAAGGCCTGACTGAGACCACTGACTGGTGTGGAAACCATGGCCTGCAGCTTAGCACCACAAAATGCATCATCAGCCGGTTTGGTAAAATCTCAGTTCCCACTAAGTACCACATTGATGGTAGCCCACTGAACACTGTAGGCCTTATAGGAGAACTGGGGACACAGGTTGACAGCAACCTTTCCTTTAACCACCACATTGCCTCTGTGGTCAGGAAATCCTTTTATGTGGCACATCTCATTACTAAGGGCTTTGCATCCAGGAAGAAAGAGGTCATCATCTCTGTGTACTCTTCCCTCATTAGACCAGTCATCAAGTATAATGGCCCATTTGGCATGCACCTCACCTAGACACCTGCAACAGCTGGAGAGGCAACAGAAGTACCTCACAATGAGGATCCTAGGCATTAAACACATGCCCTACACAGACAGACTCAAAAGACTCCAGGTATTCTCTGTCTCATATCACTTACATAGAGGTGATCTCTGCTTAACTTGCAAAGCCATGTCTGACCCAGCTCTTTTACAAATGCTACATCTAAAGGCATCCCAATCTCTCTGCACCACACACACTGCAGGGACCACAACCTCATTACCATGATCAATAAAACATGCTGGAGGGACAGGTTCCTCACACAGAAACTGCACATGCCCTGGAATAGACTTTCCATACATGTCAAGCAAAGCACCTAGATGACCCTGTTCCAGAGAGATCTTGATGAGTGGATGGGTAATAGAAAGTTCTCCCCAGGGATCACTCCAGTGGCTCTACATGATGGGGGCACTGGGAACTAACATCAGGTGGCATAGTGGCAGGGCACTTCTATGGTCTAGGCTTGTAATGGCTCTAGGGCCATTAGCCTACTACAAACCTATTAACCTATAAGGGAAGTGACATTGGCATGACTGATAAAGTATGCCAGTGGGTGGGAAATGTATCAAAAAACTTCTCCCTACAAGCATACACACTTTCACACCCACACACACATTTGCCAGAACTGAGAGTAGCACCCCTGCCTACTTAGTGATTTGTACTATAGTGTTACACAGTTATCACACATGCTACAGAGCTTACTGGGCTGACAACTGGCCAAAGGTGCTAATAAGGGGAATGACATCAGCAGCAGTGATAAAGTAGAGCAGTGGGTGGGAGACTTATCAAAATACTTCTTCTTACAAACATACACACACATTCATTTATCAAATCTGAGATTAAAACACCTGTCTAACTAGTGATTTGTACCATAGTGTTACACAGTTATCACATATGCTATGAAGCTTACTGGGCTGACAGTTGGCCAAAGGTGCCAATAAGGGGAATGACACCAGCAGGACTGATAAAGTGGGGCAGTGGGAAGTGTTGTAGGCGGGAATGGCCTAAAACTGTTTCACCTACAAACAAACAAATACCCCCTCACATACACAACTGTAACAAACACACAGTTGTCACTATTGAGATTAGAACCCCTAACTATCTAGTTATTTGTACTATAGTGTTACACAGTTATCACAAGTGCTACAGAGCTTATTGGGGTGATCGGTATCCAATGGTACTTCTAAGGTGAATGAAAGCAGCAGATCTTGTGAAGTAGGGCAATGTGAAGTGTACTGAGTGGGAAGAGTCTCCTAATACTTGGACCTATGGAGACACACACACACACACTCACACACACACACACACACACACACACACACACACACACACGCACACACATACACACACACACAGACACACAGACACACACACACACACACACACACACACACACACACACACACACACACACACACACACACACACACACACACACACACACACACACAGGTGATGTGATGTTAACTCAACCTCAGTACCGTTACACAATGGGGCTCACCTTTTATGCTGGCACATGCAACTGTTCACAACTGGTATGCCACTGTCCACAACAGGACATCATTGCATGCCATTCAGGGCATCCATGTATGTGACTCACTCTGTATGTGTCCCCTTGTGTCTCTCTCTGTATCACTGTCTGTCTCTCAGTCCCCCACATCTATGTGTGTGCATGCTTGACATATGTTATCTGCTGCCCATATATATGTGTGTGCATCTCATGCAACAGATGCAGATATATCACATATGGGCCACCTACAGCTAGCTGAGGGTAATCCTGTCTGATGTGTGTGTCTGGGGACAGTTGAGGTGTACATAGCTGTCTGTATCCACGGACATATATACACAATACAGTCATATATTCTGATGTGGGTTCCAACATGTCCTGTGATTTTCTAAGTGTCGGAGCATGCCCAGTGTGACCTTCTATAGTTTGGGTGGGACTCCATTCCAGAGATAGGTGTACTCCAGTCCAGGGTTTTGTGTGTAACAGCCATACCTGTCAGGAGTACACAGGACTTTCCTCACAATACTTGTTTTGTTTACCAGACATTTTCTGACATATCTGTAGTCTGAAATTGCAATGTATTGTGTCATTACCTAGTGCCAGACATCCGCAGATCATCACAATGCTTTACCAGAGGAATACTAGTTGTATGATGCATAGACCAATATTATGTGGGCAGCTATGTAAATTCTTGCCCAACAAGGCCATCTGTGAGGTGCAGCTACAGCCAGTGTAGTAATGACACACAGCTGTGTAAACAGTCCAGCAACCTGGTGATATACTGGCTGTGGATCTCCTGCTTGTGTGGTATCTTTCTAACCTGAGATGTCATATCCATCTGTGTGCATACCTCAGACCTGCACATTTTTTGTCAGGTTGTCCAGGTGTATGGCTAGAGGTTTCATCCTTTCTATGTAAACTTGTGTTTTTATGGCAAATTAGTTACATATAATTGAAGTGTGATGTGAAAAAATAATACAGACATTACTGTTTCAGAATACATAACCTTCAGACAATTC
Source organism: Protopterus annectens (assembly GCF_019279795.1). Classification (NCBI taxonomy): domain Eukaryota; kingdom Metazoa; phylum Chordata; order Ceratodontiformes; family Protopteridae; genus Protopterus; species Protopterus annectens. The sequence goes on from NC_056731.1 coordinate 843,695,589, forward strand.
CTGCTACTGCAAACCTCTCACCCTAGCAACATTCTCTGTATGTAAGGGTGATATTTACAACACATGCCTATCATCCTGCCTTTGTTCCACTTTTATTTCTGCCCTATTCCAGACATCTTGCTGTCAGAGGTTGGGAATTATGGGTGTGGGTACAGAGTGCATTCAATTGTGCAGGCATGTCCATTATTTATAAAAACAAACAGAAGAAAAAGGATTATTGAGAATGACCACTGGTAACAGTACCACAATGCACTTACATTCACAACAGCCTTGGCATCTCTGCTACACAGCCTTCAAGATGTCACTAATATGTGTAGAATATTCCACATAGCACTGTGACTTCCAGGTATGTCAGTGGCAGAGCAGTGGGTCTCACTGACATGCATAACAGTTGGCACTTTAGTTATCTGCACATAGTCCTGCCAAAGGTAGCACTGTACCTAGGGCAGTACAAGATGACTGCCAGGAGAACGTACTGGCCAGATCCAGACAATATTAACCACACATACACATACCTCATTTACCCCTGCATATTGTGGACAGGCAACATGTTTTCATGTGTATTGGTACAGCCCTGCCAATATGTTCTATGCTGCTATTTCCATGCAATCATATATGTTACTACATTTGTGTGGGTATTTGAGGGGCACACCTGCCAACTGTACACATTTGCACAGACTGTGCTGATATTTGCTTTACATTTTGGTTCCATTTACCATACTATAGTGCCCTGTCTTGGCGACTGGAGGCATATTACCCCATTCCCTTGCATGCATGCAGTATTACCATAGATATGCTAGTAGGACATACTATTTCATTCATTTATTGTTGAGAAGACTGACTTACCTTGTGCTTGCAGCAGTTGTGAGGACAGTGCTTGAGGGCCACCTATGTTGGATGCACACAGCACACTGCCTATACATGGTAAGTTACAGGTAATGTGATGTGTGTGTCATCCATTTTATTGTGTGTGTGAGTCAGAGAGAGGTGTCAGTCCCTGGGGTCCCTACAGTGTCAGTGTGTGTGCTATGTGTTGCCACTTTGCCAAGGGGTGAGCATACTGGGCACGCCTCCACTTGCCTATGGGAGAAGGCTCAGGGGCCTCCTCCTGTGAGTCCCACTGTGTCTATGGGGACCTTGGAAATGGTGGTGGGCTGTGTGGCCCTTCTCTGTGCTGTTCCAGCTGCAGCTGTTTCCACAGGATCCTATTGTGTAGCATGGCACATACCATGAACATGTGTGCACATGTGGTTGGAGAGTACTGCAAGGGTCCACCAGATATGTCAAGGCAGCAGAACCATGACTTGAGCATCCCAAACACATGCTCTACATTGATCCTGGTTTGTGAATGTGCCTCATTATGGCATTCTTGTATGGGTGTTTGTACATTTTTGATGGGTGTTATCATCCACGGTTCCAGTGCATAGTCAGCATCCCCCACCAGATGGCCATACGGGATGCCCGCACTGGCAAATGCCTAGTACAACCGTGATGAATGCCAGATGTGGGAGTTGTGATACCTTCCAGGGCTGCCAGCACACACATTCATGATAATGCCCTGGGCATTGCACATGACCTGGCAGCCGATGGAGGGGAAGCCCTTGCAGTTTATATAGACCCCTACCCTGTTCACTGGGTGGTGCTCTGATGTGGATGTTCATGCAGTCTATGGCACCCAGTACCTCCGGGTATTCTGCTACATGTTGGAAGAGACGCATAATGCTGGTCCTCTCCTTAGGGGTGTTGGGAAGTAAATGTGCTCACCGGCATGTGGCAGCATGGCATCCAGGAATTGGTGGAGTACCCTGGATGCAGATGCCTGTGAGACCCCCATGATGTCCCCAGTAGGTCTTTGGAGAGTACCTGTAGTTAGAATTCTTAAGGCTACACATACCTTGGTATCCACTGGGATGGCTTCCCCTCTGTTGGTTCTAGCTCTGTGTTGAGACTGGCACAGCTCAGTGATTTGCTGAAGTATGTCTCTGTCCACCCTGTAGAGCTCTACTATCTTCAGATCATGTAGCCCCTGGTAGGTTACCCTGGGTCTGAGCACTCTTCTCCTCCTCCTTGGTCTGTGGCGATTGCCAGCATTATCCTCCTCTCTGCCCTCAGCCTCTAGCACATACTGATGGATCAAAGCAATGGCAGTCCCTAACATTTTTCCAATTAAAATTCCCCTGCATGTATACACCAATGGTGCAGAGTTTGTGGGAAAAAAACAGACTGTAAGTTCTTTCCATACTTTACTGTTGTGCTGCAGATGCTGCCTGCATGATTGACTATGATACATTCCAGCTGCCACCTATATTATTCATGGCTTTGATTTGGCCACTGTGAGTGTTAGAGGCATTACTAGTTATTTGTGCATGATTGCCTTTATTCTGCTGTTGTCCTTTTTTTTAATTATTTTTTACTTACATCTCCTCCCATTTTCAGCTATGCAGCCACCTGCCAAATGTATAATTGTGTGCTTTGCATGGCCCATTGTGAGTTGCAAGAGTCCCATATTAGTGATTTCTAATTCATTTCTTTTTATTGTGCTTTTGCCCTTTCTTTCTTTTTTTTTTACATCTCCTCCCATTTTCAGCTATTCAACCGCCTGGCAGCTGTATTATTGTATGCTTTGCATGGCCCATTGTGAGTTGCAATAGTCCCATATTCGTGATTTCTACTTTATTTCTCCTTTATTATGCTGTTGCCCTTTTTTTTTTTTACATCTCCTCCCATTTCAGCTCTGCAGTCACCTCACAGCTGTATTATTGTGTGCTTTACATGGCCCATTGTGAGTTGCAGAATCCCATATTGCTGATTTGTACTGCATTTCCCTTGTTCTGATATTTCCTTTTTTTTCCCTATATCCTTCCTGTTTAAGCCCTGGCGTGCCATGCAGACCCATTTAACTAGTGAAAACAGCAAGAAATTGCCCTCTCCTGGGTGCGAACACGCTCCTCAATTCATGGAATAAGACTATACAGCCTCAGACACACCCCCTCGCTTAGCTGTGCTTAGCTAAGTGCAAACCCAGGCAATGGAGCTCCAATGTGCTTACAGCAAGCATGACACAACCCCTTTTCATGTTAGTTGCTAATCCTGCCTACACAATGGTGTTAGAGCACCTACACTGCAAACAAGAAAATAACCAGTGCGCACTGAATATCCAGGTGAAAACCAAACTTCAGAAAAAACATATACCAACTGGACAACCACAGCTGAAGACACGGCTTTAATAAAAACGATGATAAGAATAGCAGCAAACAAATTCCATGTAAAAATCAGATAAAAAAGGACAAGCTCTTTTGCATACAGCTTCTTCAGATCCTATAAGAAACTAAAAAACCATGAACATTTTTAAACTAACACTTGACCTATCAAAAACAACAGAAAATTGCGCCAAAAAACAATGACATCATTTCCTCATACAATCAATGCAACTTCCTATATGCCTTAAGCCTCAGCCCACTCAAAATGGGTTTGATATTAACCTAACTATTCAACCCTGCATGCTTATAAGCTTGCATCCTAAGAATACATTTTAGCTCCATCTACTCCAAATAGTTGTTACAGTCACCACCTCTCACATTTTTAAAAACATGTTGTAACACCCTAAAAGAAAAAACATGTCCAGGGCATTCAGATTGATGTTTGGCAAAGGCATTGTTTATATCACCGTTCCTCATATCTGTCATATGTTTGTATACCCTGTCCCTCAATCGTTGGATGGTTTTACCCACATCGAAGCAGGGGCATCCATCACATGTTGCTAAGTGCACTATAAAGTGGGTAATGCAGTCTGCATAGAATCTGGGAATAAATTCAAATGTTAAAGTGGGGTGTTTATATATTTGTTGTTCCAGGAACCCTATGCAAGCAGGTTGCAAAGGCTGCACCGCGAGGCTGGTGAGTAACAATCTAGCTTGTAATATTCATATCAAATAAATATAAAGGAGTAGAATGTCACCTGGGAGTATTAAAAATGGGTATGGTTTGTACTGAATAAACCAGACAATATTACAGTAATAGTCTCATATAGGTTATATATAAATACAACTGTAATTGCCTGTCAATAAAATTCAAACCCTGGACTGGTTGTGTTTACTCTGGTATTGTATGAATTGAAATGTGCACAGGTTAGGCACAGCAACTATAGCTCTGAAAGCATTAAACAATCAAGTCTCATCTGACAAAGTTAGTGCCTCTGTAAGACATGAGATTAACTGATATGAAATGTTTCATGCACCAAGATCTGATATCTGAATAGTAATGGTGTGTTAACCACTGTTTTCCACATTGTGCTACGTCAAAAGGTATGTATAGGAATGTATGTATAAGAATGTTGTAATTACAAGGTCAGATTGTACAACCAAGAGGGAATTAGAAAGAAAACATTCAAGAAAAAGACAACAGTTTGTCAATAGCTTGTTCTGATGAAACACAAACTTGTGGTATTTTTAGCAGAAACAGCAATGGTTTGAATCTCAGGAGTGGTAGTAAGCTGTATGCATCATTTCAACTAGGATTTTGTGAATATGTGTAGAAACAGTCAGGTAGTGTTAACAGAAATTTCCTCCACAGGTCATCCAGGTAAGAGACGGTATAAAGTAGCTATAAGAAGGCTGTAGTTATACTGTGTCCATCACCCACTGTCCAAACCCAAGGCTGCAAATGACAGCAAGATAAGTACATACACCAAGTGGTCTCCCCCAAGAAATGTTCAAAAGTGTCATGCTGTCACAGCTACTGGTCCCTGCTGCCAACAACCAGGGTGACTGATAGAAATCAAGGCAGAGTATGGCAGTAGCACACACACACACACACACACACACACACACACACACACACACACACACACACACACATGGTATGAGTGCACATATGTAACCCTGACTATGTCAATATGGGTAGAAACAGTTAGTTTTAACAGAAATTCCCTCCACAAGTCTTCCAGGTAAGAGAAGGTATAAAGTAGCGATAAGAAGGCTGTAATTATACACTATGTACAAACATACCACTGCCCAACCCAAGGCCATAGGTTGTAATAATACCTGTAGAGTAATGATTAGAGCAATGATTATTAAAGCTGCGATCACTGCAAGAATCTACATTTGTTAATTGACATCTCTCTCTCTTTCCCACCATATCTTCAACAATAATCTAAACACATAAATGAATGGGTATGTTTTCCACCAAACCTACCATTGAGAAATGTGTCCTATTATTCTACAAATGTTGAAATGTATTCCAATTAATGTTCCCTGTTCAAATACTATCATTGGTGGCCTGGATCCTGTCACCCAAAGCCAGGTCCGGGGTCTGGTGCATAGCGAGCTCTGCAGAGAATTGGGAGGTCTGCTATACCAGCTTGAGGGCCATGTGGTGCATTTAGATGGTCAGCCTGCCATTCCTGCTCAGCCCTCAGCACAGCCACCTTAGGGTTTTAAAGGTGTAGTGGTGACTGCCCATGGGTGGGGACCTCAGTCCCACTATATCTATTTGGGGGCTCGTGGGCTTCTGATTACCAAACACCCCTCCCCATCCAAGGTTCTTACCCCCATATGAGTCATATAACACCCCTGTATGCTGTCTTGTCTGTCTTCCTACCCAACCTACCTCCCCAAATATACCTACTATCCTTCTCCAACATCCCACTCTCACCTTAAAAAAAAAGGGCAATCTGTTCCCAACAAAAAATGTCACCCCATACATAGTTGTCCATTTTTCACACATCCACTGGACACGTAATCTGGTCAAATTGGCTTCACAACACGTTACTGTTGTCCTCACCCCTCTCTCGGATGTTTGAGTGTCCAAATTTACCTCCAAATTCAGTATATATGCAAAGCTGTTGCTGTAGAAGAAATGGACAGCTATAGACCTTCCCTACACCCATCCTGCACATCCCTAACTATCTTTCATATTGTTTTCCCTCTTCATGCCCCCTTTTTCACCACTTTCCTATCACCCCTTTTTTCTTTTCTTTTAAAGAAATTAGCACAGGGGTAAGCAGGAGTAAGCAGTAGTAAGCAAGTCTAAGCCTGTTTTCATAGTGCTAAGCAATGCCTACACAGATTAAGCACTTTTAAGGCTAACTGTCTGTTAGCATAGTTAACTGGAAGTTAGCATTGCTTACCTCTGTGCAACCCCCTGCAAACCCACTTACAACTGCTTAAAAGTGCCTTAATCACTATGTATCCAACAGCCCTTGTTCTTCCCAGCAACAAAATAATCAGCCCTTGCAAGTCTTGAACCCAGGATCCTACACACCATAGCCACAGCAATTTACCAGTAAGCCGTAGGTATGGCTGATGTTTTTTCAAACATATCATTCAGCAGAGTCATTCAACAGTAGGGAAAAGGTTTGTACATATATATCAATGTATATCTGTATGGAGATGCATACATATAAAAGTAAATAAATACATATATATAAATATCTCTGTATGTACCTAAAACAACATAACAATATATATACATATATCTGAATAGTATATATATATATATATATATATATATATATATATATATATATATATATGTGTGTGTGTTTGTAGTGCAGTCGGACATCAGATCCATACTCTGAACCTCTTACTGCAACAAAGCTGTCCAATGACTGTCAAAATGGGGGTCAATGGGCCCAAACTAGGGACCTCTTTTAATTATTGTTCCTTAATTTGCC